>NC_137468.1:41570705-42138205 GCF_964235325.1 Thermobia domestica
TACTATTTCAAAAGTGTTCCTGAAGAAAGTGTGAGACAATACTGAAACTGAGCAAATATCTAATCAACATTCGTGGAATAAGGTACAGACATAGTTATTAAGTATCTTATAGCATCCATAGGCATATTCTTTTACAAACAGTAATTTTCACTTTGATACAGAAAACAGCTCTCAGAACGTGTTCATCTACTTACTATGTGCAGGTTGACCTTTCTGTTCCTGGAGACGTGCTTGCAATACTTCCTTCGCTGATACAAAGAAAATGCGCTCAGTAGCTTCTTCTCTAGTGCAAACCTTCAGTTCTTTCACCAGAAAGTCCACTGTCCTCTCCATATGCTGCCCTCTCACCTATAAAACAAGTCAAATAAATGCCTAAGTTTTCCTACTACAACTAACTAACTAAATAAATAAATAAATAGGTGCAACCCATAAGCTCAGTGATACCATGCACATACTATTGATATACGAATTAAGAAAAAAAGCATACGTGAATTTGGATAATATAAATAAGTTTAGAAAAGCACCGCACCGCATGCATTTGTAATAATAATAACAATGCTCAATAAAAGCTTCGATTTTATACAAAGTAACCAAGAAGCCTATACTTTCCAGCTTTATTTAGACAAAAAGCTTGAAAATGCACTAACAAGAAATTAGGCAAATAAGGATACTTATCCTTATTAAAAACAGTATTAAAAATTACTCTTTAGTCTTGTCTTAAAATAATCTTCGGCCAAAAGACACTCATTATTCTTTATCGTATAAGAAAGTGAGAGAAATTAATTTCCCTAAACCATATCTTTTATAGACGGGTATTCGATAAAAGTTCAAAGAACTGAAAAATGTGAACTGAGCCGAAAATTAAACCAAAGTGCGGACTGATTAGCATCAGCACGGTAGGTCGAAGACACGGGTTCGATTTGCGGCTGTTCTACATTTTATCACTCTATATACTTATGTAAAAATACATGCTCATAATAATTAAAATCTTTTGCTTGGGAAGCAGAATTCAAGTAATAATTCAACCTAAGTGTCAAGTTTTAAAATTAAAATGTTACTCCAGTGAAAAGTGAATGAGTACATTACAATTAAAGAAGAATTCACACAACATAAGGAAATAACTGTCATGATTAACCTTCATAATTTCACGGAAGGAATTAACGGTGAGTGATACTGGATTTGTATGTAAAAACAATTCATGTAAAATACCCTTTAGTTCTTGAAAGTGATTGGAAACAAAACTTTTAAGTATTGAGCTGACATATTGTAGTTTTTGGAATACCTGATGCTGTTTTTATTTTACAGGACTAGGTACAACAAAATGTAATACAGAGATTTTCAGACTTATATTGTACCTGGAGTAGAGATGGCCTAAATATTGTGAAAACTTGAAGTGAGAACACATATTTTAATCTGTGTAAATATATATTGTAAATGGTGTGAGTAATATCTTGTTTTCTGTATTAAATAACAACAACGCTTACTTAAATTGATCACTTTTTCCGACCTGACTAACAGTTATTTTATCACGAGTCATTAACAACAGTTTAATAATCATGTACCACCATATATATTCGAATGATTACACATACAATCATGAAAAACGAAACTCCTGTGCTTTAAAAAAAACTCTTTAACAGAAGCAAGGTTGAGTGCTTGCCGACAAGAAATAACATGCAGTTGGCACCTACAGCATGGTCTTTTTTAAATCGAATAATTTGTGTACCCGCCAATTAGCCAGCTTCAAGTCCCAGCCTGGTTCGGAGTTCGGGAATCGAGGCTCACGTAAGTAGCAGATTCCATCCTTTGTATAAGCTTATTGAACAAGCTTCAAATTAAGTTTCTTAAGTTTTCCAATTCAGCCCTGGTTTCCAATACTCCTTTTCTGGTTCAATGTTTCGGTTTCACGTTATGTATTCCTTTTCTAAACCGAGTTGTTCCCAATATCGCGATACTTCCATATAAGGCCCTGTGTTCAGACTATCCCAATCAGGATACCGTGATATTGACATATAATAGTCTTGCTAATGTCAACTTTTCCGGTATTAAAATTAAGTACTTGCATTTACTCAGAACACAGACATGAGTTCAATTTTTATGAATTTATGTTTATATTAGGGCCTGATTTACAATAATTTGAAAATAACTTTTTTTTCTAAATTTCCCTCCTGTATTTAGTGGCATCTATGCATTTACTGTAGGGATGTCCTCAACGCGTTGCGTATCATATGATTACACTACTGCTATATCTTATTGTAAGCATCCTACAGAACAATTCAATGTTCTGTATATTTTGTGTGCATCGTCAAGTTTGATGGAGGTGACCGGATGGAATAGGAGAGAGATCTTCAAATTTTCACTGAAAATTGTGATAAATCTGTCCCCCCTCCACCCCCCACTATTCAGTCCATCAGATGTCGTACACCATACTTATCACGGAATTTTCATCTGTTCTGCGCAAAATACTTCGTGTTTCGTGAATCTACATCTATTAGCGCATGACCTACAACCGTTTGAAAATAGCTCTGTATGTATTTTGAATTTTCCCGCCCGTACCACTGATTTCATTTATGAACAGAGGTCCAGTATTCATAATGTTAAATACGAAGTTATTGTTATGAAATGATTAAAGAAAAACATGTAAACACCTAATACATCCATGAATACTGAGATCCAAATCACGATACTACGCTTAAATGGTTGGTGATTTAACATTGCGCAACTGTTGTTAAGACTTAATTATCTTGTTAAAAGGCCAGCTAAATGTAGAAACATTTAAAAATAAATAAATCAATAATGAACAAAACGTAATACTACTCTCTTTGCAAATCAAAAGACGTGCATACATACTTAAAAAAAAAGTGTGCATTTTCTTCCCTTCCCCCTCCAAACCCTCTTTTCGAATTGAAATAAGACCTACGGCTCGCCCTGTAGGCTAAAGATAAGCAAATGATTAGAGAATAATTGAGTTGAGCAGATTTTGAGTTTAACGTCTCTTTCAGAAGCGAGGCTATATGAGGCGGGACTTAATGATTGACTCAACAGAAATCCGAACCACTTGAGCTCTCAACGGGAAACGCACCCGGGACTCTCACGCCAAAGGTGTGTAAGCTAACCGCTTAGCTACGAATGAGCTCAATTAGTAGAATAAGCATATGGAGGGGGAAAAAAGGAGGAGCAAAGAAAAAAACACGTGTAAGATTTTGCTAACTACAAACTCCCATGGCCTGGGATCGAACTAAGGATCCTTTGCAACCAATATGAGTGATACAGTCTGCCCTACTCCTTTTTCAAAACGACTATACACTTAAGTACATAACTGTAGAAGTTGTGTTTATACGGAGAATGAATTATAAAAGCCTTCGCAGGAATTCGCTCATTTTCGACAGTCACTTAGCTTTAGACAACTCACCCAGCCATTTTCACTATGTCAACTACTTTCTGGGACTGATGACTGAGGAAGTCACCGAAAGCTCAACAAGATAATGATTTCTATAAAATCAACTATTGTCTCCAGTTTATCTTCGAGTGCTATTTCATGAAGATTCACATTCATTGCAAAGTGTATGTAAGTTATGCAAGCGTGATAATGGCGTGCAAGTAACTTTGAAATGCAAACAATGTACTATCACTTTTTGTCATTTTTTCAACATGCTAATCCTATCGACGATATTTTCTACAAAAAGAATAGTTCAGTCGGCAGAAGTTTCTCATACAGAATGAATCTATAAACAGTAGTATCGTGCACTAATAATGGGGATTGATAATGTCTTGCTTCAGTCAAGTTCTTCCAACTAATCCCAAGCAACAAATCAGAAATAACATAGCAGCAAAACTAAATGATAACTTTTCCAACAATTACAGCCTTTAAATTACCATCCCCAGCGCATAATTCTTCATATTGTTTATATATATGTATCTACGTAAGAGCTGCGATTACAAGAATCCTATTTTTAAAAATGAAAAGTGTGTATATAGAACCCGAAGAAACGCATTAGGAAATGGTGAAGCATTAAGCACACACATAAAAAAAAAAAAAAAGTTACAAGAAGTCTTACCTCTAATTGTTCATTACGTTGCTTTGGAAAAACGGGAAAAACTTAAATTACTATTTTAATGTTCCTTTAAGTCCTCAAGAACAGTGAATTTCATTTAGAATTAATTTCAATTACAAGTTCTTATTATGGCTATTTAGAGAATAATACTAATAAGGAACTAATACTTCAGACAAAAATAAATCAATAGCACTGATAACTCGTTCAGTGACGAACTTGCTGTGGCAAGTATACATATCTCATTTATTATCTTTACGGTCTTGTATTATAAACAGAAACACTTCACTCTTTTATAAACCCCAAAATACAACACAATATGAAATAGAATTCGTATAAAAAAAAAAAAAAAAAAAAAAAGTTTCCACAATATGCAAATTTCGTGAAATTACAACGAAGTATTATGTTTTTATTATTATTGTTATATCAAACGTTAAAAAGTACCTGTATAGTAACACTTGAAAGCGCAATCCATTTAATAAATCTTTCTAAATGGTTGTCTTTAGTACAGCTCCCTGTTATTTAAATCTAATAAGATTTGAATGTAACTAAATTCTTCGTTCTCATGGTTCTGTCATGGTTTAAAGCAGTGCCATCCAACTTACGAAGCTTCTGAGCTACCGTACCGTTTTTAAATCCTGCTGTGAGCTACCAACCAAAAGGACTACCAACTTACAACAAAAACATAAATCAAAGAATTAATCTTATACAGGGTGTCTACTAAAATTCCAAAATGAAATTTCGTGACTTTTTCGTGACCTTTTCTTCACAAAATCATAAAATTTCCTAACATTTTCAAGAGCGAATTTGGGTACAAATTAGGCCGAATTTTCATCCATGCGATAGAAACGTACTTTGCTTGCGATTTGGTAGCGTCTAAAGCCGACCATAGACATTTCTAGCGGTGATTTTTTGACGTTTTATAGAATGAAATTTTCCAATCTGTACTTACATTTGTACAGTTAAAAAAATCGTTAAAAAAAGCTAAATTTCGTGACTTTCATGACCGTTTTCTGATTTCGTGACATTTGTGACTTTCGTGACCGATAGACACCCTGTTATAGGAATCAAGGTTAGCCAACCAGAGCGCTAACGCGATCTATGGAAAGTGTCCCATGTGCTACTAGTAGCTCGCGATCGACTGTTTGCTAATCACTGGTCTAAAGAAAAAGAGTGAAGTTTAAAGAACTCAGGAAATGAAATCAAGTGGAGAAAATCGACGATATTGTCCAATCAAAACCTCATTATAGCTCAGGATCGAACCCAAGGTCCTTCGCCTCAAGATATGAAGACTATAATTAAGCCACAACACAGAATGCGAATACTTCAAATCAATCTCCTTAAGGAAAATTGGATTGGAGTCCCATTGTACCGCACCGGCTGAACCATAAAATGTATCACTAACCCAATAAAAGGTACAGGCCACTGCAAACATTTATTTACAAAATCCAGACAAAATTTTAGCCGAGGTATTTGAATCTGAAAAACTTTGTTTGAAGAAAACTTACTATAAGTAAGCTATCACTGGTGTACTTTCCCATGAGAAATGACTAATTCCCTATTTAGGGATGTTAAAGAAATATTTACGAACTATCAATAAAACCAACTAGAGTGTTTTTCAAAAAAACATCCGACAAAATTTCACGCCATAAGTAAACAACTACTTGAAGATGTTTTATGGAAACTGACACACCATATAGCAGAGATACTAATGAAGCATATATTTAAATGTGTCCCTTTAGAAAAAACTTTTGTGAAGAAAGAAAGAAAAAAACTATTCTTCCACAAACTACCTGTTGTGGATATTTTTATGAAAAATTAGTCATGCCATATTTTAGTTATTAATGAAAAAAAAAATATGAAGTACTAGCTGAACGCCTTTGTGTGGGGAATAGGCTTATGAGAAATATTTGAAAGGCGTATATGAACTCCCTTCCTCCGCAAGATGCACATTTCAATCGAAAATGGATGGTGAGTGCAGCTCGACCAAATTGCTAAATACATTCACTTCATTACCATTGCCGTCTAACACCTTCGGTGTGATTTATTCTTACTCTACTATTCTGTCATTGGACAAAGCATGACTAGTTCTCCTTCCTACATTTGCTCGTTTCCTCGCTGGCAATGTATGGTTTATATTGCAAGTCTATGTTAATAAAAAATCGAAGATATTTTATAGTATGTAAAATGAAAAACGGATAGTGTTATAGCATATATTTTGAACTTCCGCTAGCGCCAAGTCCTCCTTCCACTTACAATACACATTTTAAGACAATGACAGGATAAAACACAGTTCGGAGGTAGGTACTAAACGTGTTTCACACTTCATGTCAATTGGTTAAGCAGTTTTCCTGTGATCCGATCACGAAAAAGAAAAATGAAATCTTTGAGTTTAAAGTTTATCATTATGCCCGTTAGGCTAAGGGAGATGATGATTACAGCGAGTGAAAGATGATACAAGAATTGACGGAATGAGAAAGTGGAAGGAAACGAAAGTAACCCGAGAAAAGCAACGAGCACTATTTGTCCACCACAAACTTATTTGGCCGGGGTTCGAACCTAGGGACTCCACACATCAGAGGTAAGCGCTCTACCACTGAGCCATTGTTCCCCCCAAACGATCAAGAAAAAGATTACCTTCAGTTTTATTTATATTGATCAACAAAATATTTAAAAAAAAAAAAGAAGAAGAAGAAGAAGAAGAAGAAGAAGAAAACCGTCCGAAGAGAACTTTACTTCCAAGAGTAAACATTTTTTTTTTCTTACTTTTGAAATAGGAAGAAAATCGTGGAAGATATCATAAATATATGTATAATTTCGTCCGGATACGTTGAACATTATGACCTCTAGGCAAGTGTACATACATCTAGACGCACGGATTTCGAAAGACCTTTCCGGTATGCAGGGGGCATTTTTTCCCTACTATCGCCATTCGAAAGTATAAATTAAAAATTCAACCTCCAATCACTCTCAATATACGCAAATGAAGACTTTTAAGATATGCCCATGCCTCATCATATTAATTTATGAAACGATATGATTGGAAATACCACGAAAGAAAAATGAGATCTTTCAATTTTACGTCCCACGATTGTCATGTAGACGATGATGAAGATAATGAATTGAAATGTTGGAATGAAGAAAGTGGGAGGGAATGGCAAAATCCTGAGAAAACACACGCACATAGTGTTCGTCCAACACAAATCCTACTTGACACATGTTCAAGAATCAGGGGCACAACTACGAAAGAAAACATATAGCACTGTATTCACACACCGTAACCTGATATCACCCTCTCAACATTGCACTTAACATGTTAAGTGCTTTAAAATAAGCCAATGCAGCACCCCTGGAACCTTTTTCACACACAGCACACACATACCGAAACACTGAATACAGTAAAATCAATCTTATCAGAGTCCAAATAACTAAATTTCGCTACTAATTTACTTATTCAATCAATTAACTGGAAATAGTTTACAGGGGGGTCTACAAGTCTTCATTTAGTAATGCTGCATGGAGCATGCATCTAGTTGAAAGTTGTAAAAAAGAGGATAAAAATTAAAATAGAACTGAGATTCAGATATGGAAAAATATACAGTAAGTATTACCTGATCAAGGAACTCTGGTTCAGAAGCAGATGCGTCCCATCGGTTATTTAAAATAAAAATATTTGGTTTGGACAACCTCGTTGATACCTTATGGAAGAAGTTCTTCTCCTGGAAAATGGAATAATTTTCAGAATTAATTTAAGGGTAAAACTAATTTTTAGTATTAGTAGTATGTGCGTTACTGTTAGAAGTGTATGTCACCGTTGCGAGAAAAACAACAATAATTATAATTTACTACTTAAGTCTATTTTTATTTATATATACATAGACCACAAAAAATCTATTCCAGCAAAGTAAAAAAAAAAAAAAATCAGTTATTCGTAACGAACGACATACTTTTTAAGCACCACAAAAATTAGTTTGTTTTTCTCCAAAAATTACGCATGAGAACTTACACTCAAACACCTCATTTTCTTCAGCTAGGTGTTGTTTATTGAATTATACAAGTCTAATCTTTTGTACAGTCAGCGACAAAAGTTCCTCCCATTTAGTGAAATTACTTTCGTAAATTGTCCTTTCGTAATTAGAATGAAAGGACAGTTTGAGTATAGCTTTCAGTAAATTAAAAAAGAATATAATTTTCTGTATGTGCCAACCATACCACCGTTATTCCCAAAATAAATTTTACCAGACGGAAAGAACTTTTGTCGTTGATTGTACAACAATATTATAGTTGAACAAAATTAAAGTTTAAAAGCTATTCATACTACTTGTAAAGAAAAGCAAGAAATTTATATAAATTTATCTCATGAAGCAAGTTTCCGGCAACATCATTTTCTGTTTTCTGAGATGATGATAAAAGCACAGGAACAAAACATTTACAAGATTTTTTTTTTTTTTTTTTTTAAAGTAAGAACATATTTATTTCAGAACTCAAGATCAGAGTGTCGATTAGAAAAAAGAAAACCGTTCTCAACTTTCAAATTTCTTTAGTGCGAGCGGTCCCAGGTTCGATTCCCGGTGGAGACATTCGAGCGGAAAGCTGCAACAGCTTTCGTAGGTCAGCAATCCCGAGTGAGGTTTTCCCTCATTCGCATTAGCCAAATGCTGGGATAGTACCTACCATAATGGTCCCAGACCGCTTCCTTCCTTCTCAATTCCCCGGCTAGTGTGATCGTCAAGGAACGCCATCCCTCATATGTGACGGTCTAACATGTCCATTGATGTTGGAAGTCGAGAAATATGATTCTAATCCTAATCAAATTTCAAAATTATAAACCACGAAAGGCATAGGTTCTCATCGAATAGAATACTTTTCTTTTCGACCTGGCAGATAAGCGATAGATTCGTGTAATCTTCATAATGTGCACTACGCGCAAGATACGACACAAAAACTGTGTTCACTGAAGTTCACTAATATTTACATTCAGTTCTTACAATATGTGCGTCAAAGCTGGGATTATGGGTGTCACACTGTTAGGAGTACATATCACCATTAGAAGAAAGAAAAATCGATACAATCTGATACTTAATGGTGTACTTTATATATATATACACATACACAACACAGTACATAAATAAACAGTCTGTCAGTCAGTTTCAGCTATTATTATTACTGACAATGAACGATATAAGAACAACAAGTATTGGCGGTTTGATATTCTAGTACAGAGTTCGTGTTCAAGCCCTTGTCTTGTATCATGTGAATTACTTTTTCGTTGGAAAGGTCGGCGTATATATTGCATTTCAGTGCCGCCACTGTCGCAGGCCGAAGCATTGTGGTTTCTCTACTGAATGCCATTCACTGTTTCGTGTTCTGTCCTGTTACATTTGGTGTGTGTTTGTCGTTGAGAATTGAGCAAATGCCAATGGAAAACTTGTCAGTTACCGTTGTTTTGGCTAGATTTTCTTCAACTTTTCAATTCTTTAGCATCATAATTACTTTTCTTTTCTCAAAAACTATGTATGAGTACCTTCAAGCATCTAAATTTGGATCAGGTCAAGGTGATCTATCGACTGATATGATACAGTCTTATGTTTAGACCATGTTTTAGCCTTTATCATAACTTTGGGCTGTATTTTATTCTTGCAGATGTCATAATGAAAAGCATGATGAAGGTATACTTTACTATCAGTTTCACCTTAATAGGTTGCACGGTTCCCGCACATCATAATTATTTAGGTTTCCAAAATTATTTCGTTTTTTTCTAATTTCCTCGAGGACTACAAAGGTTTTACCAAATACCTATCCATATACGAGGGATGATCAGAAACTAAGGTTACAAGGCCGCTATTTCTAATTTCTTGAAGAGTTATAGAGGAATGAGGAGTGTGTGCTAATTTTAATACATGGAGTTGGCAACTGTTCAGTTTCAGCCACCCGCCACCTACGGCGTTAGTTGTAGGTAAACACAAATGGCTACTCGTTTTAAAAACTGGACTCTCAAAGAAGTCCGCTCAGTTATTTTATTCCTGTGAGCGAAACATGTAACCGCGGCTGAAGTTCACCGGCAGCTGGTAGAGGTTTACAGAAAGACTAATGTCTTGTCAGCGTGTCACAGAATGGTGTCGAAAGTTTGCGGCTGATAGAGAAAACGTCATCGACGAGGAGCGTACTGGCCGACCCAGCACGGCATCAATAGATCTGAAGACAGCTCGTGTGGAGGAGCTGATTTAGGCTCTCTACACCCCAGACCTCGTTCCAAGCGACTTTCACATCGTTCCCGCACTTGAAAGAGCACATAGGAGGCCGTTGCTTTGCTTCAGACCAGAAGGTGAAACACTTCGTGACAGCGTGGCTGAATACGCAAGGACAGGATTTTTACCAGGAAGGATTCTTCAAACTCATCACACGATACGACAAGTGTCTCAACCAATATGGCGACTAAGTCGAAAAGTAACCTAATTATGTACTATCTGTTGGGTGTATTTGTTGTATGAAATAATAGTTGGCTGTATTGGTTGTATGAAATAATGCCTACACGTTTCACTATAGGCTTTGTAACCTTACTTTTTGATCACCATTCGTAATTTTGTTCAGCATTCTGTATGTTATTTTTAAACATATTTCTTTTTCCGTTAAACAATAAGAATATTGTAGAATTTATTAAGAGTGTTATCTAATACATATTTGAAGTTGTTAATTGATTCACATACAAATATCAATGATAATAATACTAATCGTACATACCGTAACCATTAACGTGGATTCAGCATTAGCTACCAAAACGAACACGTCAGCATCCAGGCAGTGTTTATCAATCCATTCATCTAGATTGGGTGAAACATCAATACCTGGAGAGTCCACAAACACCACATCATCCCTGAGCAAAAGGCATTTTTCCTTCGGCCAAAATATCCTCACAAGTTGACTCTCGCCTAGCTTCTCTTTGCACAACGCATGTGCTAGCTGACCAACGGACTGCAGAGAGAACAGTGAAATGGCACATTATTACAAAACTAGAAGAAATGGTTACAAATATGTATTTGAACTTATTGTTACGATCTTTAACAGGATCTACACTTCTCGTCTAATTGCACTTTAATATTGAATCCTCCACATACTGCAGAATGGGCTAGTATAATGGATGAGTATGCAAAAACATCTCCATTACCGTACACATAAGGACTAACTTAACATATAACTTATTTACTTACTCAATGGGTTACGGAATCTGCAAGTTAACGTGAATAATAATAATAATAATAATAATAATAATAATAATAATAATAATAATAATAATAATAATAATAATAACAACTCCGGTGGATAATATCCTGCCACTCCAATTCACTCACAATTGGTATTAGAATTAAATGATGTAACTAACCTTAGTGACAAATGTTTATCCCAGCGAAATAATACCCATTGGGAAAGCTATTAAAAAAACATTACATATCGAAAGGAATAAGTTTGAAACATAAGAATAAGTTTGAATAATAAGAATGAAGAAATTCAAGTTAAATTAGGATGAAGGTAACCATGATAAGAATTGGGTTACTTTCATTCAATCAATGGAAAAGTTATAAATGATTTCGTTTAAAGGGAGTACTACCAATGGTTACATTCAAAAATTTAAGTTACATGAAGTTTTAACTTCTTATTTAGTCACATTAAGCACAAAGCTCAGATAGTGGAGCAACTGGCCATACAGTTATAAAATAATAAAATCCACACGGATTGTTTTGTGTAAAGTACTTGATACTTTTTATTGCATATGTCACTTGTTTATTTTCTGATTTATTCTTTTACTTGTATTTTTTATTTTTTATTTTTTTTATTTTTTTTTAAGTTTTTTTCTGTTCCTTTCGATATGTAATGTTTAATATTGTACTCTTTTGACAAGGTTAGGTGGTAGAGCAGCCATGGCTGAACCTCGCATGCTTCAATAAAGACATTTTCATTTCATAAAGTAATGGTTTGACAGTTCATAAACTACAAGTTTGGTACTTCATTTATTTAGATTTGTGGTATTTTTATGGCAGATGTGAGCGGTAAATTTTATTTAATATTAGTTATGCACAAATAAATATGTAAGTTTAGTGAATTCATTAATTTCCACACTTGGAGCAACCAGGAATAAGAGCAGAACTCGAAATAATTTCGCTGGGATAAACACATTGGTACTGTAAGGTTTTTCGTATCATTTGGTTGCGCAAAATGTGGCAAGCGGTTTGAGAAATTACATAGTACAAATTCTATCTGAATTAGGAATGGGAAAAACAGTTTGTATATATATATATATATATATATATATATATATACAGGAAACCGGTTTGTAGAAAAAATGACACTTCGGTTTTGATAGAAAATCGAACAGGTTAGGAGAAAAACAGACATTTCGGTTTTGATTTAAAAAAAAAAATCAACCCGCTTTTTGATAGAAAACAAACTAGTTTCGATAGGAAAACCAAACCGATAGTTTTCAAAAACTGATTTCGTTTTTCCCTTTCTTCTACAAACAGTTTTTGTGCCCACCATTAATCTAAATACTCACGTTCGCAATCGTATTGTACAAACAGAATGGACTTCAGTAAAGTAAGTTGAATAAGTGGTAAAAGTCTTTTGATACCTGACTTTTTAAAATTTAATAAAGAATATCTCCGGTAGGTTAACGGTTATGTTTTTCCGCACCCTGTGTAAAGCAATCGAAATTAGTACTTACAAATACGCAATGGAAACTCGCAATCTGTTGGATTTTATTCACAGCCACGAATATTTCATTCGATTATTCGCACATTTTAAGCTACAAACTAACAAATTATTATAATTACGATGAGCTATAGTAGAACTTTAAGTTCTCCAGTTTTAAGAATTTGAGCTCTATCTCTTAATGACTTTTCGACACAAGGATTAGCACACGACCCGCCAGCATTAGCCTGATTTTATGTATTATCAAATAACCTGGAAACTACTTGACTACCCTGTCTGGACGAATGATATCACTGACCAGAAGATCTCCAATTTACGTGTTCAGTTTGTTCATATAGATTATTCAGACTGTTTTTAACTTCATATGATAACGGTGAGACTTACCTTTACATTTTGCCTTTCACTGGAACCAGCAGTGATAAGATAGGCTTCACTACTTTCGGAACCTTCCACTTGGAGGAAGCAGTTTGTTGTATGGCCAATACCACTTGGCAGAATTTTATCTCGTAACATTGCATTAATAACTGTACTTTTCCCATTGCTCGTTCTGAAGAAAGAAGAATAACATAATAAATACATTTCGTTCCCTGATCAACAGAATCAAAAATAAATAAATTCTTTATTTCTCTGTTCCATAGTTATGTTCTGTAGGTTAAAGACAACAGATAACTAATAAAGAGCGAATGATCATAACGGGATTGGGAGAATGTGAATATGAAAGAAAATGGAAAAACTTAGGGAAAAAGATGTTGCTCACATGGTCCAGAATTGAGCCAGAAATCCCTTGTACAAGAAGTAAGTACTCTACCACTGACTCATTATGATTTCATCATTTACGGTAGGAGCGAAGTTAGACCACAATGTAACTGGAAAACTTATTCTTGTATCTCAGCTCAATCATAGGTTGGTGGACAACATGGGAATTTTAAAACTTTTTTCTTCCTTGAAAGAGCTGTTTTATACTTTGATAAAATCTCTTCTTCGTAACTGCATCTAGATATTCAACCCTTGGTCTTCCTCTTCCTGGTTTTCCTTCTGCCTTTCCCTCTATCAACACGGTGATCCAATCAGAGTGCCGAATAAGATGGCCAAGCATGCTGTTTCTTCTTTTTCCCATTATCTTCATGATCTGTCGTCCTTCATTAGCTTCCTTTAGTACGTCTTTGTTCCTTTTCCTTTCGGTCCATGATATGAGCGGCATTCTGCGCCAACACCACATTTCAAATGCTTTCAGCTTGGATATTTCAGCTTTTCTCAGTGTCCATGTCTCTGATCCGTAAAGCGCCACTCTTACCAGTCTTAATAAATCGTTTTCGAACGTCCAACGACACATTTCTTGATGTTAGCAGTCCTCTTTTCCTATTGAATGCCTGTGCCATTCTTGAACTTACGTCTTTTTCATTTCTTCCGTCTGAGGATATTAAGACTTCCTAAACAGAAGAACGTCTTAACGTCATCGATTTTCTCTCCCTCTAGCCACACGTTTGGCCCTTCCTGTCTTGCTCACTTTATCACTTTGGTTTTCTTCTTATTTATCTTTATTTTGGAAGACAATATCAATCGTTATTTTAGTTCAATTCTAGGAATAAGAATATTGATATAATTACAAATCAAAATATCAACCACACTGAAAAAACACAGAACATATCCAAAACTCTTTATTTCGCGAAAATAAATATTCTGAATTACAAAAATTGAATATTTAGGACTTAGAAGAAAATTTTAATGGAACGTTTTCTTGAAAGAATATTTTTAAAGATACCTATTAACTGAGCTAGTGTAGAGCTACTACCTGTTTTGCCATCTTAGTTTTCACAATTTTAGTGATACGGTTATCCTCTCTTAGATAAAAGATTATTTTTCAAAAATTAAAATAATTCAAGATAAATTCTTTTAATAAAAGACAAAGGTAGTTAATGCTTTGTTTTTATCAGTTTTAAGCTCACTAGCATATCCTGCCACAATCGCAACCTGTATCGCAACCCGAAACAATGCTAACATAACTTATTATCGAATATTAAATTTCAGAAACAATTATCCTCTTTTTACAAACATCTTATTAAAATATTTTTAAGAAAAAATGAAATACAGAGAAGCATGCTGTTTCTTCTTTTTCCTATTATCTTCATAATCTGTCCTCCATCATTAGCTTCCTTTAGTACGTCTTCGTTCCTTTTCCTTTCGGTCCATGATATGAGCAGCATTCTGCGCCAACACCTCATTTCAAATGCTTCCAGCTTGGATATTTCAGCTTTTCTCAATGGCCATGTCTCTGATCCGTAAAGCGCCACGCTTCATACCAGTCTTAATAAATCGTTTTCGAACGTCCAACGACACATTTCTTGATGTTAGTAGTCCTCTTTTCCTATTGAATGCCTGTGCCATTCTTGAACTTATGTCTTTTTCATTTCTTCCGTCTGAGGATATTAGACTTCCTAAATAGGAGAACGTCTTAACGTCTTCGATTTTCTCTCCCTCTAGCCACACGTTTGGCCCTTCCTGTCTTGCTCTTGTGCACTTTATCACTTTGGTTTTCTTCTTATCTTTATTTTGGAAGACAATGGAAGACAATATCAATCGTTATTTTCGTTCAATTCTAGGAATAAGAATATTGATATAATTACATATCAAAATATCAACCACATTGAAAAAAACACAGAACATATCCAAAACTCTTTATTTCGCGAAAATAAATATTCTAAATTACAAAAATTGAATATTGAGGACTTAGAAGAAAATTTTAATGGAACGTTTTCTTGAAAGAATGTTTTTAAAGATACCTATTAACTGAGCTAGTGTAGAGCTACTACCTGTTTTGCCATCTTAGTTTTCACAATTTTAGTGATATGGTTATCCTCTCTTAGATAAAAGATTATTTTTCAAGAATTAATATAATTCAAGATAAATTCTTTTAATAAAAGACAAAGGTAGTTAATGCTTTGTTTTTATCAGTTTTAAGCTCACTAGCATATCCTGCCAGAATTGAAACCAGTATCGACACAGAAACAATGCCAACATAACTTATTATCGAATATTAAATTTCAGAAACAATTATCCTCTTTTTACAAACATCTTATTAAAATATTTTTAAGAAAAAATGAAATACAGAGAAGATAACAAACGGAGATTATACGAATAAATTCGGTAACTTAAACAAACTTGTTACCTTCTGAACTAACAGAATACGAGAACAAGCAAGTCTACAGAATAAAGAAAAGTACAATGATAAAACACGAAACTATATATAAAGTGAATTACAAAAATAGTAAAAACAATCACACACACTAAAAAAGGAAGTACAATATGAGCACTACTGAAAAAATTCAGCTTGGTAGGGGAAGTAAGGAGAAAGAAAAATTAAAGAACAAAGAAAAATCTAGGTAATGTTTGGACGCCATGTTGGAATGAAGTTCATGTGATAGTGTTACACGTTGAAAGTAAATAGAAGAAGATAAAACTAATGGGATAGGAACGTCGATTAGAGTGTGTGAGAGCAAAGGAATTCACGTAAGATAGGAAAGAAAAATGCTTTGAAAAACTTAAAATTAACGAAGAGATCTGAATGTAGAGCATTTTAGCTACAATGCTCATAGTGAGTGTTGTTAATATGTGCAATTATGTTCTCCTGAAAAAAAAAAAAAAAAAAAAAATGAAATAGATAACTTTCGTTTCTGAATACATATTGGTATATTAGATTCTACGAGGTCCGTACCAGAAGTACGTGTCATTTCACCACAGTTCAAATATAATAAGAGTACATTAATACAATTCAATTTAAATCAGCTTTGGAGTTTGAGGCTTAACTGTGCAATAAAGCCATTTTGATACTGACCCGAAATGACGGATTTCACCATAGAGGTGCCTAATAAAGACGTCCACATATGAAAAATATATCGATAATTATTATCAGTTGAAGGACATTCCACTGTTCTTTCTAACTGTACTATGCGGAGTATATTTATGGGGCAGGGGAAGGGGTAAACTGAAGATCTCCTACGGTCCGAAAACCCAATATGTGCAACCACCTCAGACAATATTGCCCTTGTTGAGACCCTAGTCACAGAGGACAGAAGGCTAGGACCGGATATCTGTAATTTTAAATGATTCTCTCACTGCATCATGGAAAGAATTTTGACAGATCGGTTGAAGTTAAGGGCGGTTAATGGTTAGATCCTTCGGTAGGTCGAAGACGGTCTCCCGGAAGCTTTTTACAGGGTAAGAACATCGAAGTGGTCTCTCATTCACTGTGCTCTCAAGAATAATCTCCTAGTGACCTCTGCCAGTTTTCAAAAATTGAAAGATTCATTACGACGCTGATGCTTTCCGCTCAGAAAACCCGTCTTAGTGTACCTGTGGGTAAAAAACACACCCTGAAATTACTTCGAAGATGCTTCTGGATGGTGGATACACAAACTGCGACGGTGTATGGAAGTGGACGAAGATTACGTTGAAAAGTGACGGAAAATATTGAACATGACCATAGTTATATACACGGAACGTTTTTAGATATGTATCTCGTATCATTGTGGTCATCGTACTGATCAGATACAGCATAATAATACATCGAATCACTGATAATGATAAGTTTTATATTTGTATATTGTTTTTTTTTTAAAAATCCTATTCACATTATTTACAAGAACAGGAAATATATACTATTTTTCCACCTTCAAATAATACTTGGTTGACAGTAAAGAAATATTAGGTATGTATATTCATAAAGCTAATACTCACCTACCAAAGAACGCCACTTTCATGTGATCCCTGGCAAGGACATCTCGTATATCTTTTACCTTTTTAATATACGTTTCTACATCTTTCACCTGTTGCTCCGGAAGTATGTTTCTCTCCTGAGAAACAGCTACAAAAAAACAAAAACAATTTCATCAAGTATTACACTAGAAATTATAGACGATTATGGTCTAAGACACAATAACATACACTTCTTTACTTAATATATTTCAATTACCACATAGGCTTCCAGGTTACCAAAAGATAAATAAATAAATGTTCGCGTTTTGTCGGGTGAAGCGTCAGGAAAATTCAAAACTTAAAAGAAATATCGTAGTCTTGTAACGCTTCCTGTAGTACAATTATTACCATCGTCACTCCAAGTAGCACTATTGAGGGGGGCGCGGTGGCTCAGTGGTAGTGCGCTTACCTCTGGTGTGTCAGGTCCATGCTTCGATCCCCAGCCAAGTAAGCTTGAGGTGGAAAACATCGTGACCCTGGGTTTTCTCAGATTTCGAAAACATCGTGTCCCTGGGTTTCCTCCAACTTTTTCATTCCACCAATTCTTCCATCACCATTCACTTGTTTTAATCATCGTTTCCTTTACCTGAAGGGCATAACGTGGGACGTTAAACTGAAAGATTTCATTTCATTTTTTCATGAATATTGAAGCAAAATCTATATTAAAACATTGTAATGTTCTCTGAACGACGCTTAAGACAATGATATTTAAAGCTATGTAAACTCAGCATGAAAACTGGAGACAGAAATTCTTGTATATTAATTTTTCTTATCAACTATACAAAACTTGCAATATTTTCTTACGATGATATAACAACCTGAAGACCAGAATAGATGAAATTTTAACATTCTGTTTAATAATCTTTTTAGTACGAAGGTAGAGCTTGTCAGGAATCCGCTTGACATTTAATTTTCCAGAAGACGCCATGTATACGTCGTGGTGAAAATTAACCGAAAGTTTTTAACAAATCGATGATCACGTAGTATATTAAAATGTCATTTTCTTTAACAATATTTCAATCTTTCTTATGTTTCTTTTGACCTTCCAGGTTGTCATATTGCGTAGTCTTTGTAGTACTTCATAAACACTAGGTTACAAGAAGTTAGGTTGCGAAACAGAACAGTGAAGAAGGTCATCAACCCTACTCCAGACTTAAGAACTTCCTCTAGAAAGTCAACAGATTAAGTTACGTGTTCCCAATTTTGGAAAATAGAATTTGTTCACAATTAAACATAACTAAATCTGAATTCTTACTAAATATAGTATCTACTTGTAGAAATAACAGAACAATGAAAGATCACTGGAACAAGTAATATTATTTGTATGCACATTTCTGAAGTTCTCATGTTTCTTGTAAAATGACGACCAAAGTTAAACGTTATCCTGCAGAATCAACCGATACCAAACAATATAGGCACACATCACTAATCAGATTTTTTTCTATCGTCTCTTTCTTTCTATCACTATGATCCATACTCATTACAAAGAGGTAACGTTTATTTTGTCTGTGTGTCTATTTTCTTCTGCTGAATGTAAGATTCTTAAATAAAATATTTTGAGAAAAAGCAAAAAATTCCAATGGGAGAATATCTACCTATTTCTTATATTGAGTTCGAAACATAATATGATTGCTTTGTTATATTATCCTGATTTTTTTTTTTTTTTTTTTTTTTTTCAAAACGGAATTTATTTATGTCACTTCTACTGCAAGGCGTGAAAAAATTCTATCTTTTCCATCAAAACAATGCATATTTAGATAATGAGTTATACGCGTTCCACAGAGACATTTTCATCTCTATTATTTTCCACACTTGGAACCATCAAATCTTCACCTGTTTCCATTATTGTAGTGATGTTTAGAACAAAACACACTAGTGGCAAATTATAAGTAAGCTGAATACATCGAATTCCAGAAGGGCTGAAAGAAATCTTGAAGGTTCAAACTTCGCAGAAACAAATTCTCGTTAACACATCTCATCCTGTGGCAACCAATCCAATCATGGTTATTAGCAACCATCCCAAGGATAAAAATTGTTTGTGGTGTTTCACCTGTTCTTGTCCCCTTGATTTTCATTTATAAGATCTAAACTATTCGTCTTAAAGCAATGGAATCTGTGAGAAGAATGGTACGTTGACGTGAGCGATTCTGTTGTTAAATACCGACTAAACGAACATGTGCTTTCACTCTGAATTTTTGGCCCTGCAGAATGACAATGAACGCCGAACACGCAGAAAAGTCCTCGTTCGAAAATCGTGTCATTTCCAAAGGATTTGGCCATCCGGACCGCCTGTCAACCTCACGCGATTTTTTCCTATATGTCATACTGAAATGGAAGGTCTATCGCAAGAAGCCATGAACTATTCGGGATACTATATTCGGCGAGATTTGGTGCCGTAACTCATGATATGTTGCGGCTACTTTCTGTAGTATGGCGAGACGAGGCACTGATGCTAACGGGATCCACTTCCAACACTTGCTATGACGTTACCTTGTTTTTAATACATCATGATTATGTCCATACCAATACATTATAACCAATAGTTTCCTTTAATTTTTATAAGCGACAGTCAGGCGCCAAAAGCGAGTGAGCAACCTATATTTATATTGTCTTTCCACTCCCTAGACTCCTAGGACTTTTCTTGTAATATTTGATCACAGTCAATTTGATACAATTTGTCCTTTCTGACAGTTGCTTTCCTTTGTTTTTCCTTCCTGCACGTGGTCATAACAATCAGGCAAAAAGAAATGTTTCTATGGCAACAGCACGTTCAGCCAATTATAGTGGCTTATTTCTCTCGCGCTACAATAGTAAATATTCCACCCTTTCCGCACGTCGCCAATTTGAATATAAACAAATGCACATTGTTTTAGTCGAATGTAAACTTGAGCAGTGAACCTGCCGATTATTGAGAGCATTCCTTTTAGTTCTCTTTTGTATCTTTTAATTTTATAAAACTGAGATTTAATTGCAGTGAATAATTTCGTGTTTCAATACCCGACACAAAAGCTGGCAACACATCATTGAGCACCAGGTGCGCGCAGTAAGCTATCAAAAAGGACAAGTAATATCAATTGCAATATAATACTCGGTTATGTGGATACATTTTCGAGCTCCACGTTATGTATCTCTTTTCATTCATCCATCTATTCGTGAAAAGGGGAGTTTGGTATTTAAAAAAAAAAAAAAAAAATCAAGATAAAATAAGATCGGGCGCTGGGATCACATCGATGTGCAGTTCTTAACCTATCTACATACGTATAATTAGCTTAAGCCTACAAGTATTAAAAATTTTATCATTTCTAACACTTTGTACAGTAAAACCCCTTCAAGATGGACACCATTTTGCTGAAACAGAAGAAAACCATTTTATTTATTAGTCATTTTTTTCTCCTCTTACATAACCCCTATCTTGAACTTTTGTAAAAAGGAATCCTTTCTTTTGGTCACCTAACCCTCTTAAACAAGTGTCTATCTTGGAGGGTTTATACTGTACTTTAAATACAATATAATCACAATTACAAAAAAAAAGACTTCTTACTATTTAAATAGGACACACTATCCTTCACATAGTCTTCGATCTCAACAAAGATATCATTGATCTTCTTCTTGGCTTTCACAAATATCTGCAGAGGAGAGGAATCACGGAAGTTCCGAGAATCAACCCCCAAAAGGGAAGGTCTCACATTAGGGCCATCCCCCGCCATCAAAGAGAAAGTGCGACTTACATAGGCAGCCATTGTTCAGGGTCATGCAGGCAACTGAAACAAAAGGGAACACAAACAAAAAAAACTAAAATAATATATTTACTAAGCGTGAACATTTACGTACTATCACATACACACACACACACACACACAAACAATCTATTCTTCCTACAAAAAAATAAGACAAAAAGTGAAAAGTTCAAGTGCACTTTACGAACTAGTTTAAAATTTTCTTTTACCAATTTGAATGAATGATTTACTTCAATGTACATGGTAATTATCTCAGGATATTCATGATGGTAATTATCTCAAGATACCATGATAATGTCCTGAAGAACTGAAGTATGTTCTCTCAATTAATGGAGATAATGAGAAATAGAGAACTGTAACCAAGGCGAATAACTAATACATTCATACAAAGAGAATACAGGGATGATATATCATGAAACAAATGTAAAACTTGAAAAATTAATGTTTTAGCTTCATCATAAAGAGGTACCACGTCAGAATTTACACTTGTCATGATGACAAATGTAGAGAGAATTCAATAACAAATAGGCTGTGTCCTGCTTCTTTTCGAAACATTCCTTTACAATCTTAAGCACGAAAAAGATAATATCAAAGTTTGTATTCTTGATTACAAGGTATAGACTACTATTACAAAAAAAAAAAAAAAAAAAAAAAAAAAAAAAAAACTAATTATATTACTTTCAGGATAACGGTAGCATAAAGTGATATAGTAATAATATGCTCATTTCAAGTTCAATCACAAGTAGCATTTTACTGCTGCACAAATATTGCATGGTTTTCATCTAGAAGTGAAAACTGGAAAAAATGAAAATGTCAGAAAAACTGCAACACAAAGTAATTTAATCTAACACTAGAAAATATATAGGAAGTACTGAAATTTTGTAGAGAAGAAAAGCCTACATTGTAGATGTACTAATGTTAATACAATTTTTTTAAAAGTTATTTTTTCATATACGACAACTAAGTTAATAGCCTTCTACATGTTTAATATTTGATCTCGTGTTAAATATTGTTACATATTCAACGCAAAACGAAGTATGAAAGCAATTGCTCTCACACAAATTTGCAGTACAACACTTCCATGTGACGTCACTTGTAAACAACGAAATTAGTTTGCAATTTTCCCGTCTGCACAAATGTATCAAACGCATAATAAACAAGAATTTTAGGAAAACTAAAAATGCATCAAAAGACTGCGATCTTGGTCAATAATTAGCTTTTGAATCAGGGACTACAAAATTTTTGAACGGCCCCTAAATCGAGTTTTCGTATTTTCTACGAAATAAGCACATCATACTGAGTTAAGTGATAGTTTGGGTTTGGCTACACTACACTATATTTTGATCCAAAAAATACAAGGGAATGAGTAACATTTTATTATCTGATTCATACCATCAATGGAACATAAATAATAACGTCTGAATGGCAACATTTGCTCTTAAATATAAACGCATAAATGCAACTGGGAGTTTTATATAAGAAAAGTGTAATATATATTCAATAGTTTCCACTGAGAAATATAAATGCAAGTAAGTTTGGTTTTCCTTGGACGTATATTACTTTATATTAATTACTGGCGTTTCAGAAGAATTTTCTCTCTTTCAACTGTTCCGCTCCAAACTGTTTGTTTGTTTGTAGATGGTAAGTGGGAGAAATAGCCTATTACAGATTATATCAAATTCTCTATAGGTGCACATTCAAGTTGAAAAAATGAAATGAAATGAAATCTTAGGCTAAAGGAGACGGTGATGATGAGAGATGAGTGAAATGGTGGAATGAAGAAAGTGGGAGGAAACGGGAGAACCCCGAGAAAACCCACGAGCACGGTGTTTGTCCACCACAAAGTCCACTTGGCGGGGGCTGGGATCGAACCCGGGACCCCAAGCACCAGAGGTGAACGCTCTACCACTGAGCCACCGCGCCCCCCACATTCAAGTTGAAGTTTAGCATTTTAGCATTTTATGAAACTACAATTTATGGTAGAATTCGAACTACCGTAATGATTTCAATGCTCCGTCATCGGAAATCGATCACGATACTGTACAAAAAGTGTATACGAGCCAGCCACTAGACCTCTTGCTCCGAACTGAAAAAGACAAGTTTTGAAAGTCATCAATTAAAACAAAATAATATGCGCGAATGGAAAATCAAATCCATGTTCATCTACATTATGTAATATTTTTTATTGCAACACTGCACTGACGACGAAGATTGTTTTGAATATAAAAGTTGACAGGAATATTTTTAAAAGGTTTAGTGCATTAGCTACGTTGTTATCTCTTGCAAACAATAATTATTTCATCTTGTATCCCACCTACTTTATTTCTGATTTGAGGAGTTCATAATATCACCTTGACCTCCGATTACATGCTTTATTTTGAGATGTGTGTTACTGCTCTATACTTGTTACAAGTGTAAAATAGCACTACTTAACAAGGTTTTCAGACAAAGTATTTATACAATTCTAAGCTAGGTTACTAGTCACAACAAAACATTTATTCTCAAAGTATTATATAACATGCATTAAATATATTTCATTCAATTTCTAGGGGTTATCATATATACACACACATTTAACAATCAAACACACTTTTTCTCTTCTACATATCTACAAAGGTTAAAAAAAAATGGCTTTAAGAAACATGCTGGTTGTTTAGTATATTCACTAAAACTGACTCATATACATACATTAAATTAAACAAAATGTCATATTATGCTTAGTAATGTTTCTGTTATTTTAATTAAAGTGTTCTGTTTAAATAAATCAGGTATGTTATATGGAAGTGTAAAGGAAATCACTTACTAAAAAAGGCACATTCTGTACATATATAACAACAATAGTAATTCAGTTTCGATATGTTCAAAAATTGAATTTCTTCACCAATTTTGAAGATGGAAATCTATGAATCACTTCACTCATCATTGGATAGAATTATGCATGAATGGAAAAAAATCTCAATATACATTTTACAGTAGAATACATAGTTCAATGTGCCAAGTCTCAAATTTTAGGTAGGAAGGGCACGGTGTCTCAGCGGTAAAGCGTTTACCTCTGGTGCGTGGGGTCCCTGGTTTGATCCCCGGATAAGTAAGTTTGTGGTGGACAACACTGTGTTCATTGGTTTTTGCTTTAATATAGCCCATTGATTGTAGTCTCCTTCCCCCTCCCTCTCTTTCCTGCCACCATACCCTCTAGCACTACATTCATGAAGCAATTCCTTCTTAGAAAATGTTCCGTTCTTCTTCTTCTTAATGATATCTAAAATTGTTCTTTTCTCCCCTATCATTCTCTGAAACAACACCGTCTCATTTGTTTCACGCTCGATCCAGTTAACTCTCTCCATTCTTCTTCACACCCATATTTCGAAAGCTTCCAGTCGTTTTTCATCACTTTTGGGTAATATCCATGTTTCTGACAATTATAATACAATACTCCACATGAAGCATTTTATGAGTCTTTTTCTCAACTCTTTATTCAAGGTCCCACAAAATAGACTTTTCTTTCTCCATTCCTATCCTTGCTTTTATTTCACGTTCACACTTTATATCCTCACTAATAATAATATCCATGTATCGAAAACTAGTTACCTGTTCTTTCTCCTTTCCTACTTCTACATTTGATTCCGACCGCTTCGTTCCAATCACCATGGCTTTTGTCTTTCTAACATTTATTTTCATCTCATGTTCTTTACAGCCCTTCCCTAAGTTTTCTAACGAGTATATATATAAATTGGACGTTGTATTTCATCTTATATATATAAACGGTAGGGATGTATCGATACCACTTTTTCACCGATACCCATACTGAAGTGGCCGATACTGCCGATACCGATACTTTTGAACACATTTCTTATATATTATCAGGAATTTTCAGAATAATGAAATGATCGACATTATAATAGGGTATACTAGATATAAGGCCAAAACTTGACATACAAAGACAAAAAGCAGAACTTCATATTAGGTTCCACACAAAAAATATATTTCTTTTAAATTTAATCGAGCTCACATAAAATGAATTTAAAAGCAACAAATACTTATATAGTGTAAACTTAATTCTTAGAGTCAGTGATTGATATTTAGAATGTTAATGTACTTTGACAATTACATTGCATTTACTAGTCTGTATTACATACATACAGTAGCGATGATTAGACGTTAAAAGTAGTGGTGGTGGTGGTGGGGGGGGGCAAGACATGATCTGAATATGTGTATATCAATGTTAGTTTTCCTGATTGTTTCTAACACTGTTTGACGAAAGGTTGTATAATTAATAATATACTATTTTTTTCATGTAAAATACCGTATATCGTATTTCATATTTGATTAAGTAAATTGACAAAAGCAACGCAAGTAGGCACCAGCCCCTTGTACTCTTAAACAACGATCTAAAAAGAGATTTGATTCCTTGCTCATGAATAGCTTAAAATTCTGTCTGGAAAATTGTGTGATTTGGCCAGTGGTCACTATTTGGTACCAAAATGTTCACCATCCTCTTAAGTATTGATCAACACCAACATCATCTCTCTATGACTTACCGTTCCCAAGATATTGGCCAAAAAGTTCTGTTTTCGGGAGAATTAAGAAGGCATATCTCGGGAACCGTAAGTCATAGACATATGATATTGGAATTGATCAATACCTAAGAGGATGGTAAATATTTTGTTAACAAGTAGTAATCGGTGACCACTGGTTATTTCTTCATTTTCAATATAATATATATACGGTGATAAAAAGTGACAGCCCAATGTAGCTAATTCAACAGATTCCCTCCCTAATAGGCAGGATTCAAATATGTAAATGTATTATCTATTGAATTTAATCAAATACATTTAATATACAATTTCATACAAATTTCGAGAAAAAAAAAATCTTTTAAAGTTCGTTCTCGCAATGCTCTTTTAGCATTCTCAACTACTACTTTCTTGTTTTCTGTTCAAAGAAAAAAGCCAACGAAAAGGGATTTGCTGCGTCTACGAGAAGGGCATTGTTGTGTCTGCTAGCAAAAAACTTTCACCACCAATTTGTAACTGCGAAATATCATAAATGCTGTCGGTGAAAGAATGAAAAAGATAGAAATTGATTCTTATTATTCTCTTTTTAATCAATATTCCTTACTATTAGAAATAAGAAAAGTCATTTTAGGAATTGTCGATTTCTGTGGAATTAAGGAATAACTTGTGAAAGACTTTTCTTGTTTTCCGAAATGTTCTCTTGATTAGTTTCAAAGTGGCTGACCAATATCGAGATCTCGTAAGAAGAAATGAAAGTACGTTGGATGTATTTGCGCTCCAAAAGGTTAATCTTTGGGCCATTTTCCATGGCAATTAAAACGCAATTCATCCTGAGAAGAACATTCGGACCCAGGAGGAACGGGAATGGGGAATGGCGGAAACTTTATAACGAAGAACTACATAATTTATACCGTTTACCAAACATCGTTAGGATCATCAAATCTAGAAGACTCAGGTGGGCAGGTCATGTAGCCAGAATGGACGAGTGTTGGCACGCTTTCAGTTTTGACTAGGAATACAATCGGAAAATGTCCATTACGAAGACCTAGGCGCAGATGGGAGGACAATATTATAATGGATCTCGCAGAAATAGGAATACAAAGTAGAAACTGGATGCAGTTGGCTAAGGATAGAAGTCAGTGGAGAGGTTTTGTGAACGTGGCACTGAACCTCCGGGTTCCATAGGCCATAGAGTTAGTTAGTTAATACCTTCTAAATATTTTCTTAAACCCCCTCCTTTCCATGCAAAGAACAGATTTTCTGGTAGTGAATTATTTCTCTCGTGTGTTTATTGTTGTTGTATGATTAATTTTAGGGTTTTGAAATATATATGAAGTTACGTTTTTGACTTCACAGGAAAACATCAAATCCTATTAAATCCGTAAAAATTACGTACGTTCTTCATATTCTAATTGTAACCCTTCCTAACTCTGAATTGTATATCAGAATAGCTGTACACGTACGAACTCATAGTATCAGATCCTGAAATCTCTATTGTAGAATCCTCTATTATTATACTAGAAGAATGATATAACCGACACTTTCTTGTATATGAACGAGTCAAATAACTTATTCTTGTGTTCTGCCTGACTCTACAAATAATATTAACAAATCTAAATAGTTTGTAAGGAGCACTGATTTATACATACTGCGCTTTGTAAAGATTTAAAACATCTCAATGAGTAATTCCATACTCGTTTTTCATTGTAGTTTACTTGTGATCATACAGATGAAAATAGTATTGTAAAGTCTGTGGCGTACACAGCAGGAGAGAGGTTCCACGTTTAAAAAGACCTTCCCCCTTGAACAAGATGCAAAAAACATTTACCACATTAAGATACTATACAAAAATCCTCAAATGATAATATGAGCTTGGGAATTTCAACATCTCTCTCCCCATCACATCTTACGTTACTATGTACAGAACTTATCTTTGATGTGTGGTCAAAAGGGTTTAAGTCAAAAATATTCCTTTTTCAGGAAAGCCAAAACAAACTTCAAAAAATCAAAAAGAAAGTGTGCCTTAAGTCATTCTTTTTCTGATTTTTGAAATCTTGGAAATCTGTTTTAGCCTTCCTGAAAAAAGTCCCATTGGCCATGCACTGAAGACATAAATTTGAACTTTACAGAACTGCTACAAATCATTTTAAACTGTTTCCCCCGCTTCAGAATGGGTCAACTTACAACATGCACGTAATTTTTTATTCATTCTCTAATGATCACAAATTCAAACAAGGAATGCATGCATTTCGTAAAACAAAAATTAAAAATGCATGCAAATATGCATCTATATTCTCAAAAGTACATGCAAATGATCTATATTTAATGAAAGGAACTTAATATTTAAGAAAGTACACAAACACGGTTATGGCAAAGGAATGCCCTAATGAGAAACTTCAAAACAATTTATGATGAATATTTAGCACACCTTCTCATTGCGTGGCATGCCGGCGATGATTTCAAGTACATAGCCTGTGAAGAGAAAATGAAATTTAAAGTAATGTCAACAGAGCTTTCATCAGTTCAGCAAAAGATACCTGGATCTGATTTACACATAGAAGAGAAATTTTTGATTTACCGAATGACACTTGTGATGACACATATCGAAGTAAGCAATTTAGGGCTAACTATCGTTGTTAAAAGACAGTACTATTAAAGTTACGCCCTTTAAGCTAAAGAAAATGATAAATGCAAATCCTAAGACAAAAGACTGTCTATATATATACATGATAGTTTCTTCCAACCGCATAAGTCCAGACTGAACAATCAGGGTCTGAACTCGCGAATCTCCATTACTTTATATTACCAATATACCATACTAGCTACTTATATTACCAATATACGAATTACTTCCCCAACGCTCACTATCTCTTTTCTGGATTATATATAGGGTGTTCGAAAACAACACCAAACAAGTCTGGGAAATTAATCCTTACACGAAGACATGAAAGCAAAATGTATTAATATAGCTGCGCACAATGGTGTCATTTCGGAGCAATAGCCCGCAGAAAACTGATCAGAACGATAAAATAAGGAGTTGCGATTCGAGAATGAAATATCGAGCCACTGTCAGGAAGAAAAACAGTTATTATTTTGAGCTTTGATTCCATTAATGAACCAGTAGATATGGAACAGAAGCGGAAATAGAATTAGCCTCGAAGCAAAGAAGGAAATTCCTAACGTCTTCTACAAATGAAAATGGGTAAATCAGGAGCTGAAAATTTGTGGTTTCCATATCCACTCGTATATTAATAGAATCTACGTTCAAAATAACTAATAACCACTATGATCTTTTACCGATCTTTAACCAACATTTTTTCCTTGAGTTATGAATCCTTTTATATTGTTCCGACATATTTTCTGCGGGCTATAATTCATAAATAACGGATATGTGCATTTACCTTGCTCTATCTTTAATAATAGGAAAATAACGTGTATATATTAAAAACTAACCTAAATAATGTTCCATTGTAATGAACTTTTACCCGATATTTCCAGTACGTCCCACCGATATTTTTCTTCGGGACTAACGCTTAAGAACATCTACACTGTTCTTCAAAAGTTTATAACAACCAGTCGTATCAAACTATATACAGTCCTAATAATATTATGGTTAGTATACTAATCCTAAATGCACCTTAATCTATATTGTTTATCAATATCTAGTTTTGTGATCTTCGACGTTTCAAGTCTTCCAACACTCCCTGAGTTTATATCCTTGAATATGTGCAATTCGTCATAATACCAATTTATATACAAATCTAGAACCCTTCTATTTTAAGTATGTCCCTGCTGGTGTTGATGTCGATATGTGTTTTCCCGTAGCTCCCTCGAAAGAGGAGAGACAACTTGCTGTGGCCAAGCTCCTCAATGGTTGGATACGGACAGGATAAGCCTTACCACTTTTCGTGTTCCGTTTTGCCAATTTAACCAAGTATGATTGCATGAGAGAAGGGGAAGGCTTGTAACCCCCCAGAACCGTAGAAGCCTCATCAAACAATAAAGAGAAAAGGCAGGTGAGTAGTCCATAACCCTAACTTAGAACGAAAGAACAACTCATGAATTCATTCTATTTATAGCTATTTCTGTAATTCCTGAATATTATTTGTACTTTGGAGCTTTCAACTCTCCCCTGGAATCTTGGTCACGAAAGATAAAAACAGAAAGAAGAAAAATAGAAACATCACAAAATAAAATAATACGGACCTACCAATGGAAGAGCGGTGCTGGAAAACACTTCAAGTACAGCAAATAAACATCAAATAGTGGTGATGCAAACTCCAATAATGGCTGAGTCGATTAGTGCGCTATTTTGTTCTTTAATGCTATTATTTTTATTGTTAACCCAATGATATGACAATTTTCTAATTACAGCTTTCCATTCGCATTTAACCATCCCTTGTTTAAATTTATTATTTTTTTACTGAATGAATAAATTTTCAAATTTGAGTCTACTTCATTTTTGACCCGCAATAAAATTTTTGAATCTTCTACCTTGTGTTGTGTTTCATTTAAATGTTTTGACAGATCTAACAACGAGTTTTCCGTTTTTTAATTCCTAATATGCTCCTTGACATAGACCTTTTGATTCTCACAACAACTACATTTTATTACATAAAAACCTAAATTTTCAATGGGATCTGTGTAAAAACTCTTAAATTGGATAATGTTCTCTTCTAAGGTTCTGGGGGGTTTCAAAGCTGCACGGAAACCGTATTGTGAATAGATCTTATTCAATGCGGTTGTCAATCTGGAAAAAATATGCAATCCTACCCATTTTATGTCTTTCATGTCGGTTTCAGGTCTATCGCAACGTAAATCCCTTTCAACCTGGTTATACCAATTAATTAATAATGGAACTGGGTACCCATTTATACTGTATAGTTTCAATAAATGGTCAATCTCTATGTGTAAGTGTTTTTAGAGAGGTGTCTCGAATGGCACGTAAAAAGAAATTCTTCCAAATATTTGCTTTGGTACTTGCAGAATGAGCAGATTTATAATGTACGTGCTGTGTACCAGCTCTAGGCTTGTGGTGGACACTAGTAATGAACTTATTGTGATATCTTCTTCTATTGAGATCTATATAAGTAGGTTCATTTTGCTTTTCTTTCTCAACTGTAAATCTCAAATTACCATGGATACAATTCAATTCATTCAGTAAAAAATCTATAGTAATACTATTCATGGCTTTGGATTAATTGTTTTAACAAAAGAGACACTGACCAAAGCTTAAAACTTTACTTTATTTTAAATTATAATTTGTAACTGTTTCGGATATCTAGCATATCCTTCTTCAGACACCCTAACATGTTAAGGAGACGAATCATGGAATTAATTGGGATAAGACGGAAGTATTGGAGATGGAGAAAAGAATGATAATAAGGAAGTGGAAAGAAGCGGATTGGATAAAGAAGGTAGGAAGAGATAAACTGATGAACTGGACAGGGGGCTTACCAATTAATGAATTATGGCAAGGAAGTTTGAATAACACAGAGAAAAAGAATAATAATAATAATAATAATAATAAAGACCCTTACAAGAATCAAAAATGAAGGAACGTGATTAATTGGAAAGTTAACACGAAAACTTATAGGAGTGGCTGAAGGCCTCAGTAAATAAGAAAAATAAATAAATAATTTTTTAAAAAAAGTACAACAATGACTATATATATGTCTGTTAAAAGAATTTAAACTTTTTTTATAACAATGACTATATATATGTAACAACATTTATATATATGTCTGTATTTTCATCAATTTCGATAGTGTCTGAAGAAGGATATGCTAGATATCCGAAACAGTTACAAATTATAATTTAAAATAAAGTAAAGTTTTAAGCTTTGGTCAGTGTCTCTTTTGGTAAAAAATCTAGCTGTGAATTATCCTTATACAAGAAAAGTATGTCGTCCACATATTTATAATAACGTACCGTACCCAGTGTCTGCTTTTTTGGAATCTTATTTTCAACTGAATGCAGTACCAGATTACCCAGCAAAAGTGATAATAGATTTCTCATGACAACTACTAACTTTTTTTTAATGGAGTTCTGAGTTTAACACTAGTAGCATGCAGCACAGTTGCTGAGTACTTAAAACAATAATGAATATTTCTTGCGTTCAGTGTTAAGACATTTCAGTGTACAACAGGAATTCGTTATACTTTTACCAAACTCGTGGTAATCTGAGACAGAACATACTGTTAAAAGTGGAATTGGATTGAACTGATTTGAGCTTTTTTTTTTTTTTTTTTTTTTAATTCCCAAGGCTATTATGAGACATGACCTACTATTTGAAGTAGAATCCTTATAGAAAGTTAAACCAAGGTGGGAAAAAATAATGATTTTTAAAAAAAATCATTTTGTTGATTTTTTCGATTTAAATCGATTTTTTATTAAATAAAATAAAATAAAATAAAATTAAAAAATGTTTCGGTGAGGGGATCAGACCCCTCTAAATACGCCCCTATTATCTGGGAGCAAACAGACAGACACACACACAAAAGAACTTTCATCTTAAATGTCGATGGTTATCTCCCCGTTGGAATTGTTAACGAAAAAAAAAAAAAAAAACTATATTACAAAGAGAAGAAAGCAGGATTATCTAGTTATCCGTTCAAAACGAGATTTTCCCTTTCATCCTGTACTGGACATACTTTTGAGTCTCATTATATTATGATGATTATTATCTTCCACAATCGAAATAACAAAACAGAAACTGAATTTTACTTATATTCACTTAAAATTAATTTATTTCGCAATTTGATTTAAATTAATCCACCCTGAAACAAGATATGATTTTCATTTCATATTTTGAAGTAGGATCCAAAATGCAATGTGTCCAGTAAAGGTGAAATACTACATACTACATGATATTTATTGAATTTTAAATTGGGGGAGAGCAATAAGTTTTTACCCGGACTTCAATACATAAATATAAAGAAGGAAAAAATACTAATCTACTTTATGTTGTCAACCATTTGGTAAATTTACAGGCAAAGTACACTGACTGTAATGAAAGTTTTTATGAAGTATAACAGCTTTCCGTTGGGAACTAAAAAACCGAATGCAAACTAAACGAAATCTTAATAACACGTAAATATGTATTCACCATTAACTTAATGAATAGATGTCATATTATGCTGCAGCGACAAACATATCTGAGAATCAATTTAAAGCGTAATTGTCAATAAACATGCAATAATCATCGCTATACAAAGTCAATCAAGGAAATTAAAAAGCACAAAACGAATGGAAAAGCAGTAATAAAAATACAATAAAGAATGACCGAAAATGCTCAAACAGAAATGGAAGCATCACGTAAGCATTCCATCGTCCGCCTTCGAGGCACCATAGTTCTTGTCTGCACCTTAATCTTACGCTTTCCCATTAGAGACAAATTACCAACCAAAGAAAAATCTTTTTTGCTTGATTGCGAATTATGGTTGTAGTAAAGTGTGATAGCGATAATTGTGATACTCGTGCAAGCATACTTACTAACAGTGAGAAATGATAGCGCGTAAAATGACATTTTCTTCGCAAGTATTTTGCTGGTTTCCCTAAAGTGAACGTGAAGTGAAATTAAAATCCAAGTTCCATACCAGAGAATAAACGTAAATTTTCACAGAATGTTTAATCAGCCGACTACAGTAGTCGACCGGTCTAAGGCGTCAGGCTGATCATCGTAAGACCCCCCCATAGCGGATTTGAATAGCGGAAACGGGAGTTATGTACTGTCCTTTCACAATATTTTCTTCATTGTCTACATTCCCTGTTTGTTAAAGTGTCTCTTTTCAGAACCGAGTATATGATACATGGACTTTCAGTTTAAGATAGAATCCGAATCAGCGTAAGGCATTCAATTTTTTTTAATGTTCTCTTACCGGGAATCAAACCAGCGCACTAAATTACTGTATATAGTGTGTGTATTATACTACTCTAATGTAGGTTTACTTATGTTAGGCTAATATATGTTCAGAACGTGTGCTCCAAAGAGACCATGGGCTTGGCACACCTCCAGTATCTTTGTTCATGCATTTACTTTATCCTTCTGTGTCAAATTACTACCAAACGCGACAAACTAATATCTTTTGAGGGTTCTGTTTAGCAAATGTAGGGCAGAACTATCCTACCCCAAGCTAAAACAATTTGGCCCACATCTGCAAAATATATTCCATTTGTTGATTCCTTTATCTCATTCAAAGTAGTTTACTGTAATTCTATTGCCATTATTGCATGGGTTGAGAATAACCCGTTATAAAAATTGTAACTACGGCTAAAATATGTGAGTGCAATTGAAAAACGATTGTGTAACATACAAAGTCTACTCGATAAATAACCGGAAAAGTTGTAGAAAAACTACAAAACTTTGACAAAATTTTTGTTTCTTTGTTATTGTTTGGTGGTGTCCTAGAACTATTATCAGATGGGTCTGGCACGCCCACCTCGCGAACGGGATGCTAGGAGTAAGTGAAACAAGATGGAGCACACTTGCAGGTTTGCACCAATTAAAAAGCGGCAGGGTGTTATTAGATTTATCTTAGCTGAAGGATTGAAACCAATCGAAATTCACCGTCGGATGGCAGTGCAATATGGTGAAATTTGTTCTGAGTCAAACACAAGTGTACGAATTGCGCAAATAAGTTAAAAAGTGGTGTAACAAGTGTTGAAGATTTCGCATGCCAAAGACGCTCTGTCTGTGCAGTAACGGAGAACACTGCGTGAGTTGATACAGGAAAACAGGCGTATTACACGTGTGATCGACTCAAATAACTTCCACCATATTGCACTACCATTATTGGTTTCAACCTTCCAGCTAACAGAAATCTAGTGACACGCCGCTGCTCCATGTTGCTGCAAATCTGCAAGTTTCGTTCCTTATTCTCTTCTTCCAGTTTTTGGGCTTTTCTTATCGTTGAAATATATTAATGGTGAAACTAAGAGCACTGAATTTCAATCTTTGAACAGTTCATTACCATATTTGTTTTACTTAACCACACTAGTTATATGTAGGTCTATTGTTTTATACATAAAGTAATAATAATGTTTTAATCAATTATAATATTAAATAAATGAAGTTTTCTTATTATGCAGTTAATTTTACGAACATGAATTTTATTTTAGTTTGTTTTTTATTTTATTCGAAATTTCATTGTTAAGTTTTTGTATTCGATGCTGAATTGTTCATTGGCGGTAGATGTGATATGTGATTGTTGTGTCTGGGTTTTATACGTTTACACAAATAATTTGAAATATACTTGGGGCATATGTGCGCTCTACCCACCCCTCTCATTACACACCCTCACACACAAACCTATTATTTTATAATGTAGATTATTGAAACAAATCCCTTTGTGCAAGTGGTATTTTGGTTAGTTAAAGTTTGAAATAATTTACTTTTTAGCAATTCACCGAACTTGACCTCTGGGTGGCGTACCTGGAGGGAGCCCTACGTTCTAGAACCTCCTTTTGTGCAAGTGGTATTTTGGTTAGTTAAAGTTTGAAATAATTTACTTTTTAGCAATTCACCGAACTTGACCTCTGGGTGGCGTACCTGGAGGAAGCCCTACGTTCTAGAACCTTTCCATCTTATCAACCTACGAAATTATTTGGGCATACGCCAAGGAGATAAGGGTGTAGAATGTCTTATAGATTCATTTACAGTAGAAAAAAGTAAAATATTTTTTAATTTGAAGGCCTATTCTCAATCTGAACGGTCATTACTTCAAATGAAGTAACTGCACTATAGAAAATAGCTCTAAGCCTGCAAAATATCATATAGTACTTGGTTATCAACGTATTTATCTGATAGTTCGTAGAGTTGATCACATGACGGCTAATGTTTAGCAGAAGGGCTCTAGCTTTTTCTTCTAAAAAAGTTACAATTTTGGCACTTTCTGTTCAGATCAGGTTAGGTTGGGTTAGTTTGGCTTCGGTTAGGTTAGTTTATATTAGATTATGTCAGTGTAAGGATCCAGGATGATTTTCAAAAAAAAAAAAAAAAAAAAAAATAGAATTTCGCTTATTTGTACTAATATTAAATTAGTTTAGGTTAGTTCGGTTAGCTTAGATTTGGATACGTTATGTTACGTCTAAGTACTTGCATCATCCATTTCTCCAGTAAATTTTGTGTTTTTTTACGGGATTAAGTTTAGAGTTACCCCTCCAGTCTGAAGGTGCCCTTGGACTTTGCAACATACAAAAACAGTGCTTAAAGTATTAAAAATTGTTACATTTCACTTAACTTCAGTACTCCGTGAGCTTCACAAAAATTTAAAAGGTTTTCTTCATTATTTTTGCGCATCCGTTACACCTGTTCGCCATATTTTAGAACTATCATCCTGCTGAAACCTTCCGCGAATGCTTCCGCATCCGGCAAATAGTACTAACTTCCACATATCTTTTCTCGTATTAAGCATAACTCTCCTGCCGAACTTACATTCCAAAACATCAAATAAAAACTTCAAATTATCATTTCTTACCTCATTTCTCCTGTAAATTTTCCTGATTTTTATAAAAAGCGGAGGGGTAACTCTAAACTTAACCCTTTTTACGTGCTTCTGGACCCCTTCTGCTAAACATTAACCCCACATGACAAATGAAAATCCTATCTTGTTTACGAATTATTTTGTTAAACTTCTTGATAAATGTAACTCGCAAGAATTTACGAAATTCAGACTCGTAGCTTGAAGTTTGTGAAAGAGTACTTCTAAATAAACAAACTCTTCTCCATAATAACTACTGTGTAAATAATCTAAATATGTTGTGTTCTGACTTGTGAGATGCGTATCTACGTAAAAATACATTAATAAAAGACGAACCTCTTATGCATAGATTCGCCCGTAAGGTAACTACTATCCATTTCATAAAGATAGGCCCCTGACTTCGAGGTGCTGCTGTGACGTCCAGTCAAAACTTATACTGCATTGTCGTACCTCGTTGGAATTGTTGGAATGTTGTCTTTTCAATACTTAAGACATACAAATTTTCTTTGTACTGTATAATGAGAAAAAAATAGAAATTAATGAAAAAGTGCGTATTTTTTCGTATTTTTTTGGTAAATCAATGTTTGTAGGACTATATCTCGGAAAGGAGTTAACATGAAATAATTTCCTGTGCAAGATATGTAGATGCATATATTACCTGCAAGTTCTGAAAATTTCATTACTCAACACGTAGTAATTATCTTGTTATTCAGCAAAAAGTGAGACATCATTATCTCTGAATTGCGGCGGTGTATTAACAATCTGAAAAAACTTTTAGAAAGATCTTAAAGTAGCTTTTTCAACCAAACTGTTTTGACTTGTTTTAAAAGATAAACAATCACAAATATGACATTATGATTTTCTCTGCTTTGCGCCCTTCGCTTTCACTGTTTATACGGAGTGCTACGTTGCCACATTTTCCTGACGCGTATACACTCTCAGACGGACGGGTATTTAAACTTGTTACGCACTGTCCGTCACTTTTTAGAGATATTTTAAAAATGTAATGTCTCCACAGATTTTAAACCAATTTCTTAAAAATTAACAGGATATACAGTAAATGTACCAAGTGTTCAAAATTAGAAAAGCGAACTCTTATCTTGTTTGGATTTGCATGTGATGGTCCTCGAAAATTTGTTGATTTTTGTCAGTTCTTCACTTATTGCACGCAGTACAAAATACACTTGCACAGAAACAAAAACACGCACAAAGTTTATTATATGATACAACCTTAGTTGATATGTAATATTGAGTTTACAATTCACAGAAAATCTGTTTTCAGATCTAAGAGCTCCAAGCTACATTAGAATCTGCCTTTGAATAGGAATGACGCGTTTTTTTTGTTTTTTTTTTCCGGCGCAGCCTCTGGTTTACTTGAAACAGAGTTACTATCTTGTTCACTCCCGGATACGCCACTGAGCACAGAATAATCAATGTCCTTACTATTAATTACTAACTCATAACCGTCTGAGTCAGAGTCATTCATCAGTTCTGCAATTTCATTATCGTTAAACATTTTGCCTCTTCTTTTTGTAATACCGCCGCTCGTGAAGGAATATCCACTTTTTTTTTTATTATTTTTTTTTTTAAATCAAAAAGCACAAGATATACTCACGAAAATATAAATGCCCGTTCGTCCGTCTCATTGCAATGAACCCATATGATATGAATGCGTGTGTAAGTTTTTGACGCCTACGAACCGAAGGGAAGTATTGAAGACTTAATCAGTGCGACGTGATTAGACGCAAATAAAGCCCTCGTCACCTACTCATTGCATTGTTTTCTTTCGTTGAAAGAAAACAAAGGACCCATTCTGTGTTACTGTACATTCGGCAAGGGAATTGATCGCAGAACTTGGGTGAACACGTGATTGCCAAGGCACATTTCTTTTTAACCTTTAACATGTTCGTAAGCTGGAGAGTGTGTAACTGATAGATCTTGAGGTAGAAATGAAGCAATTGTTTATAAATATTAGGGAAGATAGCAGGAGCAGCGATGAGTCAACAAAGTCATGACGAAAGTGAATGAAGTAAATAGATTAAGAGATGAGTTTTTGGATGTGTTACTTCAACGTTTTATTTCGATTACATTGAGATGTGTACACTCACGTCCAAAATTATTGTCGCATATCTATAACTGTCTTCTTGTAAGAATATAATTTGATAATGATTTTGCAGGGTACTTTTAATACTGATACTATATGTAGAGTCGGGAAATGTATATTTGTGGTAAATTTCATAGGAAAAGAATACGAAAATTAGCATGAGTAAAACAAAATGTTGCTAAATGGATAAGAAAATTTTAGTTTCGTTTTATTGTTCTTATTTACTGCTCTTTTGACATGAAATTTTCCACATAGCCTACATGTCTTTGCCGATTATACACATACTAACATTATAAGAAATACCAGGCGAATTCGTTATCAAATTATATTCCTACAATAACATATTTATAGACATGCGACAATAATTTTACACATGAGTGTACATGCATTAATGTTTTTATGATGTTGTGAAAGGTTATAATAAATACTTTTTCCTATTACATTCTTATGAAGTAGGCTTCGCGCTACAAGCTTCCTGAACGCGACAACACTGCACGACAGCGTTGCCGCACTTCCATTTACTGTATGCTGTTTCTTCATATAAGCGCGGAGAATTTAAAGATTGGGTTGCAACATGGCTCACCGCTTAACGCAGAGAACATGTTGAAGTAAACATATTTTTTTAAAAAATAAATACTCTACCAACTAAACCCTTTTTTGTTAATAGTTCCAAATATTTGGAACACTAGACTTCCAAATTTTCGAACAGTATTTTGTACGTTTCTCTACCTACCATGGTAAAGGAGATCAGAGCTTCGCACATTTGTTTTAATTACACAAAAAATATCAAGTGATGAAAATTGAACTTTTCACAACTTACAGTTAATGGATGCATCTACATATTGTACACAGGAAATTATTTCACGTGATCTCTTTTCTGAGATATAGCTCTATAAACATTGATCTACCAAAAAAGTACGAAAAAATACGCACTTTCTCATTAATTTTTATTTTTTTCTCACTACATAGTACAAAGAAAATTTTTATGTCTTAAGTATTAAAAAGAAAACATTCCAGCAATTCCAACGAGGTACGACAATGCAATATAAGTTTTGACTGGACGTCACGGCAGCACCGCGAAGTCAGGGGCCTATCTTTATGAAATGGATAGTAGTCACCACAGTATACAAAGGGAAGAGAAGTATCTGAAGACAATGTGCTAACTCATGATGCGCAACTATAGAGTTAAGAGATCCACGTAACTTTGCAACACCAATATGTAAGCAATAGAAACATCGCGATACTAAGTATACACTCTTTAGTAACGTACAAACACCTAATTCAACACGTACCGTAAGGTACGTGATTTTACACCATATTAAGTATTCTGCGGTATCCTTGTTTATGTACATACTCTCCTACGCTGACGCGCCCCAACGTTCTCAGACTTCCCTACTGTACTCTACCCGCATATATAGCATTCCTGTCTTTTAGTGGCCTCCTACCACAAGTTGGTTTGCGCCTTTTGTACAATAGTTTCATTCGTGTATGTACACTGAAGCTCCTCTAACATGAAACTGAACAGAGGAATTGCAAGCCAACACTCAAAAAATGATGGGGTAATAGTTAAGAACAGCTACTTCTCATCTCCCGTGCACGAGGATACATCTTACTGTTGCACTACCTAAACACCCTAAGTACAAGGGCAAGAACTCAGTCTATTACCTACTTTTTAACATCCTAGATAGTCACTGAATAATTCCTGAAAGTATGACGTTCCTCGTCCTTCCCTAAATGGGAAGTACGGCTCCTTAACTATAACCAATGATGGTTACAAAAAGTCGATTTAACGAAAAAGAAGTATATATGGAACGGATTTATGTATGGATCCGTACAATAACTCTGCACCAGAGAAGCACTGCATTATAGGCTTCTCTAAGTGACACACAACGTTCGCCTCTGCGATCTCGCCGTCCGAACCCTCGGTCTTTCGCTTTGTTTGCCTCCCTCAACCCCATGTATTTTTCTCTAGTTTAGTAAATAAGTCTTGTGCATGCATACCGAACGAAATGGCAACTCGCAAACAAGTTTCTTTACAGCACTAAAACTTTAATTTTTCAAACTAACAATTACTTTGTAACAATATGTTTGCTGAGCTGTTGTCAATCTGCACGGAACGAGTTTGTTCTTTCCGCTCTAAATATGCGGCCACATACAAACACAATCTGAAAAAAACATTTCCACCTCGTGCGTCTAATGCAGGGTAATATAGAATTAATAGAAAGTATATTAATTACATGCTATGGTACCTAATTTAGCAAGTACGATATCATACCATTAAAACTTAATCATCATAGCGCATATGTAGCAACTACCTATTCTCAGTCTCCTTACGTTTCTCCCTTTATATCATTTATCCACTCACACCACACTCGCCATCATACAAGTTGACCGTCTCACAGTGTTGCCGTTAATTAAATATAAGATTTCACCAAGAACACACATAGAAAAAGTATATGCAATATTATGCTAACTACCATAAGATCACAGGGGTAATTCCTAACTAGTCTTCGCAAAACTCTGAGTACAACAAAGCAACACAAAAAATTTAACTGCTAAATTTATCGCAAATTCTACATACACAACCTTAGGGAATGTCCCCATACGTGTCTTCAGCCGTATCGATTTGTGTCAATGAAACGCAAAATTTGCAATTTGGTTTGAGATAATCGTCATAGCATTTAATTATAATTGCTTATTATATTATTTGTGTAGTGTTGCGATCAACAAATTTTGTAAGGGATGATACGGAATCACAGCCATATAGCACTGATTTTCAGATATGACGTCAGGTTTCTCATTCTCTATTAGTAATCGCAGTCTTTGCGAATCTCGACGCAAGCATTGACCTGTCACAAATTGCAGAGGGTGGCTGTTTCTAAAGTGTAAAAAAATGAAATGAAATGAAACCTTTGAGTTTTACGTCCCACGATTATGCCAGTTAGGCTAAAGGAGACGGTGATGATGAGTAATGAATGAAATGGTGGAATGAAGAAAGTGGGAGGAAACGGGAGAACCCCAAGAAAACCCATGCACACGGTGTTTGTCCACCACAAAGTTCACTTGGCGGGGGCTGGGATCGAACCCGGGACCCCTAGCACCAGAGGTGAACGCTCTACCACTGAGCCACCGCGGCCCCTTTCTAAAGTGTAAATTTTGCATCACTGAAGTAATATCAAAATCAATATATAATATCGAATACCACAAATTAAAACGGAAAACATACGAAGTGTTAGAAAACAGATACAGAATGATACCCTCGGAAAAATAAACTCTTCGTCGTCGGAGCTCGGACGATGAAGCAATGTAATAGTTTTTCAAGACGTCAGCAAATCTGACGTAATAAAACCAATATAAAAATCAATCTAAAATTCGTTTCAATATATTGATATTCATGAACTTAACAGAGAATTGGTTCCAATCTTCACAAACTCTGCACAGGGTAAGGCAATGCAAAACAATTGCAATTGCAAATTAAAACATAGATTTCGCGTTGATTTGAATTAAGTCGTAACAGATTGGGGTTTATAAACATTATCATATCCTAATTATAGTAATGCGCTCAATGCTCTTTCACCATAAATCGCATACGGGATTCGCTGTACCAAAGACGCGGGTTAGGCCAGGAGGAATGTTCTTTTAATGTACGAATCTAATTAACACGATCATATACTAGTACTTTCGAGGATACGAAGCGAGTCTCATGACGAGATCGGACACGAGGCAGGACTCTTCTAATAAAAACAATTATAGTTTTGAGACGAGAAAGCAGTTCTATTTAACTTTTTTGGGACGAGATAACCCCGAATGTAGTTTCATGTTCAAAACTGATTGTAAGTAATACATACGCCTCTCCTTGATTAACATGTAATTTACAATGTAAAGGAACGGTGGCACAGTGGCAAAGCATTTCTTTTGGTGCCAAGGAGTCAAAGCTCAACTCCAAATCAAACCAACTTGTGATGGAAAACATTGCGTCCGTAAGTTTCTCCTGAGTTACCACCCTTTTTCCCGAATTGTTGTTGCATCAATTATTTCATAAGCATTTAATTTGCTGTAAACTCAAATGTTATTACTATCATGGATGTTAAAGTTGAGTTATTATTATTATTATTATTATTATTATTATTATTATTATTATTATTATTATTATTATTATTATTATTATTATTATTATTATTATTATTATTATATTATTATTATTTTACTTTTCAATTTACAAAATAACTATAGGACAAATATAAGGCCATACACAAAAAAGTTATAAATGAAAATATTTAATTTATTTTATTTACTGTTTATACATATGTTTCAATCCGGTTTTAGACTGTCTATAATTATTTTATAAACATAATTTATTATAATTTCCCTAAAAAAAAAGCCTACTAAATTAATCAAAACCAAAGAAAGATTAATTTTTAACAAGTTTTCTTTTTTTAAATTTAAGATGAAGTTTCTATTAATTCGAAAGTCCACAATATATTTTCAAACACTTTCGAAAATAACGAGAAAACAAATAGCAATATCAAAATTGGAGCATCGTTGTGGTCTAGTCCTTCGGAAATAAGCAATTCTTGCGAGAGCTTGTTTATTGTAACTTAATTTGACAATTCGTATATGATATAGCATAACATGATATAGCATCAGGATTATTGTTGGAACACATGATAAAGAACACTGCAAACCACTATTTATCAGGCTTAAGATAATGACAGTAGTTAATGTATATATTTATCAAGTGCTACTTTACACTAAGCAAAACCTGGCAAATATGACACTCAGAGATGAAGTACATACATATAATACTAGATTGTGTAAGAAAATTGATATACCCTTCACTAGATTATCGAAGATCAAAAGTAGTTATTTAGTTATAGGACCAAAGCTATTTAATAAACTAACATCCTCCATACAACAGCTGCCATTTAAGGTTTTTAAGAAAAAGTTATGTGACTGGTTAGTAACGAATCCATTTTACTCGATTCAAGAGTTTATTGAATGTCAAGACATTGTGTCCTAGTTTGCAGTATCACTTTATTTCAAATATTATTAGATTGTTCATAATAATATTAACCAATAACTGATTGTCTGTATGTAATGATTATTTTATATATATATATATATATATCTGTATCTATAGCTATGTATATTTCATTCGGACGTTGTCTATTGCTTGTAAAGCTCAATGACAATAAAATATTCTATTCTATTCTATTTGATGGGTGGTGAAAGTCCACTGCGATAACTTCAGGATAAGCATATTGACTAGAGGCGACTACTTAATTTTAATAATAATAATAATAATAATAATAATAATAATAATAATAATAATAATAATAATTCATTTTGCTGCAGAATTGTAAAGACAGAAAAATTGGACTTTAGGTGCTTTTCCCCCCCAAAATAAAGAAAAAGCAAGTCTTATTACAGACTCTTGAAACTTACTTCTGGCCTTCTAGACAAAGTTTGCCGCCGCTTAATTCAGGTAGTTCCCCAATTGCTCTGGAGCAGAAGCCTAGAATATTCTCTAAAAGTCTGATTCTTCCTGTGCGCAAATTATAAGTAGATACATTACTTTGATTTTAATTAAATTATTATCATTCTGAAACCAAAAAGAATTGTGAACAAGGCCAGCCCTAGGCAATTTGCCGCCCAGTGCATTGGCATCATTTGTCGCATCTCTTCTCGCCACAATCTATACTAAAAGCCACAATCTATACTACAAAATCATTGGAGACAAAACATTTTTGCTATATTTTGATATTTTGTGGCATTAATTATCACAATTTTCGCATTTATGTCGCGTTTACCATTTTAAAATGTAGCATAAGTTTTTCTTTTTAAAAAAATATGGAAGTTGTAAACAATATATTCTTGATAGTAAGGTGTATATCTAACACAAAAATGAGGATGTGCCTTCATTAGGTGCACATTGTGGCTAATGTATTCACTGAAATATAGAAATGAATGCACAAATTTAAACACTTCCTATGCAGCAAGATATTACTAATTCGTTTAAGTTTGTTCTCCTGTCAGTAACAATCATATTATACTCGGCATCAACACTCAAGACTGGCAACCATATTGAACGTAACGAGCTGACAGCAAAAGAATTGTGGTTAACTTTTAAACTGTGTAACAATGATACAATGTCAACTTCCTTATCCTCACTGCTCTAACAGCAAACGATGTGCTAGGCATGTGCCATTTAGGGGTCCCAGCTATTTTTAGGTACCCGACACTTGATATTCATGTGCTAAGTATGTACTTCAGCTACCTTCAGTTTTACACCTAATTGATATTTGCAACTATGTACCACAAATATAGCATTTATATACGACCCGCTCGGGAGAGTAATACTCCCGGAAGTGCGTTTTTTCCGCGCGCTACTCTAGACAGCTGTTTTCGCGTTATCCTGGCCAGTTGTTTTAAGTTGGTCACAAAATTTATATCATGAAGTACAAGGGGAACAAAATGACCCTATATCATGGAGTACAAGGGCATAAGTACTACAACTACTTACCTGCATAAAAATAAATAAATCACTTTTTTAAGTATTATTTTCACATTATTTTAATTTAATAAGTGTTATAAAAATGTAAAAAAAAATAAAAAACTTTCCTCGGGCGGGGTTTGAACTCGCGCCAAAAGAGGATTTTATTACCAGCGTATAGCGCTAGCCCACTCGGCCACTGAAGCCGACAACAGCAAGCGTTTGTTGTCTGCTATTTGAATGCAACGTGGCAAGAAGTGGATAACGCCAACCAATCAGAAATGTGTTTCTCGTTTCTACTTCCGGGAGCATTACTCTCCCGAGCTAGTCCTATTTATATACCTGGCTCAGTTTCGCACTATAACAGTCATTTGTTTTTATGTCGTCACTTGGGATATATATCTCTCACGTTCTAGGTACGTCCTTTAGGTACATACTGTTTCAGAAACCCTAACAACACATGTGCTAGGCATGCGGCTATTTAGGTGTACTAAATTCATCTCCAACATTTGATGCATTTGTTGCTTCTTTTTCTAAGTGATTGTGTACTAGATGCAACAAACACAACTAGAAACAACAATCAACTTTATTAGATGGCAACTGTCGCCGATCATTTGAAAGTGAATATGGAAGAAAGTAAATAGACACTCGTCATTTTGTTATAGAATTATATGTCAAGCAGATTTTATTTGAACCCAAACGGTTATCGTCGAATGTACGCTGTTAAAGGAGTACTCTGATTAGCCAAATACAAAAGACCTCAATTATTTATCCCCCTACAAAGGAACTTTTCTTCATCGCCTCCGTTACAATGTCGGAAAAGCACGGGGCTAGTAATCCGGAGTTTGGTGGTTCGCGCCCACCCAAGGTTAAATATCTTTTTTTTACTTGTGTAAAGTGTTTTTAAATTCACTTTAATGTAAACACATTATGCATATAGGCGATTTAACATATTTGGAGGAATAATTTTGGGTTTATTGACGCTCACGGCATGGGGAACATACCTAGAACCTTCTAGACACGTTCCCCAGGTACATGTCAGGCATGTGCCTAGGGGAGGACATAGACTGTGACTATCACTTGCCATCTATGTGATTTCACCCTCTCAAGTACATAATTCACATACTGGACACATCCCCATGTACCTGAGGGAACATGATAGGCATATGCTTGATATGTAATTTTGCTGTTAAGGTGATGAGAACTTCAATAACCTTACTTTCAAATTCAATGTAAGCAACTAACAGATCATGAACATTTTTACCACAAAACACAATCAAGTATTTAAACAACAGTTTAGTTTTGTTGATATCTACATCTTTATGAAGTGAAACAGTTTCTGGATCAAATAACTCGCAGAGCTTCATCGTAAATGCAACGTTTTTTAGTAAAATAATATTGGAAATGCACTTATTATTATTATTAACAATAATTAATAACAATTACACTTTTTCGTTCAAATTCGCATTTATCGCAAGTAATGACGAATTTCGCAAAAATTCGCGATAATATAAACGTGATTTCTGGCTCTGAAACAAAGTTTGAAGTTTCTTGAAACATATACGCATTTTTTTAACGTTTCGCAAATATCGCATTAACGAAAAAGTTTAATCTCTACCCATCATGAACAACAAAGGGAAGGGAAAGTGCACTCGCACTCAGACATAAACTAAGGGGCGCGGTGGCTCAGTGGTAGAGCGTTCACCTTCTATGCTTGGGGTCCCTGGTTCGATCCCAGCTCGCACCGTGTGGACTTTGTGGTGGACAAACACCGTGCTCGTGGGTTTTCTCGGGGTTCTCCCGTTTCCTCCCACTTTCTCCATTCCACCACTTCATTCCTCATCATCATCGTCTCCTTTAGCCTTAGGTAATGTATTCCACAGAATTTTATATGATAGTAGTAAATACTGGTAAATGCGAAAAGTGTGAACCGTAAATCTATAATCGTTATTTTATCTTGCTTGTTGGAGGGGGGGCGCGGTGGCTCAGTGGTAGAGCGTTCACCTCTGGTGCTTGGGGTCCCGGGTTCGATCCCAGCCCCCACCAAGTGAACTTTGTGGTGGACAAACACCGTGCTCGTGGGTTTTCTCGGGGTACTCCCGTTTCCTCCCACTTTCTTCATTCCACCATTTCACTCATCTCTCATTATCACCGTTTCCTTTAGCCTAACCGGCCTAACCGTGGGACGTAAAACTTACAGATTTCATTTTCATTTCATTTCATCTTGCTTGTTCTTATTAATCACCTATTTTTTATTTCGTATATTCCTAACATCGAAATATGCAACATTTGAAATCATGTATTGTATACTATTTTAGATAGCAAATACAAATGACAGTCAATCATGTCTGTAATATCAGAAACTATTACTATTACTTTCAGTTGTTAATAACCATGTCATTTAAGCATGGAACAAAAATATGCTAGAACTTAAAAGAAACTAAGCCTTTTCCACTGTGACTCAGTGATGCCAGTTGGCGGGAAATTTCCCGTAAAACGGGAAATTCTGAGCACTGCCGGGATTGCGGGAATTTTTCTTTAAAATAGGCTGAAAACGGGAAATTCTGACATTCTCAATTTTTCTGGTATGTTTTATCATTCATTCATTTTCCTTCTTTTGCTCATTCTCTCTCACATGAACAATTCCTTCACTGACTTATGTCAATGTTGACCAACTAAGCAGGCATATAGCCAGCAACAATATGACAGAAGAAAGCTACTAGTTAAAGACAAAATGAAACAAAAAGGGTCTGGTACTAAGGAGTCCTGCTGCGAAATGACCTGAGTAAATAGCTGATCTTTTTGCTGTGCTGTGCAGCAACTCAAAAATCTTGTGAAGACAGAAAATTGTATTGTGTTCCTTTGCCGAATATACCGTCTCCTTCCAAACCATAAAGAAACGGGAGAACCCCGAGAAAACCCACGCACACGGAAACCATAAAGAAAAGCATGGTGTTCGTTATTTAAAAAAAAGTTCACAGTGTTTTTGAATTTTTTTTTCATATTGTGCCAGCATCTTTGTGATATTATCATGCATAACTGTAAATTGTGGCTTTTATATTACGAGAATGAGTTCAACTGTACGTTATAGGCCCTCTAAAGTGACATTTTTCAAAATTATTTATTATTAGGTATTGTAAATTGTATTTTTTTAGTTGGCGGGAAATTTTGCGTCTAATCGGGAAATTTCATGGCTTCGGACGGGAAATTCGCTGTTACAAAACTGGCATCACTGCGGAGTGTTACTCAATACTTTTGTAGTGTGGTACTGGCCGTACTGCAACACTGAAAAAAATGTTTTAAAGTATATTGAAAAAGATTTAAATATAGCATTGAAATGTTTCTCCACATAATTATACTGCTAGAAAATAAATGACAAGTCCAAAATGATTAAATGAATAGTAACATTGTAGCTCACGGAGACGTCACTCCTGCATCAGGTATTTTATATCCAGTGTTGCCAACGGCAGCGGTTTCCCGCTAAATCTGGTGGTTTTACGATCATGTCTAGCGGTGAAAATTGGCTGGCAGCGAGGCAGTGGGAAATCTAGCTTTTTTAAAAAATGTATTTTCAACGTATTTCAAAACATTTTACTTTATGATAAAATGTGTTACTGTTGTATTTTTTCTTATCTAGGTATTGGACGAGTGTATTACAGATTATTGCAAATTACCTGTGTACTATAGAAGTGGTATGTGGCAATGTTGCTCTCGGGACGTGGTATGTTTGCAAGGTTTTCTTTTTCCGAAATCAACGGGGCAATCCCGTTTAATCGAGACATGTGCTCGTCCCTTCCGTTCCTTCACTGGATATGATCGTTCCGAATTAAGCATCCGAGACGTCCTAATTTTGTTTGAATGAGGACTCTGTTCCCGCTACCACTTGCCGTCAATTAATAGTTGTTAGTTGACAGTTCTGTGGTCGGTCGTTTTTCTGGTTTACACGGACTTGTGCTACTTTTAATGTTTCTTGACTATAATTGTCATTATGTGGTGTAACAATAGGATGAACAAGAGCAAGTTATTCTCAAAAATCTAGAAAAGACTGGCTAAATGATCCAAATTTGAAAGACTAGGTGTTGGAAGTTGAGGAAGATCGTACGGTAGCTCGGTGCAAATACTGCAAGTACAATTTGAAAGCAAAGATTTTGTGATAGCACATAGCAAAACTAAAACACATGTAAGTGCAGCTGAATCTTTTAGTTCAAATAGACAAAAGAAAATAGAATTCCCGGTGACAAACGTTTCTTTCGACACTGCTCGAGTCGAGGTAGTTTTGGCTTTATTTACTGCGTGTCATTGTTCTATTAGAAGCATTGACCATCAGTGAATTATGCAAACGCTATTTCCAAGTGAAAGAGGTACACTTACATCGTAGTAAGTATAGTGCTGTGATCAAGAATATTTCATTTCCATACTTTAAGAAGAGCATTCGGAAAGACATTGGTGACAGTGACTATAGCATTCTTCTTGATGAATCAACAGATATTGGTGTAGTCAAACAGCTAGGTTATATATCATTTACTATTCTGATGCACGTTCTACTGTCGAGTAAACTTACTTAGGAATGTAGGAGTTACAATCGGCTGATGCTAATTCAATTGTGAAGGTACTAAAAGTAGCTTTGAAAGATTTCGGACTTGATTTGAAGAAACTACGCCGGTTAGGGACTGATAACGCTAATGTCATGATGGGAGTTAATAATGGTGTATACCAAATTTTAAAAAAGAAATCAATCATCTCATGTTAGTTCGTTGTATTTGTCATTCTGTGCAAATGGGAAGAGAGATGGTTGACCCTATTCTTACTACTCGTGCAGAGTTGAGACGACTCGGGAAGTGCTGCCATGATTTCGATTTACCATTTCCATATTACAAAACATTCATACTATGACAAGAGCAACGTACTACAATATACAAGTTGAAGACGACGAATCGGAGGATGAATTAACTCAATTAATGAATTAGTGGTAAGTACTTCTGTGCTTTAATTTTTTAAATGCATAGATTGGAATTAACTAAAATATGCAGCTTTTTCAGGTGTAGCGGGATTTTTAGCTATATTTGTAGATCGCAATATTTTTGGTGGAATTCTGGCGGTTTTGGTTTTCAATTTAGCGGGATTTTGTGCAAACTCGTTGGCAACACTGTTTATATCTCTAATGTGCTGAAGAAGAAAAAGAAAAAGAAGAAACAAACGTTTGGGTCATTCATATGAATTGCATTACATTGTGTAATATTTATTGAGTGGGCGTATTTACTGAAATGACAGAGTTGTTGCGCAAGATTACGAGTTTTTCATTCCTTTATAAAGTCAGACGTGTTCAGGTTGTTGGTGGTATTCTTTTAGGTGTGTTACCGTGAACGAAGACTCATAAACAACATCATGGGGGCTCAAAAGTCTACTCCTGCCAAAGAAGTAAGTGATTCAGAAAATCTAGCGGAACCAATTCCTATTGAAAGTAATACGAATGCAACAGATGAAACTGAAGAAACTCTAAGTGATTCTCAAGAATTAAATAAGTGTTCCGAGTCGAATAGCAGTGTTGTGTCTCCAGCGGACAATAATGAAGTAAAGGAAGTGCAAGATAAAGACATTTGTAAATTTTATTTAGCAGGAAAGTGTCGTTTTGGAGATAAATGTCGAAATTTTCACCCTACCAATACATGTGAAACAAAACAAAGTGAAAATGCAACAGATACCAGTGCTAAGAAGAATGAAGACATTGTTACAGAAAAGAAGAGTCCCATGAAAACTGCTCATGATGTTATAAAGCGTCTACAGTGGGACGATAACCTTCCAAGTGAGTACTTTACAATTGGGTATTTGGATAGATTCTTAGGTGTTGTTGAAAAACCCTTCACAGCCTTTACCTGGGGCGATATAAGTAGCGTTGATTATGACACCTTAGCAATCCCTCAGCATAGGATCCAGTATTTTAAGTACAGGGGAGAGAAAGTTTGGGATAAAAGTGAAAGATTGGACATTATCTTTGGTAGTACAGGATGTAACCAGTCCATTTCCGATTTTATGGACTCTGTTGATCGAAAGATGCAGTTGTCAAAGGAGAACGCCGACAGTGATAGTGAAGATGATGATGATGACGACGACGCTAGTAGTGAGAGTAGTGATGATAGTGTCCGTTTATTTGCAAGTGGAGTGTACGTTCCTAGAAAAAATGTTTTTGATGAGGAAGAGGAAAGATCGACACATTTTCTTGCTATCAAAATCACCAGTGATGCCATCAGAGAACGCGCTATTGAAGTGCAAGATCATATAAAATCACAAGAACAAGTTTTGGCACAATGTTGCATGATACCATCTCTTTTTCATGTAACATTAACTATGTTAAGACTGGAAGGTGTGGGCGCCATTGAAGAAGCAAAACGTTGTTTTCGGGATATAGAAGACGAAATAAGAAAGATAATCAGTGAGGATGATGCACTTCTACACGTGAAAGGTATCGACACATTCGGTCAGCGTGTAATATACGCAAGTGTAAATCCATCTCCTAGTTTTTGGGGTTTAGTCGCTGCTTTAAAAGGAAAATTGATGGAAGTCGGAAACGGTGTCAAAATCACAAGTAAATTTGAGTGTGTGCCTCATATGACCATAGCGAAAGTTTCACGTCCAGTAGCTGCTATGAGGAAATCGAAATACATTGATCCATCATTGTATGTGAAGTATGTGGACACTGACTTCGGCGTTCAGAAGATAGATAATGTTCAACTATGTGTGATCGAAGCATCTACAACAGAAGCTGGATTTTATAGAACATTAGCTGAAGTTTATGTGTAAAGTATTTTAAAGTTGTAACACCTATAAAAGTGTTCGTTGAAAGTCGCGGGTGTAAATCCATGACAATTGTCAAGCATTTTGTTGAATTCAAGTTGTTCTGTCTTAACTTCAATTGAAGTTTTGTATTTTCCGGTGCAGATCTAGGTTCTAGTCACCTATATCGCTAAGCAATGTCATCAATAATTAAGATGGCATTTAGATCGGGTTTACTCGATCAGGCGGTTCTACCAAATAGAAAATTTATAAGTAAAATACGATGTGAAACATTTTTTGTAAAGAAATGAGAGAGTGAATATAGGTGATTACTGTCAGTCCATAGGATAGAAATGAATTTTGAGTGATTATTGGGCATTTATTCCGAAGTTGGGCGTCCGCTTTCGCCACGTTTTTTCGCTGCCATCTCCTTTCCACATTTTCTGCAATTTGTTATTAGGTTCATCTTCACAAACGTTTAAAAGATTTTGCTCGTTATCAACGTATCTCGTCACAAATGTTAAAACTGTTAGTTCATTGCCCTTGTACATTCGCCATGTTGATAACATAAATGCTCGTTACTTTCCCACAATGCAACTGTTTGGTTACCTTGCGCCAAGTAGTTCCCCCCGCTCGCCGTGTAGTCTCATGTTTATAACCGCTTATATATAACAAATAAACAGATTTTTCGAGACCCTTATATATTATCAAGCACACACACGATCAAATTGTCCATATCTTTCTGTAAATTTTAAAAATTTTGCTGGAAACGGACGCCCGACTTTGGAACTTAACCCGATTATTAAAAGTATTTTATGTGTAAGTGTGCTCTTCCACTATTCTCGTCTATGTGTATATCCCTGTCGCTTATGCACTTGTTCCTATGGACGCATCTCCTCGCTGACGCTCATACACCCCCTACTGCGCTCCTGCCTGACTCGGTTGATGGGACGCTCGTGCTTTTTAGTGGCCACCTAGCACAAGCTGGATCGTGCACTGTAGTTTTTATGCCTACGTCCACATTGTATTTATACTGAGGCCTCTTGAAATCAATCTGTATGTAGTAATGGAGCTTCTCATTTAGTGCATGCTGTACTAAATGAAATATAAAGCTCTAACCTAACCTGTAAACGTACGAAATGTCAAAATATGATAGAACTGTCTGCTCGAGTAATGCCTTTAGATCTCCCCCAAATCCAACGATTGTTCCGAAGCCGGTACAGTGACTTATAATGAGTTGCTACAAACGATTACTGGGAATCAAAGTTAACAATTCGGATAGCACTGAATGAAAGCCCCACAACATCGATATCAGTAATTAATTCAATCTTACGTAATTCATCATTCAGTGTATTCAGAAGTATGAACGTTGACTACCAGTAATCGTTTACAATCGCTCACTATACGTCACAGTACCAATTGCGAAAACACACAACACACCTACTGGCCCAACCCTGGAGAAACTCGCACACATTTGCAGAATAATCATAAACACTCGATGCACTTTGTGGGGTGAGATCCCCCAACCCAGAAAATACACTACTACCCATTGAACTAAAAAAAAAAAAAATCAATGCGCTTTGCGTGAGAACAACATTTAAGGCACAATTTCGAAGGGGGTAAATGCCCAGGATATTGACACTACCTCAAAGCTGTCTCAAGATCACTTAACAACCTCGGTTTGTAAAAAGCGTAAATTCACAGACGTCCTTCACGTTGCACAAAAGAAAAGGTCACGTGAGTCCTGAATACGATCAATGCCCAAGGTACAGTAGCAAGAGCACACACGTCATACGACTTCAAAACTCAAACATCAGATGGAATTGATTAAATACATGACATACGTTACCCAATACTAGATAAGTCATCAATGACTACATTACAGTTACAAATAATGAACTGTAATCACTACCAAGTGATTTGGGGGAGAAAATAATACCCAATAATTGTATTGTAGCGTACGAAATTAAATGTAATGATTGATGGAAATGACGCGTGATGATGAAAGATGGTGGATGTCCTTGAACTTCCTGTAAAATAAGGTCTCTCGATAGATATATCTCTCTTTGGTTTCAGGTTTCCAATATATATATTTGTCGGACTGGGAGTATTAAAAAGTTGAAAACGCACTGGTTTATCGTATAGCAGTGATAAATAAAATTTACGTAATAATGTAACCAAGAAAATAATTAATTCGTGCTTATATTGGAAACAGATTTAATAAATCAATGATTTTATATATATATATATATATGGATGCACATTCACTTAACAGTAAGTGAAACTTAAATTTAAGTTTTGAGGGACCAGTATTTTTATATCCTGTTGTAAAAGTACAAGTTTTTAGTAATAATGTGTATCTTAACGTGTATATATTTTAAATACTGTTCCTTATATACAAGTACGAAATTTATGACTACAGTGGATCGATAAAGTGTTTACCACTTGGTAAGACTAATCATGAAAATAACCGCAATAAGATAAAAGACAAGCAACAAAAGACGAATACAATGTAAAGACAGTAAATATTCATTTGCCAATATTCAATGTCAATAAACAAAGTTATGGATTAAATTGAAATCCATATTAATGAGGAAACAATTCTAAATTTAAACCAGAGTAATGTTAACAGAAGTTGGCATAACAGCATAGTTTCTTGTAAAAACGCGTGAGGTCGTTTTACTTATTCATAGGTAATTCTTGTATTTTTTTAGAGAACCATGAGTCACCCATTTTCCAAAATCATCGGATAGTTCTGCGTTGGAAATATGGTGTTTCTGTTCATATATATATATATATATATATATATATATATGGTATTTCAAAACAACACCGACAACGTTTGGGAGGTGATTCCTGATACCGAGATAAGACAAAAAGTGTAGACCAATTTGGGTGCACAAATGCTTCCTTTCGGAGTTATAGGCTGCCGAAAGTACGAAAAAATGAAAAAGGTCCATAGCTCTAAAACTATAGGACCTACCGGAGTCGGGTCAAGAATTCACTTAGGAACTAGTATGTGCCCTATCCAAAAATCCATGTTTCAGAATCCTAAGATACTCACGCAACATTTTTTATAGAGGGAGTTCGGCTACCGGCATATAATTTGAAGTACTCACCAACTCCCTCTATAAAAAATTGTTGCGTCAGTACCGCAGGATTCTGAAACATGTGTTTTTAAATAGCGCACATATTAATTCCTAAGTGAAGTCTTGACCCGACTACGGTATGTCTCATAGTTTTGGAGCTATGGACCTTTAAATTTCATTTTTTTCGTGTTTTCGACAGCCTACAACTCCGAAACAAACCATTTGTGCACCCAGGTTGATCTATACTTTTTGTTTTATCTTGGTGTGAGGAATCACCTCCCAAACGTTGTCGGTGTTGTTATGAAACACCTTTTATATTCATACTTAAAGTGCACTATTCACAGTTTTCACCTAACTCGACCCTGTGAATCAGGTGAAAATAAAAGAGGTAGTTGAATGCATGATCTATAAATTAATATATTCATATGGAATTGGTAAGAGGACTTCACTGTTAAAGTAGTTGTGTTTTTATGACTGAGACAAAATAATTGAGAAGGCGTTCAGAAGAGAAATTGTGGCTACATACTTTAACTTGTTTTATATCAAGACTTTTAAACCATCTAGTGAAATCTGTTAAGGAAATGGTCTATAATCTGTCATCTATTAATGAAGATTACAAGTGGTTGTTACAAGATATGATATATAATAGTATTCATGTAAAATAAATAAATTAAATAATAAAGCCGCTGGCGAAGATGGGAGTTCCCATTAAAATTTGAACCATCGACAAGTAGTTATAACTACAGCATATGTCTGTCAGTTCAGTGCCTTCAATAATTTGTCATTTATGTCCACTATGTAAGTCGTTTTTGTATTTGACGACATACAGCGTATTGTGCATACACCTAAATAACTATTTTGTATATTTATTTCTTTATTTTTCAATGTGTGAGAAAGATTTACTTAGGATAAAATTAACGCATCGTCAGCATTGCTAAAATGGCTTTTTAAGTTGTTTACGATGCTATGAATTCAAATATTTCCTTCTGTATTGATCAGTATATCTAAATGAGTTAGTTGCTATTAATTAAATGTAGAAAAAGATAAACTCGGATACAGTAGGACCACACACTACAGTTAGATTTCTAATATTGGATTAGATAGCTGGATTTGTAATAGGATCTATAAATTCGATGAAAACACTTGTGTATAGTATTCAATACCTGAGGTGAATTTAATGCTTTTTTGTTGGTTGTTAAATCCATTTTGCTAGGCTCCTATGAAGAGCAAAGTGTTTCGATACGTAAGCGGCACGAATTTAAGACCAAGTAAAACACCGTCCCACTTATTAAATATGTATCTTCAATACGTTAAAAAAAATAAATAAATAAAAATAATAAAAATAAGGTTTCATTACATTGTTTTATATAATACGACTAAGTTAGAAGTTAGTGTCGGTAGTGGTCACCAAAATTTCAAGGAACCTTACTGTTGGTTTTAGTGTTTTATGTGAGAATAGGAATAAAATATAAAAAGAATTTGAAACTAAGTTCTTCATCGAAGGCAACAGAATTGGTTCCCAAGATGATAATCCTATTATGTTTTCCAGCGCACGTAATAGATGAATCTTAGTTGATTTTAATAATTGTTTATTTTTAATGAAAGTGTTTTTATCATACCTGTTTACATGATTGTGTAATATTTTCGTTTATTGATACTCTATAATTTGTGGAGTGATAGTGTAGTCACATTTGAAAGTAGACCTGCTCTAATAAAATTCGTTTTCTGAATAATTCCAAAGTAAAAGGGTGATATCAATACAGGTTCCAAATTCATGGAAATAAATTTTTCTTAGAGGAAAAGCACTTTCCTATTTGAGCAGATGTAAAGAAAAATATAATCGTAAAATTAAAGAAGTAGTTTTACTATTAAAGCTAAAATAAGAGAAATTTAAAAAATGCCCTCGAAAGTGGGGATTACCAATACGAACAAAAATAAGTTCGAAAGCTAAGTAAAACTTGCTACTGTTTTGAACGTAACAAAGAACAAGCTTGTACGTCTAGATGTGGATGTAGTTGTAAAGATAATTGTGAAGTGATTTTAGTATTACATTTTAGAATTATTTGTTAGACTTAAAAGTCGCTTACTGCTTGTTATTTTGCAGTAGAATACATGCTGTTTAATCATTGCTCTCTAAAAGTAGCATAAAGTGTTTTAAGCACGGAGTTTATCATTTGTAATAATAATAATGTTTCCACTTTGAATTTAACATTCTTTGTGTAGGTAATATTTTGAAAGAAGTAATTTAGATTCATTATTAATGGTAATTTATATCAAATGGGTGATTTAATTGTCAAGAACTTCCTTGTAAGGAATAAGTAGTTCTTTTTGTAGTTGTGACATTTAAGAAATCAAGAGTTCTGTTAATTAGAAATCTGCGTCGAAAGTTGAGCTAAAAAATATTTTAATTTAAGGAAGCAAGTTCTTGCATCGATAAATGCAGAAAGCAACTGATTTTTAGCGCACGAATTCCTCTGTAGATGCAAATTCAATGTTACACAGAATGTGAAAAACGCACGACAGGACCGAGACGTGAAGCTGGGATCTTCGGTATACCATTCCGATGCATTAACAACTACACTACCCCAGTCCAGTCCCTGAACTGTCTGTTGCAGGGTAGTGAATTGAGCTAGAATCTGGATTCGGTTAGAACTTTCTAAGATAGACTATGATGATTTCTTTCTGTCGTGGCTGTTGAATAATGTTATCTAGGTAAATATGTAGTTAATTTGAACTTATTTTCTAGCTCTCATATCTGAATTCTTTTCTGTTTACCAAGAAAATAATGAAAGAGAGGCTTAGACTTTAAAAGAAGAAAAGAAAAGAACTACTAGCCGACAAACATCGTATAATATTAAGAGCGACAAATTGTTCTAGCGAATTACTATCATCTTCGTCAGTGTGATTGAAAAGAAACAACTTAAGCTGCTGAACAATTTCTCGTTATGAATCTGACTGCCAACTCTTAAATGATGGAAAGTTCTATACAGATAAAATGATTTGTTCATTGCCTACTATTATATACGGATAAAATGATTGGTTCTTTAACCACCATATACAGGTAAAATGGTTACATTCTGTTAACAAATTCTTTATTTCGTCTGTATAGAGTTTTTCTAGCAGCTAGGAGTTGGGAGTCAGCTTCATAATGTAAAATGTTCACCAGCTTAAGTTTTTTCCTTTTTAAATCACACTGATGAAGACGACGATGATTCGTTGAAACAGTTTGTAGCTGTCTACAGCAGTGGTTCCCAACCGGTTTACCTGGTGGCCCCGTTCGTAAACCGTTGTACTTCATGCCTCCTTGCCGCTCCTTGGACTGATTCCTTTTATGATTTTAGATGTAGCATCGAATTCTCAAATCTTTAATAATAATAATAATAATAATAATTCGCATAATTTTATATTTATTTCCAGCAAAACTTCTACATATTACTTCAGTGCAGTTCTTATTATTTTTATAATATTTTTTCGAGTTCTGTTGTTTGTGCGGTATTTAATTTAACGTTTCTCTCTTACGAGAATCGTAATATTTTAATTACGAAAGTAGTTTATTTCTGTCAGTAGCTTGCTTCCCCCTTGCTTCTTCTTCACACCCTCAGCTTAAGAACCACTGGTCTATAATATAGAAATGCTTGTTGGTGAGTTCTTTAATAATTTGAATGTTATCTAGGAAAGAGCTTATTGAAATAATTAAGTGTTTTAGTAATTAGTGAAACTTCTATGTGAATGGTTGTGATTGTACCTGGATTTTGTTTGCACTGAATAGCATACAATATAATCATGACAAATTTTTTTGTTTTCTATACTAGTGTTTTTCATATTTTTGCTTGTTCGAAATATTGCAGTGTTTCACGAGTGATATAGTACAAAAAAAAAAAAAAAAAAAAAAAAAAAAGTGTTTAACTTGAATTTATTGTGTACCTTGTTGATGTTACTTAACATGACTTTAGAATGCAGTAAAAGAAGGAAGAAAAGTATTAAAAAATAATTCACCGAAATTTTTGCAGAAACAAAGATACTGTGATAAATTTTATGAAAAGTTGTTACTATTTAATAGCAGTATTATAACTAAGAAATTATTTTGTGATACTGTTGTTTTTGTGTGACATAATAAATTATTTTTATTGGTATTGTGCAATAGAGATTTTTATTCAACAGTTGCATTGTGTATTATTTTGTAGAAAATAACAGAATTATATACTGTAAGATGATAGAGGGTGCTGTACAGAATAAGTTCCATTGTCTGTTATCATGTTCAGCAAATTTCCTCGAACGTTCTGATGTATTTTTTTAATTCTCTTCCGTATTTGGGCCCAGAGCAATCACTATAGTAATATATATAATATATATATTTTTAATGTTGTATGTTCCAGTTAAAAGATCTCAAGTTATATATCTAAGCTGCCTGCAGTACCATTCCTCAGTCTAGGGCCGTGGTGGCTCAGTGGTAGAGCGTTCTCCTCTGGTGCTTGGGGTCTCTGGTTCGATCCCAGCTCGTGAACTTTGTGGTGGACAAACAGTGTGCTTGGGTTTTCTCGGGGTTCTCCCGTTTCCTCCTACTTTCTTCATTCCACCATGTAATTCATTACTCATCATGACCGTCTCCTTTAGCTTAGCCAGCATATCCGTGGGAAGTAAAACTGAAAGATTTCATTTCATTCGTCAGTCAGTATATGTATTATGTAGTGACTTGTTTTAACTTTCCACTACCAAGAATTGGAAAACGCTAACGTGTATGATTTGAGTTATGAAAGAGACAGTTATATAGTGTACCTGAGTACAAACCTCACGGTGAGACAAGCGCTAACATTAAGGCTTGCGCAAATTCAGGAACTACCACTGAAGTGTTCTAAAAGATTGAAAATGTTTTATATAATTAAGGTATGAGTCACACGAACATATTCACGTGATTTTCAAAGACGACGAGGACCCACGATTAAGTGTATTAGAAAGAACAAGAAGAAAGAAAAAAAAGCTTTAAGTTAATAAAGTTTTGTTTATTTATTCAAGCTGCTATACCAGGAGTAAAATCCTTGTAGGATAACGCGTAGAACAACGCCGCTAAGAACCCACAGGATCACATGGTTAATTTTGTTAAATATTTGGTAGAAAAGTATTGATGTCTGAATATCTTAGGCTATCATACTGATTTAGCAATCCATTTACGACATTTGTTTTGTTTATCGTGAGTTACTTTTTCAGCGGATACACCGTATACGGGATTATTCGCCTGGAAAGGGTCATCGTAGCAACCCGTGTTAGAAAGGATTCAAATAAACACTGTGTGTGTGTGTGTGAAATGATTTGAACAGGGGAAATTAAATGTACGTATATATGTTACATAATACATACGTACGAATACATCCCATCATGGATAATTCTCATTATTACAAATAGCAATTTTCCCTTATCTCCTATAATGCTCACAGTAGGGAAAAATAATAGAATATGGTTGAGTATTAAGAATGGTGATGGAAATGTGCAGTTGTTTGCTTTAAAATACTGCGTGTGATTCATCACTTATATATTGTATTGATTATAAGTATTACTGTTATCCTGTTATAAATGTATACACATTTAACCTTACAACTGTATCAACAATTCGTGGAACCTATTTTTTTTTTAATTATTATTCTTTTTTATTTTTAAATTGATACGTTTATCAGAATAATGGCATGAGACTTTACGGTCTCATGGACACGGACTTGGAACACTTTCTTCTTTTTTATTGATTTATATGCGGAGTTGAGTTAATTTTCTGTTTTCTTTGAATTGAGTATGTATTTGAATGATTTTGCTTTTATTGATTTCGTCTTCAAATCTATTTAAATGTTCCTTACTTCGTGAAAATTAAAGAGCCTATCCGGTTTGCCATAAGGACCAGACTGTCACATGATCACGTCAAAAGTCACGTTGCGTGCCAAATCGAGTCTTGAGGTGCCAAATCCAGATGTGGGATATTTCAAGCACATAGCCTACGCGTGGGGCGCCCTGGGTAATTCGCAGAAGATACATATACTTTATCATTATTATTGATCTTACTCAAACAACTTCACTTTTGACAATGTTCTATCCATAGTTATCTTACGTGCTATACATCGTTTTTAAGCTCTTCGTTATGTCTTTGCAATAAGCTTTCAATTGGTCATATTCTTATAGTTTCTGAGGTATGTGGACGACGATATATTTTTTTTTTTTCATTGATTTTTCATTGACTTCAATGTTCATGTTTAGTGATGTTTTACTATCTTTCATCCATTTTAGGACAATTTATTTTTTGAATATAGAATCTATAGTTTATCCTGTATTTAAGCTGAATCTCAGCTCTCCCTGTTTTGGTTTTTGTGATAAGTAGAAGAATTATTTGTTTTTCATTGATTTTCCATTGATATTAATGTTACTTTTTTTATATAACTATATTCTATCCTTTTAGAGCAATTTGCTTTTGGAATACGGAATCTACATTGTCTCTTCTACATTTGAGCTTAATGTCAGCCATCTCCCCCATAGTCTATTCATATTTGCAACCGGATAGGCACTTTTGTAACATGTAATTGATAGTCCTAAAGCGAAGGATTGTTAAAGCGAACGATCCTTCTCCTTACTAATTTCAACCCATAAGTATAGAAGTGAGTCTCTAATCTCCGACAAAAACACAACGATCTTTAAAAATCTGCGTATATACAGATGGTGATCAGTAAAATGGAAACACCTGAACGAAATTGCAACTTACCAGATTAATATGGTGTCGGGGCACTTTCGCCTTCAGAACAGCCTTGATGCGACGTGGGATGGAGGCATAGAGGTCGTGGATGGTAGCAAGTGGAATTTTACACCATTCCTCGTGCAGGGCATCGGCCAGTTCTGTGAGAGAGGATGGAGGTAGAAATCGTCGCCGGAGTTGTGTTTCCAAGACGGATCACAGATGTTCAATTGTGTTGAGATCTGGGAATTGGGCGGGCCAGGGGAGGTGTTGAACTTCATCCCGATGTTCCTCAAACCACGCTGCAACAACGCCAGCTGTGTGAATGGGTGCATTATCATCCTGGAAGATGGCGTCATTGTCCGGGAACAACATCCGGACCATAGGATGCAAGTGGTCTCCTATAATTGCGACATAATCGTTGGCAGTGATTCGTCCGCTAAGTGTGATCACAGGACCCAATGAAAAACATGATATGGCGGCCCACAGCATCACCGAGCCGCCGCCATGTTTCACAGTTGGGCGGAGACACTGCAGATCATAAGCTTCTTTGGGCGTTCTCCACACATAAACACGGCCCGTGGTTAGGAATAGGGTGAAGGATGACTCATCCGACCATGTCACACGTTTCCAGTCCTCAACGGTCCAAGTTGCATGGTCGCGGCACCATTTGCGGCGTGCGAAAGCCTTATGGTCCTTGATGAGCGGTTTGGCCCGTGCAACACGACCCCGTAAGTTCATGTCATGTAATTCGCGACGGACTGTGATTGTCGAAATAGGATGGGGGAGGTGCTGATTGAGTTCCTCCGTCACTTGCTCCGCAGTGGCACGACGGTTCTGCGTGGCAATGCGCTTTAATACCCGGCGTGACCTGTCAGTCATGATTTTCTTCCGCCCACTGTTCCGCTTCCCCGATGTGGTTTTCCCGTGTGTTCTGTAGGCCGTCATCACCTTCGACACTGTCCCACGCGACACACCTAACAGAGTAGCCACTGCCGTCACACTTACTCCACATAACCGCGCACCAACAATTTGCCCTCTTTGAAAATCTGAGAGGTCTCCCATTTTACACTACCTCCGTCTGCTGCAGCCACTGGACACTGCTGTTCCACTGCGCCTGATGTAGTATGGAGACCGACCTAACACACCACCACCACCAGCGGTCCGGCGCTGCGGGCGCCACGACACCACTGCCAACCCATATATCTCACGTGTTGCCAACTGCAGGTGTTTCCATTTTCTGATCACCATCTGTATAACAAATATTCAGGAAAATATCTTACTCTGTAAACGTGAGGAAAACACTTCTTCATTATTAGTCCATTTCAACTCTAAGCAGTACAGACGATTGGAGATTTTCAGAAATATAGACCATATTCAATAAAATTTTATTCTTTATGAAATTTTATCATAGAGTTTTTATTTGTGTCTTCTAGAGGGGGCAGGGGATTTGGTTGAGTCCTCACATTTGAAGGAAGAGTGAGAATGTAGAAAACCTCAATAAAAACATACATCATATTGTGTTAAAATCGAATAAAATGTACGGGAGTTATCATAAAGCAATTTTTTTAAACCTAGGGGGAGAGGGAACGTGGGGGAAGCTCACTCTGTAGTTCTCGATTTTATATCCAAGTAGTTGGAATGATTATGGAGCCTTAAGAAGTATTAACCATATTCCATGAGAATTTAATATTTTAGCAAAATATATCTTGGATCATATTTTTAATGTGAGAGACAGATACATTTTTGCAGCCAACTTCTGTTTCTAGAGCTTCTTGGGGTAAGGAAAATCTAAGTGCCGTCACTGCATTGACTGTTGTTTCGTTTTAGGATTGTAGTTGTACAACAATGTTTCGTGCATGGTTAGTATTCGTGACAGAAATTAGTTGGTATTGCTGTCAAAATGGTAGCAAAAGTATTCCAGTTAGGTGAAAAATAGAAATCCACCACTTTACTAAAATATACAAACAAAACAAGACACACTTAATTCTGAAGAAACGAAACTAATTAGCTACACATCAATATCATACCGAAAGGGATACTGAAATCAGGAAGCTCCAACGGAATTTTTAAAGTTTAAACTCGATAAATTTTCAGCTCAGGTTAATTTCAAGTCTCAAAACCTTTTATCGGTTAACTGTAATCATATAAAAAAATTTCCAACTATCAGTTCCCCATAAGATGATGATATTCATTTAGGAACAATGGTAATTTGCAAGGTGTCTATTCATCATTGACGTAGTGTTGTTCTCCAGCCGAAGCATAGAACTTTCAACCGATCGTTTGATGAAAAAGTAACCTGAAAGTAGTGTCTACGTTTCTACCAAAATAATAATATTGATAAAAGAGAATATAGCTATACTGTAAAGGCAAACTATACAGTGTAATTTTTAGACTCTCAGAGTCATCTGAATAGTCAAATACTTCATGTTAATGTATTACCCAGCTTTTTTTCAGTTTTTATTCTACAGAAAAGTCATCTATCTCTCATAATTATATGGTAATTACAGGCATTGTATATTGTATAAGTTCTGCTAGTGCAGGATTAAGTAGAGATAAGTTGAGTAAATCAGAGTCTGCAATCGACTCCCACTAACGGTTTATCATTAAACATCCTCTAATAACAACAATATTTACAGAAATAGTTCAATACAATTTTCTCCTTTATGAGGTAGGAATTAGGAAGCCCAAGACCGTGCGGCCAAGGACAGGATCTCTATAGAGCTCCGGGCAAGCTAGATAGAGTGGCGTAGAAAACCACAATGTTCCAGGCAAGCATGAGGTGGTTGAAAAGTCTCAGAGCCCCGAAACAGGTTAAGCAACTGAGGTTGGGACCCCGACAGAGCTCCGAGCAAGGTAAGCCAGATGGAAGATAAGTCACGAGTCCCGCAGCAGACTAGAGGCTTTGAGGTTGGGTTTCTCCTAGAGCTCCAGACAAGCTAGAGGAGGGAAGACCAATCGAAGACTGGTGGCTGCCCGTCGAATCCTCTCCATTATATAGGCGTTCCGGGCGGCGGTGGCGCTGCTGCTCCCATGTCATCATGTGACTTGTAGGTGGCGCTGGTGGTCCGTGGCCTGCTTCTTGTAGTAATCCAACGTGAGGTTAGTACTTCAAAGAAAATGCATGTGGTTAATGTTTACAAACAGGAGCAGGTGTCATTGTTTATAAACACTAGGATATGCTACATTACGTACAATATTAAATACTTATTTACAAAATTAACTTCTATTTTAGCAGCATTTTTGGAAATTACGTTACATATAATTTAAAGTTCTTACAAGTTGTATGTGCGTTACTGTTGGGAGAAATTAACAATCAATAGACACAGTTGCTAGTTAATATTGTATATTTATCGTACACAATAAATAAATAAATAATCTAAATTATCAACTGCGTCAAATTGGGAATGAATGAGATATTGTTTAACGCCATAAAAAATTTCGTTTTTCTCGATTTTTCGAAACGTACGCATGAGAGTCTATCCTTAATCATGCTATTTTGTTCAGTTTCATGTGATCTATCGACTGATTCCCATCTTATTTCAATAGAAATTAAAGTTCAAGAGCTAAAGATAATTTCAAACTATATCATATTAACCATAGCGTGTATTGTTATCTTGCTAGTGTCATAATCAAGACCTTAATAAGCATATATTTTTGTATCAGTTTACTTAGTAAGTGTGGCATGGTTCTTGTACAGCATCAATTTTTCGGTTTACGAAAAGAAAAGAAATATCAATTTGCTCGAAAACTACGCGTAAGCTTTCATACTGAAGCTTATCATTTGTTGAGGTCAACGACATTTATCGATTGGATCTATCTCGTCTTTGGATATATTTTTTTTTCTTTAAACATTAATAGCATTATAAAAAAATTAAGCTGTTAAGAAGGATTTTATATCTGGAGGGTAGGTGCGTTGTGAAGTATCTCTTAAAAGGAAAAGTAAATTATATTCTTTATCATATCGCCTTCTACAATAAATTATATATATATTGTGTGTGTGTGTTCGGTCGATGCATAAGTTCGTGCGGTTCTTATATTTTATTTTTATTCTGCTGTTCTGTTAATTCAAATACAAATGCAACATAGACATAATATTATCATATTCTATTAGTGTAACAGTACAGGGTGGCCCAAAAGTAGGTATACTGTCTCGTACTGGTCGACTTACGGCATTTTATATAATTTACTTATTGTTATCCATTCAGGTTTAACTTAGGCTAGTTTATTATTTGATTTTAATTTCTTTTAACTTATACGCTAAAGTCGGAATAGACCGAAGCAAGTAATCTCATTATCTTAACAAACTGTCACACTTAATCAATGCAGGGTTGTATACGTACTTTCGGGCCACCCTGTACATTGCATATATATATATATATATATATTACTGTCACTCACGTTAACTCACAATCACTCAGTGATGCATTCAGTGATGTATCTATGACCTGCCAATGTTCAGGTAGCAGTTCAGTACCTCGCTTGTAGAACTGTTTTGGTTTTGACTGGAGGAAATCTGTTAGCCATTGGTCAAGAGAAGCTTTTCTGTGCTGTTCTTTTACCATTTGCTTCATTCCCATACGTTGCACAAATTGGTAAAACTCGAAGAGTAAAATGTGACGGAAATGATCACTTTCCTCAACTTGACATTCCATATTACTTTGAAATATATACAATAATACGTTCACAATCAAGAAAACATGTGTTTCACAACACACAAAATCCAAACTACTGTAAAACAACAGAATAACGATAAACAATCGCTTCACGCTGCATTGTTGCCAACCCAAAAGAAAACCGCACGAACTCATGCATCTTCCCTCTATATAGATAGATAGATATAGATATAGATATAGATATAGATATAGATATAGATATAGATATATAAAAATGAAACCTGAACCACTTGAATTCAAATTCAGTCCCGCAACTTGGGGAGGGGTAGGAGAGGGGAGAGAGAACTCCTTACTTCTTACACAGTCAACTTTATGTGGCAATATCTCAAGTGCGAAAACCCAAAAATGTATATGCTCTATCAGAGAGGGCTTCCGCAATAGTAAAAAGTGACTGACTACCGGAAACATATTACTAATGTTTCTTATTAAACATCGATAGTCATATACACTGACTCATATTGTTGTATTCAGTCACCTCTGGTGCTTGGGGTCCCTGGTTCGATCCCTGCTCAGGCCAAGTGAACTTTGTGGTGGACAAACACCGTGTGCGTGTGTTTCCTCGGGGTTCTCCCGTTTCCTCCCACTGTCTTCATTCCACCATTTCATTCATTTCTCATTATCACCGTCTCCTTAAGTCTAACCGGCATAACCGTGGGACGTAAAACTCAAAGATTTCATTTCATTTTGTTGTATTCAGTGTCAGTGTGCTCAATTCCTGTACGAGCTGACTTTGAGTCAGTCCCAGGAGATGAGAGTTAGAAAAATAATATACTGAGTCCAGACAAACCTTAAAAGGGGGTAAGTCAGGGCAGCAAAATTAGTCTGCTAATCATTTTATCTACACTTGAGAACTAATAAATAAATTTAAAAAGGAAGTAAATGTTTTTAGTTATGTTGATTACATATTTGTGTCCGTAAGTAATTGTAATATCAAAAATAGTATGCAAACCTTGGAAAAAATCATTCAAGATATAAATATAGTAGTTGGTGTAATAATAGCTGTGACCATTCATTGAGACAAAACCAACCTAATAGAATGTGTTACGGAGAGAGACATCTCTAGTTGAAATAAATATTAAAGATAAAATAATAAAAGAAGACACTACTTTTAAATATTTAGCCATCATCTCAGATTCAAGATGCAATTTGTAGAGTTAGTCAGATTACAAATGATATTTAAAGCTTATAATCCGGATTCTCTATATAAGGTGTATTAGCAGTGTGTTGAAACTGTGCTTTCATAAGGATGTGCTCAGTGGTGCTATTCTAATTTTTAACAACCGGTTCTCTCTCTCTCTCTCTCTCTCTCTCTCGATATATATATATATATATATATATATATATATATATATATGTGTGTGTGTGTGTGTGTGTGTGTGTGTGTGTGTGTGTTTGTTTTGTTTGTTTGTTTGTTTGTTTATAATTTATCTTTTGTGTAGCAAATTGGGATACAAATTTCAATGTGTATAGCATTTTCTGTACTGTAATGAGTAATTATAGTTTCATAAAAGACGACGAATAAATACGAAAGTATACTTCACAATTCTTTTCATTATGAATGAAATTGTGAATTACTTTCGTATTTAATGGATTTCTATAGTTGGAATTTGTTTTCTCTGCTGCCAATGCGCCTTTCCTTCAAGGGACATTTTTTATTACATACTCAGAAACAATGATAGGATGACCCGAAACCTGAGAAGGTCTGGAGGATGACCCAATAAAAGCAAACAGACAAAATAAACAAGGAAAGACAGAGTAGAAAACTGTTTTGTAACCCAAAATCTAGGCATATTTTTTTTTCTTGCAGCATCCGACCCTTCAAAGTTTCTTGAAATAATAGCAATATTTTTTGAGCTTGATCTTTATTTTTGCTATCGTGGTAGTATTTTTTTTTTTCTGGATACCACAAGTGACCAATAGCATCCTACACAGCATCATACGGTAATACACGGTGATGCGATGAAATTATGTAACACTACGAATATATTGGAAACAAATTGTCCAAGATAGATGGTTGTCAAAAAGTATTGGAAAAACCATTATCCAGCAATGGATCGACAGTTGTTGATAATGGTATGTATGTGTTTCAAATATAAATAACCCTCGCCACCTCACTAATAGAACCAAAGTTCTCACTCTTAATATCTGAGCATTTGAGATTAAGAAATAAATGCCTATACTTTGTTCTGAGAGACCATATTTTTAACCCTGTAGCTGTAAGAATTTTTAAAAACAAAGTTAGTTAAATTAAAATTTACTGTTCATGGCCATAACTGTGTAAAATGTATTGTTATGTCTGGATATAACAAACCGTTTTGCGAACTCGAAATATTTTAACAACCGGTTCTAGCGAACCAGCTGAATAGCACCACTGGATGTGCTTTTATGTCGCCTGTTGCTAAGAAATGTATATTAACTTAGTTAATATCCAGTGTGACCATCAAAAATAATATTTCCTCGACCTCTTTGTGCACCACGTAACACGTTATTGGGAGAATCTAAAACTTTCTTTTTTGATCTAATAGCAGAAAAATTAGCCGCAAAAAATTATTTATATTGTTATGCAGTTAATTCAGTCATTATCATACAAAAATTAAACAGATTGGAATGCTGTATTCAAGACCTTATTAATACAAAAAAAATTAAAAGCGAAAATTTTCTGCATGAACGTCCTTGTTTTTGTCGTATATATATATATATATATATATATATATATATATATATATATATATAATTATGACCAAAAACTTCGGTACCTTCTTGTTTTTCTGTAGTCTACAATACCAACTTACGTACTGTACTTGTTATTATGTCTAAACACCCAGCATTTTATTTAAATCTACCATCTTTTCAGTTTTTATAGGACATATATATAGAGCACGAAGAATATATAACTGTCAAAGATCTGGTAGACATTATTGGTCTATTAGACAGCTTTCCTCTCCGGATATCATTATGCAAGTCAGAAAGAAAGATAGAAACGATATTATGCAAACCATTCGACTTAGATTGAATGCAGCTTCAACATCGGAGAAATTATACTTACATTAGACGAGTAGACTCCCATATTTATAGAGGTCAAATGAAAGAAGGCTTAATAAATTGTATTATTTTCTAATACACTTTATATATCAAGTTAAGAGATGCTATGTTAAAATTATTGTGATTTATTTTGTCCTACGATCCTTTTAATATTCAATTCATTTTGGCCAGTAAGAGTATGTGTAAGTTCATAAAATTCTAATTCTCAGGGAAACATTTCTCCTTTTATTGAATAATATATCTATATATCTATATATATATTTATATATCTATATATATATTTATATATCTATATCTATATCTATATATCTATATCTATCTATCTATCTATCTATATATATATATATATATATATATATATATATATATATATATATTGGAAAAAATAAGAACACTATATGATTCTAATTTAATTTAGTGGAAAAGTTTTGCAAATCTAAATAACTAGTTTCAATCAAAAATAATAATGCCTTATTCTTTATTGTATGCAACCTTTCACTCTTAAAAAGAAGCTCCGTATATCTCCCACTTAACGAAAGAAGAAGAAAAAACTTAGGTTTTGAAGTTCAGAAGAATTACATCAAGACTACCATAGAATATGTGAACTGAGTTATTCCCACGCCGTTATCCTCTCGTAGAGGAATGAGTTAAATGGAATGGACATGAGAGTTCGTGACAAATAACATCGCTTTTATTATTTTCTCTCGCTGCCTTGATTTCATCAATTCCATGCTACTGGTATGTATCATTCATTTTCTTTTGAATTCAGGACATAATCAGAAAATATTAAACTAAATACTGATAATAGAAAGTTGTAATGTACCAAAGACACATTCTTTGATCAGAAAAGAAGTAAGCTTAGCTATGGGGTGTTTAGTTTCAGACAATATGCTAACATACTCAGGAATTTTAACCATGGTTTTAGTTACTTTAAATTCCAATTTTCCAAAATTCTTTGCTTCTTCAAATTTTCGACTCTCATCTGAAGCCGGTTACACGTCAAATGGTAGTGTGTTATCTGATACTTGTTTTTATTATTTTTACTTCTATTGTGTATCCTTTATGAACAAGGCTTTAGAGGAGAGCCGAAAACTTGAAATTGCAATAAAAACTTCTCACGAATCACATTTTAAAGTAAGATAAATGATGTTTATAAAGTTGTTTGTGTTTTCGACGACTGTTTCACTCTGTCATTTTCGTCGGAGCATTCAATAATCGCGAGTTAAAAAAATTGTAGGGTGCTATAATAAATTTACATGTATGAGCATATTAGTCGATTTTTAATTGTTTTCAGTGGGTGATCACGGTTTATTTTTTATAAGATGAGAACAACGTCTCTAATCTAATTTTTCTAACGAAACTAATAGATCAGTGGTTCTCAAACTTGGGACTTTCTCTGAGTGGCATAAAAGACTATTAAGAGGGCACAGACTACTGAAGTAAAGTGAACTGTGGAATTATTTTTAAAACGGAAAGGCGTCAGTTTTCTTTCCTATTTTTTTTTTTTTTTTTTAAATAATCACGATTAATTAAACTTTCTATTGTATTATAAAAACTCAAACTAAACACTGAAAATTTGTTTTTCTATTTCAAATGTTTCGCAATATTGGCCAGAGTAAAGAGACAGAAAAATATTAAAAATAATCAATGCAATCAAACCTTCAAAGCATTGGAGAATAATTTGAGTGAAAACTGAATATGAATCAACTGTCTTATCATTTATATAAACTGCCTTTACGTTTCTTTAAATAAATAAATGAATAAAAAAGGTAATTAGTGGGAAACTTCAAGTTATTTAAGGGAATAATTCTACAAAATTACTCTCTCTTGTTGGATTATTATTATTATTATTATTATTATTATTATTATTATTATTATTATTATTATTATTATTATTATTATTATTATTATTATTATTATTATTATTGCTCTCCAAGCTGAAAAGAACATGCACGATTGATTTACATCACGGTTTTAAAATTGCATCTTGTAATTAAATACATTATATTCGTGGGATGGATTGAAATGTAGCAGTAGATATCACCCTCCCGATTTTGTCGGGGACAGTCCCGATTTGTTAGAGAAATGTCCCGTGTCCTGACGTGGCTCTGTTGCGATTTTAGTGTGTGCACTTTCATGATTATTTAAAGTTGGTGACAATTATTAGAATTTTGTTTCTAGAATATTATACAGAAGCTTCAAAATAACAGGAAACCTCACGCAACAAAGACTGGCGGGAAGGAACGTGTCTGGTAACAGAAAGTACTAGCTATTAATTAGAATTCCGTTGTTTCGGTAGAGCGAGGAAGCACCAGTAACGAAATGCTAGACCGATCGGCCATGCAGCGTTTGCAGTAACTCATGCACCGCGGTAGTGCTGCTTCGTTGTATTCTGAACCAAACTACTTGACTGGAACTAAAAATGTATTAATGACTCGGACATGTTAACTTTTGTTTTATGTATGTATTTATGTAGGTAAGTAACAAGTTACATAGTATTTAAGTTGACAATGCTTTTTATTATATTGTATTAATGTTGTGAGGTAGGAAATTTTCCGTTTTAAACAAATATTCACGACCAAGTATTAACTCCATAAAAAGCTGTAAAATGGGTTGAATGGATGTATACGAATATTAAATGACAGAAGATTAGTTTTCTAATAACTTTTCATAACTAGAAAGTTTGCCCACTACTTTTTCCGGAAAATTTTCCCTTCTAAATAAATATCCGCTACCAAATATTAACTCCACATAAAAAAATATAAAGATGTATGTCTATAGGGTGTCTATCGGTCACGAAAGTCACGAAATCAGAAAACGGTCATGAAAGTCAAGAAAAAGTCACGAAATTTAGCTTTTGGGTCACGATATTTTAAAATCTGTACAAATATAAGTATACGCTGGAAAATTTTGTTCTATAAAAGGTCAAAATTTACCATAAAAATGTCTATGGTCGGCTTTAGATGCTACCAAATCGCAAGCAAAGAACGCTTCTATCGCATGCGTGAAAATTCGGCCCAATTCGCACTCAAATTTACTCTTGAAAATGTTACCAAATTTTATGGTTTGGGAAAGAAAAGGTCACGTAAAAGTCACGAAATTTCATTTTAGAATTTTAGTAGACACCCTGGTATAGGAATATTAAATAAGAGCAGATTTTTAATTTTCTAATAAAAAAAATTTCATAACTGGAAATATTTCAAATATTACCTAGGTATTTCGCACTTGGCAATAAAATATTTACAAGATATTTCTCTATGAATGCGGAAAGTAGTATACAGGGTAAATACATATAGAAAGTATAGTTTTTTCATGTGATGAAAAACTGCATAAAAGTTTCTTATAAAGAAGATTAGTCTATATACTGTAATACTAACGATCTTGTTCTTTTTTTATAAATTCTAGTTCTAAACAAATGTAGTCAGAAAAAAAAAACTTTGTATTGAAAATATACATATAGTGAACCTATCTATGTTGGCCATCATAAGTTCCATTAAAAAGTGGCCAACTTACGGAGAAAATAAGTGTTACTGACGTCGTAACGATAAAAAATACATAACTTATTTCTTCCTCAGTACCGTTTAGCACAAGAACACAAACTCACAAATAATAATAATAATAATAATAATAATACAAAATATAAACGATTATACGCAGTTATAGAAATTGATATTACAGGCCATTCCCTAAATAATTCGATTGAAAAAGGGGAAAAAGCATGAAAATCATTATTGAACAACGTGCAGTTTATAAAAATCCGCTTTTTGCTAGTAATTATACGTGTTCTTTTCCATCCCAAAATAATCCTCAATTTTTATATATTTATTTTAAATTTTGAATAATATCCACAGTGCTTCGTGTCAAATCGATTATTAATAACAATTTTATTAATGGTGGTACATTCTATACACATTTCTTTATTCCTTTTGCTATATTATACACATTCTAATTTTAAACTTAACAATCCGTTGTTAATGTTCCACAAATATCTACCCCAAATGAAGAGTTGCTTTGAGAAAATCTTAAGGGAAACCATGGCTCAAAAACATGATTGAAGTTGTATTGAAGTTGTACGAGTGTCACATAGGGAGAGATCGGTAGAAGTTTGTAGTTGGCGTGGATATATTAGATTGGTGCTAATGAAATGTATATTTTGACGTCTGGTGGAAAACTTGTCTTAGCAACGCAAAACAAGGATGGACTAAAGGTCAAACATCTATCACAGTGACGGCGCAAGGTTTAATTTAGGAGTTAGAAGGAAGAACAGATTATATTTTTGGAGGAGTATGTATTTTTTGTATATCGAAACCGATAGTTTGATACAGTGAAACCTGTCTATGTTGGCTACCATCGGTTCCATTGAAAAGTGGCCAACTTAGACAGGTGGCCAACAAAATAAGTGTGATTGTTGTATTTTTTAGAATAGGATTTCTAGTAATACTTGATTGTAAAATTTTAATAAGAATGGCACAACAGCTACTTTTAAATAATGTATATAGAGTAATCATAACAATATACAGTACTAGAAAAAATTACTACAGTATGTTTAATGTATGTACTAGTCTGATACACTGAATTATTCGTATTGAAAACACATTAATAAACAACCATAAAATAGAAACTGTACACAGTTTATTGAAAATTGATATTGTAGCACACCGAGTTATTCAGATTGAATTTTTTTTTTTTTTAAAAAAAGCAAAATTATGAATTGAACAATTTATATGCAGTTTTATATGACTGTTTTTCGACAGTGAGAAATATTTTCTGTAGATACCTTTCGAAAAAATAGCAAATAATTTATTGTACAATTATTATCCATGGTGGTTCTTTCTAAACGTATTTCTTTTATTCTTGTTTGCACATATAAACATTTCTAATTTTGTAGTTCTTGTATACTATTGTCTACTTCTTGTTAATGAGCTACAAATGTTTCCTTCGGAGTAAAAGATGTTTTAATTTTAGATTCATATCTCAAAACTTCTGCTACCTTTCGGCAAGCCTTCAAGTGACAATAGTTAACAATTAACATGGTTAGTTTTAACCTTCAGAATTTTCCAGAATTACTATAGCTTCTCACTCATGAAAGGAGCCGATATAGCAAATGGTTTCACCCACCGCCTAGTGGGAGCAGAGCGGATGTAGAAGGCAGTGGTTTCACCAAAACAGGCAGGGTAAACGTTCAATTATTTCCTGAGTTCCTGTACGTGCTTCCCTTATTCACATCATCCTTCACCCCTCTTTATCAGGGTAGTGTTCTGGCCATTGATCTCCAAGAACAAACCGTGGAGATCCATTACCTTTTCCTTCTAGTCACAAATAAAGACCATCTGCCTCTCACATGGGAATGCGGAAAGAGTTAAGAAAAATAACAAAATGGTATTTTGCGTGGCCAAGACACACAGGTAAATTTATTATTATTATCATGGGGTAAACATTGCTTCAATGTGGCCAACTTCCAAGATAGACAGATGGCCAAATTAGAGAGTAATAAGTAATGAATGTCTTATGGGAAAATGCAGGTTCAAGACGAACCAGGCCAAAATAAGCAGGTGGCCAACTTAGAGAGGTGGCTAAGTTCACAGGTTTTATTGTACTACTTCACCTATATTACAAACATTTCTGGAGATAGTTTGAATGGGCTATACCCTCGGGGAGTTTGCCCCCGTTGCCCTCTTCTGACATTGCCACTAGTCTAACATTATAAATTCACTGTACATCTAGCAAACAGGCTGAAGTCATAAACAGATCCTGGGGAACGAAAGGTCGTTCGCCCCCACCAGCAGCACAAGGCACTAGTGCTTCAAAAGCCCGGTGACAGAGAAAACTGAGAATCTTTCACCAATCCCCCAGGAGTTCATCCTGGATCCGCCCCTGACTGGGATACGCAGAGAGTGAGGAGATACTATGTTATTGAACAATCATTTGAACGTACGTCATGGAGAACGCAATTGTGAGTGATTTTTCTTTACGGATTCAGACAGGGCCATTCTCTACAGCAATTAAAAAAAAATAAAAATAAAATAAAATAAAATAAATAAATAAATAAAAAAGAACAATAACAGTATATTTGGAGTTTAGACAAGAAATGGCCAATGAACGCACCATTCGCCTTTGGTTTGTGAAATTCGTTCCAGTGAGACAGCATTGCCAAATGAGTCCCGTGGCCACCGACCAACATTATGTTCAAGTGAGGTCTTCAGGAACACCATGGAAGTGGAATTTCGGAAAAGCGTTCGTGCCATTGTAGACTAGTTAGGCGTACACCATACTGTTGTTCGGCAGTCCCGTGCAATCGGAAAGATGAAACAGTTGGATTCATGGATGCTAAATGAATTTGGACCGTCCAACAAGAATCGTCGCCTAGATGTGTGCAGTTCTCTGGATTAAGGAAGAACCGGAAAAGTTTCCTGCTTCGGATTGTCACTTCAGATGAAAAATGGATATGTTATGACATTCGTATAGCATTTGGTTGCGGATAGAGACTATTATGATTAACCAGAGATTGCAGTTTTAACTTTTAGGGAGGAAGGGACTTGGCTTTGAAAATAATTCCCCTGGTACAGGCATTTCATTTGCACCAGCCTAATATATGATCGATTGTGGGAAGTTTCAAGCAATTACGTACACAAGTGTCGAAGAAAACGAAACTATTTCATTCATCAGAGCATCTAAATTTATTCTTACGGTTTCACGATTGTGGCTGGCTTTTGTTAGAAAGTTAAATTAAAGATGGAGGTATTGCCTACGAGTGTTTCTGCCACGTACACTTTCGGCTGGCAAAACCCCTCCTTTCCTGGAGTTCTTCAATCTCTTCCTATAACTAAGATAAATTAAATTGAGATTTCTTGTCATTCTTGGGCAGGTTACTTTCTTTATCAAATAGTGTCCGAGTGCAGCCACATCAAATTTTATCTCATTCCCTCCGGACAAAATTTTCTAGAGAAAGCCTGTTGCCAGAAATGTAAAAATTAATGTTGCGTATTATCAGGAACATGTTTTGACGGATGTTTACAACGAAATCCCCATATACAAAGCGTTCAAAAAAGTCTCTATAAACCTGAATTGTCACATATTCAAAGCAACGAGAAAATTATTTTACTCAAAATTTATTATATTTTATGGCATAAAAGCACTATGTACAGGGCGTAGCATCTATACACACATTTTCACAGCAAATGTTGAAAATGTCCCCCATGAGCCTCCAAACATGCTTGCACACGTTTCTTCTTGTTCTCAAATACTCTCACACAGTGGCGGCGATTGGACTTTAAAAGTCGGAGGGCAAGACTTGATGGAAAGTTGTATAACTAATAGGATACTATCTTTTTTTGTTAAAATACCGTATATCGTATTTCATATTTTATTAAGTAAATTGGCAAGACCAACGCAAGTAGGTACTAGCCCTTTGTACTCTTAAACAGAGATTTGATTCCTTGCTCATGAACATCTTAAAATACAAAGCGGCTGATTAATACATTGAATCCTTGTAAGAAGTGAAAGTATGCTGAAATTGTTGTGTTTCAATAGGTTAATTTTTGGGTTATTTTCCGTGGTAATTAAAACGCAATTTCTGCAGCTTTCTTAACTCCACGGGAGGTTAACCATCACGTACTCACGCAACGGCGAATATTAGGTCTATATGGCACCATTTTTTTCTATGAACCAGTAATACATACAAAAACTTTACATTTCCAAATGAAACTATATACATAAATGGGTTACATCAAAAAAATGGGGGGGCAACTGCCCCCTAATCGCCGCCCATGCCACTGGCGGCGGTTGGTCGTTAAAAGCGGGGGGGGGAGGAGGAAATACATGATCTGAATATTTGTAATGTTAGTTTTCCTGGTTGTTTGTAACATTTTGTTTGACAAAAGGTTGTATAACTATTAGGATACTGTATATTTCAGTTAAAATACCGTATATCTTGTTATGTAAATTGATTTTTGTTATGTAAATTGACAAGAGCAACGCACGTTGATACTAGCCCTTTGTACTCAAACAACGAAGGTGTAACAAGAGATTAGATTCCTTGCTCATGAACATCTTAAAATTCTGTCTGGAAAATTGTGTGATCAGATTAGAGGCCTATTTAATAACGAATTTGCAAAACAAATAAATAGAAAGGATAATATTAATCAAATAATCATAGTAATGAATAATAAGGCTTGTTTTGCAAAAGTTACATTGAAACTGAAAATTAATGAACAACTTATATTTTTAATTCCACGCTTGCCATTATATGTATTATTACTCTGAGAAAGACAGTGAATACTACAAGCAAATGCTACGACATTTAAAGAAATACTTTTGCAGCTTCCCGAGACATGTTCGTTGTCATTAGTTATAGTTTTCATTTTCTTGGGATACATCAAAACTCAACAATACTTAGAATCACTCCAAATTCCAGTTATATAAAATAATCCTAAAACCTAATTTACTAAATTTAATTGTATATACAAAACTGTATATGTACACCCCTAAACTCGTATATTACCCTGCAAAATTATATATTCCTTACTGAGTTCCTTCGTGGCTAAGTGGTTTGGGTACGCACCTTTGACGTGGGAGACGTGGGTTCAATTCCCGGAGGGAGCTCACGTGGTTTGGACGCTGCTGAACAGGATGTTAAACTGAAAAATGTCAAATCAAAATATTCCTTACTATAAAAAAGAAGAAAAGACATTTTAGTAATTGTCGACTTTTGTGCAATTAAAGAATAACTTGTGAAGGACTTCTTTTCTTGCGAAATGATATCTCAATTAGTTCCAGAGTGGCTAACTAACATATCGAGCGCTTGTAAGATGAAATGAAAGTACGCTCGAATTGTGGCGCTCCAATAGGTTAATTTTTGAGTCATTTTTAATGGTAGTTAAAACGCAATTTCTGTAGCTTTCTCAACTCCACGGAAAGACAACCAATACGTATCATGGAACGGCAAATATTTTATGGCACCATTTGTATTCTATGAACCAATAATATATACAAAACTTTATAGGCCTTATGCAGAGTCATTTTGATGTTTGATTAACACCATACTACAGAATTGACTAACGGATGGTTATCAAAATGGTATTCAGAGACTCTGATTAGGACGTAGTATTGGACGAAGTTAATCACAGGTGACTAATTAATTTAGAGCAGAGACTAATCTTTTACCCTCGGTTTCGCGTGCGACACAACATTTCGTATTTCGTAATTCATGTATTTTCATTTTTACAGACTACGCATGCGCTCATCTACTTTTCCGTAGTTGCCACATTTATTTTACTCACTGATGCATTGGGGTTCTATAAGTTAATCATACCCAAATCATCATTTTAATTGCACTCAAAGTAGACTCTGAATACCAAAAAGTGCACTTTCCTTAGTAAAGAGTTAGTATGCTTACTAACTAGACTGTGACTAATCTTCGATTAACGAATTCTCTCTGAATGCCGCCCTATATTTCCAAATGAAACTATATATATTAATGAGACATTTAAAAAGTGGAGAGGCAACTGCCCCCCTTTGCCCCCCCTAATCGCCGCCCATGATTTAGACAGTAGTGACAGAGTTGACTTGAGCAAAATCGAGATCAAAAAGCATGACATTTTACATAACAGTGCCCATTGAAGGAGCTGTTCTCGAGTTTGGACCCTCACCGTAGCCGAATGCAAGCATTTTATGTACAGACTTGTTAAAAAACAATGACCACCCAATTCTTGCCTATAGTTTGAATTGAGGAGCACAGTGACTCAATGGGTAGAGCTCTTACCTCTGGTGCGTGGGGTGTCCGGTTCGAACTCCAGCCAAGGAATTTTGTGGTGGACAATCTGATAGCAGTGAGTTTTCTCAGGTATTCCGTTTCCTCTCGCTTTTTCATTCTATCAATTCTTCCATCATTATTCATTTGAATTAATCATCATCTCCCTTGCCTAAAGGGAATAATTGTGAGAAGTAAAGTTTAATTTTCATTTTTACAGTTGGAATCAAGTGTAACAAATATGAATTTTATTTCGAATTTTAAGATTATTTAGAGCCAAAATATTAGACTTTCCTACGTATGATGCCCAGAATATGAGCTTCTAAAGCAAGGTATTTTGAACAAGGCCAAGGTATTTTGAACAAGGCCAAGGTATTTTGAACAAGACTATACCTTTACTTGAAATTAAGGTCAGATTAAAATTGCTTTTTGAATGTCTAGTTCGTCTGCATCAGTCAGTTTTAACTGGCGGATGTATAGGACCAGATAAATAGCATAGATAAACACTAGAATAGGAGTCTCCAACGCGTGGCTTACGGGTCAGAGATGATCCTCAGAGCTCCTTATTGTGAGTCATGCCCTTTTGACAATTAAATACTTGAAATTAACTATACTAAAACCCAATTCAATAAAAGTAGGTGGTAATATTTTACTTTCTAATTACCGTTAGCGTTGAAAGTGATGTCTCATCTCGGAATATGTACTTGTTTTTATCAAAAGAAGTATCTCGTCTTGCATCTCTTCACGAAAATTCTGGCTCGTCTCGTTTTTCATAGGCAACACTTAATATCATGTATGGCGTAGTGCCTCGTGAGCATCATTGAAATGGTTAATGTAACTCGCACAGTCTGATGGGTTCAATATCCCTATACTAGAGCAAGGAGGGGAGAGGCATGAGGTAGGAGCATAGAATAACCCAGTATTGGCAATATAGGTGTAGTCATGGTTCCAGGAGTAGTGCAATAACAGAAAAGCAGACAGAAACACTAGAACAAAAGAGATATATCTATGAGGTAGGAGAATAGAATAGACAGGTGTTGCCAGTGTACTCGTAGTCACTGATCCACGTGTAGTACAATAAGAGAAAAGCAAAGAGAAACACTAGCGCAAAAGAGGAGAAGAGTATGAAGTAGAAGAATGGAATAATCCAGTATTGGCAGTGTAGGACTACATCTAGTCCCGGACCCACGATGAGTATTTCCACAAAACCATTGATGTTCTTGTTAGCATGCCACCACTGCTTTTTCTTAATGCCAACTTTTCTGCCTGCTCCATCTCCTCTCTGTATGCTTTATAAAGAAGGGGAGCAGCAAGCTGTGATGTCACGGAGCATTTAGTTGAAAATGACTGGTCTGTATGCTTCTTATCGAATTTAGGCCAATAGCGAAGAGTGTCTATCGGGTCTAATTCAAACAAATTTGTAGGGGGCGCGGTGGCTCAGTGGTAGAGCGTTCACCTCCGGTGTTTGGGGTCCCTGGTTCGATCACAGCTCGCGCCGTGTGGACTTTGTGGTGGACAAACACCGTGCTCGTGGGTTTTCTCGGGGTTCTCCTGTTTCCTCCCACTTTCTTCATTCCACCATTTCATTCATTTCTCATAATCACCGTCTCCTTTAGCCTAACCGGCATAACCGTGGGACGTAATACTCAAAGATTTCATTTCATTTCATTTCAAACAAATTTGCGTTTTAAAAACACTTCAAACGGCTTCTTTTCCCCTTTTTTCAACTGTATTCTTCGTAAATAGACCTTACCATCAAAACAATGTATTTTATGCAGTGTGTTAAATATATGCACGACAAACTTTGTATAAAAATGTTTCAAATGTCGAAAGATATTGCAAAATTCTAAAAGAAGAATGATAAGAAGTTCACACAAGCATTGATGTTGCTTACTTAAAGTATTCAATGTAGGAAGAGTGCAACGTTACGTATGATTAGATTTAAAGCTGCTTAACGTTATGTAAATACAGTACATTTCCATAATTAAGGGTTCGGAAAATGGTAATCAATTATTACATAATAAAGAGCTTAGAAAGAATTTGCTACACAATTACTGGGTTGTACGATGGTAACAAATTCTAACTGCCTAAATCTCAAACTATCTAATTTAGACTGACCAGACTTTCCGTTTTAATGGAATTGTCTCTCTCTCTCTCTCTCTCTCTTTTTTTTTTTTCAGAAAGTCACCCAGTGCCCCGAGAAAAATGCAAACAGGAATGTCCCTTTCAGTGGCGGATCTAGAAGGTAAAAACTAGGGGGGCAACCAGAACCCAGACCGGCGGCACGAATCTGTCTTAAACATTGGGGGCGACGAGTAAGATCGTTCCCATAACCTTTTATTTTTTAAAGCGATGTTCAAAATATTTATGAAGTTGAAAAACAATGCTGCGGAGAATCAGGTTAGCAGATTTGTCTTCAATATTGGGAGGCGGACAGATTTGAGGCTTATTCTGGGGGAACATCAATTTCATCTCACTTTCCTTTGTGACATTCGGACACAAATCATCACATTCCTCCCCCCCAAAAAAACACATTTCAAATCAGAATATTGGGGGGAACAGTACCCCACTTCCAAGAGTGGAGGGGACATATCCCTCTCATCCTCCGGGATTTGCGCCAGTGACCCAGACTATGATAGGTATATTATGAGTTTATTATATTTTTTTAAAAAAAGTATATAATAGCTTAAATTATTTTTGTCACTCAAAAAACAGGGAGTCTAGACCCCTCGACCCCGTCCTAGATCCGCCATACTGGTTCCTTTGTTTCTTTTCTTTCTTTTTTCTTTTTTTTAAATACGTCCAGTTTTTGACTCGTAGTTACGTAGTAGAGTGGTTCCCAACTGGTATGTCGTGCAGTCCTATAAAGTGTGTCGAGAAATTTCAGATTTTAAAAGATTATGAACTATTTAAGAATGAGTTAAAAATGAATTTTGAGACAGAGTGTACCAGTCAACGCCTCCAGTGGCAGCAACAATATTCAATATTATACAGGGTCACTACTTCAGGAAAACTTTACTACTAATCTGATAGTATTATAGTGTAATTTATATTACTATTATTATTATTACTGAGCATCATAAAGTGTCACGATGTCGTGTGCGTTCAGATAGTATGTTGTAAATTAGAAAAGATTGAAAACCACTGTCGTATATATATATATATATATATATATATATATATATATATATATATATATATATATATATATATACACCCTATGTGTGTGTGTAACCAGTGACGGATCCAGGATATATATATATATAGCGAGATAATTTTTTGTATGTTCTTAAACCCTGTAATTGAATCTTCGTTTGGAACGATTTCAATTTTTTTTTTTTTTTTTTTTTTTTTTTTTTTTTTGCAAGAGATGGCTCCGTAGTAAGCTCCATGTTTCTATCTTCTAGTTATTTTGAAAAGGTAGAAACTTGTCCCTCACTGGCCCGAATAACAATAACTAATAAATCAATAACATCTCTTCCTCGAACAGAGGGTATATTTCTCTATGAATAGCTAGCAATAGGCAGCATGGCATTTATGTAAAAAAAAAAAAAAAAAAGTAACTAAAAAGAACACAACTGCCAAAACATAAAGCCATAAGTAATTTTCATGTAGTGGCGGATCTAGAAGGAAAAACAGTAATACGATCAAACGTTAACCTCCTACGCAGACGCCGCTTGGCCAACTGATCTGGGAAGGTCTCTACTAGACCCACCTAGCAGGAAAACTCTACTACGCCTAAGAACGGCAGCGCTCTTTCAATCCGGTTTCTTTTGGGTCCCCCCTCGTATTATAGGACTCTTAATGGAATATAATGAAATAAATTATTTTTGAGAAAATTGTTCGAAAAGAACTTACCCTAAAATATAAGATGTTCCTTCATGATTTTTCCAGAATATGACTTATATCATATTGTACCGCAATATGACATATCGCAAATTTCTGAATAAAAATTCATTTTATCAATTATGTGCAAATTCTCATTGCTTATCATTAATTAACCTAAAACACACCCGTTACAGTAATTTTACAACAACAGTGTTGCCAGGGGCCGCATTTTTGTAAAAAAAAAATCAGTTTTCTGCAACTGAATATTGATTTTCTTCATTTTGCACATTTTTTTTTTTTTAATTTTACACATACGGTAATTTCTTTCGTTATTACACAAAAACGTTACAAGTTCCAGCATTAGTCATGATCTCGAAAATATCTACATGGAACATACTTACATTTGTTTCAAGTCTCAGGTCTTTATCATTCTTAGATCAAAAGATATTATACACAATCCAACTTTGGGTTGCGCAACTTTACGGACACGCTGTAGGATTGTTAATAAATATTTACTTATGATGATGATCATCATAGGTATTCTTCCATTATTGGCAGGTCACGTGCCAGTATCGTACGCAGGAATTTATTTTGGGGGGTTCAAACTCACTATGAGGGTATTTTATATTAAAATTCCTAAAATTGCCCTTAAAATTAGGCAAAATTTACACAAAAGTCGAAATTTCGGGGGGGGGGATCCGGACCTCCAGGACCCACCCCCTGCCTACGTCCCTGTTACTTGCCGCAACGAAGAAGCTTCCGTGTTCCACGATCTTCCAAGTTTCCATGCTTCACGCTAACCTCTCCATCTCCATGTACAACTTTTCTGTTTTGATATCGTCCATTAATTGTAGTCTCCTTCTCCTCCTCTCTCTCTTTCTTGCCGCCTCCCTTCTACCACGTCCCTCATAATGCAGTTCCTTCTTAGCCAATGTCCCAACAAGTTTCTCTTCCTCTTCTTAATAGTATTTAAAATTGCTCTTTTTTCCCTCACCATTTCTAACATCCTCTCATTCGTTTCCCGCTTGACCCAGATAAAATAGTTGGTACTATTTTTTGAGAAACTCTCCTTTTAAAAAATCACCTTTAATAAATTATAATAATTTTGGGGCTAGAAAGAAATTTATAAAATCAGTCGAGTCCTATATATATATATATATATATATATATATATATATATAGGACTCGACTGATTTTATAACGATATAACCTCTAGGCAAGTTAATATACCTAGGGACAAACGTACAGACAGACATCCAAAAATAACTTTTTCGGCATTAGTAGACTGTGAAACATGTAAATCCATTGCAATCTCGAAGTTCTCTTTTTTTTTTCTTTCCTGTTTTATTCACGGTTACCATACTTTCATCTCTACCATCGTAACCCAGAAGTAAAAATCAAGACGAAATATAACGATATTTTAACTGTAAATTTAACATTTAGCTATAGCCTATGTCAATTTGAGGGAAACTTTGTGAAGAAATAGAGTAGTATTGATTTGAGAATTTTTTGGCATTAATATACTGTATATTTACATTTTATCAATAATTATGGAATTAAAAGAATGAACAATTGAAATAAAATAGTCACTTTTGAAATTCATTTACATCGCATCTACACTTTGATTAATTTTCTCTTCAAAAACATGCTCCAATCTTGAACATTACTTTTTTTTTTTTTACTAATAATCATAGTTGATATTGTTAATTTCAAGCACGAATATACTATTATTATTACTATTATTTTCATGGGCATTTGAATGGAAAACATGTTAAGCCACTGCAATAATTCGGAAATAAAATAACATAGTATTATAAGCAATAAAATAGTATTGTATACAGAAGTAAAAGTGAATCTGAAAAGGTAGGGGATCGCATGACGTCACGCCGTTCCCCTGCCTATCTTCCCCCATTGTAATTTTCTAGGAAGTAGGAGTACGCCATAGATATTTTATGGACGTGAAGGAACGACGTCCTTCCGCGTTCCCCCTCACTTTTACCCGCTGAAAGACATAAATATTGATCCACATATGGATTACTTTTCTCGAAGATTTTGTTAGGAAACACAAAGACACTCACTGATGTTATACAAACTTCTATAAAGAATCATATAAACGCTCACTGATGTTATGGAGATCACATTTTTAATGGTCCTTTAACTGCAGTCAAAACAAATCAAATATTGGTCTATTATCCCTCACTGATGGCGTCACAGCCGGGGGTCAGATTAGTCCTTCCTCACTATTTGGTAGTGGAAAAGTGTTCCGTCTCTTTGCTTTCTAGCATGCGAAATCAAATATGTAGTACGTAAAATGAAATGTATATTTATAGTCAATAGAGGCATAGCGTTCATGAAAGTTATGGAAGCCTTGCTTCCTCTGAGTAAATAGAATATGCTTTAAAATAACAACTTTAAACTAGGAAACCACACTGTGGCACTGATAAAAATCATGGTTCACCGAGAAAGAAGTAAGTGCTAAACTTTTTCCATCCTCTCAAACTTGCCTCAGGAGCCCCTGATAATTACCACTGCAATATTTTGAAAATAAATTAAAACACCTACGTAGTTAAGAGTAAAACACAAATAACAGTATGACATTTTTGATACTTATATGAACTATTGTCACACAGCTTCAATTAAAAAAAAAAAATCAACACTCACAAGTACTGATATCCATAACAGTATTTTGAGGGGGAGAAAATTGAAGAAGATTTGTGAAATTCGTGGCCTTCAATTTCTGCTCTGTTTGGGTTCTGGTTGTCGAGATCTTCTAGGCTCTGTTTCATGGTATTTTTCCAGCCATTCAATACACTTGTTCCTAGATTCTTCCATTTTTGACCACGGAATGGGTTCTTGACGAAAGGGGTGTGGGTGCTCTAGCATATTATAGTTGGTTGGGCTGAAAGCGAATTTATCGTAAGTTGTTAGCATTCTCCACAGTCCTGAAAGACTGTCCAAATATGCTTCGTCTCCTTTAGCATGAATTGAGCGACTTGAAGTGATCTTGGGAAGACTTAATTTTGTAGCTGATTCATCAGAAGATACTTTCGGTATTTGATCAGAACGATCAGAGTCCTCATCACTTCTATCATCTACTTCTTCCTCTCTTCCTACATCACCCACATCTTCCTGCTCTCCATCAACGGATGACGATGATTCGGAACAAGCGTAGGGTTGTCGCACAATTCGACGGCGAACATTGGTATTTTCTAATGAAGATACACCATTTAAAGAATGTTTTACATATTGGCGATTAGTTACGTTAATGGGGGATGATGGAGGAACTTTCGTTTCGAAATATGGTTGTCTGCGAATTTTAGAATCCCCCAGAGCTCTTAACACAACCTCTGATTTTTCATCAAAAAGTGGTGATGTCCGACAAAGTCCTTCGTTTCTTTTTGTTTCGGCTAACACTTTTTTAAACGCTTTGGAAAATTTGGAGAACAAAGGAGGTAAATCTTCATCGGAACTACTGTTAGAGTCGTGATCTGAACATACTTCCAAATGTTTTAACCCACTTGAAATATTAGTTATTTCTTCTTTGCTCACAGAACTGTTGTCATCATCATTATTTCCGCCATTTTGGATCCTCTTGGATTGTGATTGCCATCTTTCTTTTGTTGTTTTAGGAGAAATTGCACGTCTTCTTTGCTTTTGTTCTTCAAGCGCAGAAAACTGAATTTTATTTTGGTCTTTTGGAAAATGTTTTGACTTGCCACCAGTATGTTCACTACACTCTTTAATTTTGGGTCCATATTCGGAAAAAGCATCTGACAAATAACTAGACAGACTTGATTCGGAAAAATCATCAAAGGAAAGCTGTGTTTCTTGGAACAGTCCCAAAATAGAGGGAATGTGATGCTGACTTGAATCGGAAGACTCGTCTGTATTCGCAAGTTCCATTATCTATATGTTACATAATTCAGTTTTAACAACAAGTCGTAATGTAATGCTGACGTAGGCACTAGTTTCGGAAAGGAATACGATAATGTCTGTTTCTTTTCCTTCAGTTATCTGAACCTCAGTCTTATGACGTTGAAGTTTGAACGTTTAAGAGATGTGTGCGTTGAAAGGGGGGGGGGGAGTTCACAAATCTGTCACCACTTCAATTGTGAGTACGTTGGCTACATATTGCAGACTTCAATTAGTGTAAAATATGTCATTTCACTGTGAAAACATCTTCTATACACATACATACAGAAACACAAAATGTTTTCTGTTTAGTTCGCTGATTTTCTCATATATCGAACTGAGAATATGTTTGTAAAATCCAAAATTAGGTACCCAACAGTTCACGACAGAATATCGCTAAATAATGTCACTTTCGTTCTTAGTTTTAAGTAAAGGCATGATGCACATAATGCTAGTAAATGCAATGCACTTAACACATTATACTAGTAAACACAATGTTAATAAGCAGATGACAATATTATTCATTTCCTATACGCACGGAAATCAAACTTTACACGTAAGATACCTTGGACGAGAGTAGGAACAGTTCTTCTTGAACGTACTAATGGTTTTAAACTCCACAACACTCTGAGGTAAGTTCACACAAAGAGCAAAACTTTATAAGATATTGACCTGCAAATGTGCACGTGATAGCGATGTATTCATACATGAAGAAGTTCTTAGTAGTACTAGATATGTTGTCCTTTTCTTTCTTTTTTTTTTTAAACTTTCTTTATCGCACCTAATTGAAATTAAAATGAAGTTGAGGAGGGATATGTTAAGTACATCCCGCAAGAACAGCGAATAGCGCAAAACTAAAATAATTTCCATGAGAACATGCTTTTTTGTCTCTTTCTTTCTTTATCCTTGTGGTGCCAGGAGCGGGCAGTCACTACTACTGATGCAATGCCTTAGTCCTTCCTCCTCCCCCACTCAAAACCCTGCTCACTTCTCACACCAAGTGTAACATGCGTTTCCAAATCGTTATACGGAACCTACTGGGGATAGGGATACGAAGATCAATTGTACAGTTGCATGTCTGAACCGACACAAAAAACTATTGATTGTCCTATTACTGTCTTTTCCGAAGCAAATTCTCATCGTTTAACGTTCGGCACGCCATCTGTGTATTTAAGTAGGAGATTGGTTTTTGGTTTACGAGGTCTAGGGCCTTTTCAGCTTCATTGATTTCCCCTCTTTCAATAAAATATATGAAAACCAGAAATCGAGTGAGTTCTTTTACTTATACTTATATATATATATATATATATATATATATATATATATATATATATATATATATATATATATATATATATATATATATATATATATATATATATATATATATATATAAGAACCGACTTATCTGACTCACTCAAAAGCATGCATATCATCTATTCTCAATACCTGCACTTGCAGTGATTAGACGTAGCCTATTATTATGTAGCTTACTAAAATTAAAAAGGTTTGACTTTTTAAATGATGTAAACCGAAGTTTGGGGACAGTGGATTAGTGGTAAAGTGCTAATCTTTGGTGTAAATGATTCCTGTGTGGATCCGAGACTAATCAGTTTGTAATAGACAACATTGTATCTAAAGATTATCTTGCCGATGGCATGTTATGCTAATCATTTATCGTCGAGGGTCTTTATTTCCAACTGAAGATTTGTAATATATAAAACATTTTTCTTTTCTTTCTTGAAAATTACAATTGTTTAAATTTAACTGGGTCTTTTAAAATGAAGAGATATTGTTTTAGAGTATAGCCTACATCATCATCATTATCATAGGTATTCTGCCATTATTACTGCCGCAACTGAGAAGCTTTCATGCTTCACAGCCTTCCGCTAACCTATTCGTATTCACATACGATATTTCTGTTTTGATATCGTTCATTTAATTGTAGCCTTCTTTGCCCCTCTCTCTCTTTCCTGCCACTATACCCACTGGCAGTCCCACATGATACACTTCACTCTTAGCCAATGTCCGCACCAGTTTCTATTCTTCTTCTTAATAATACCCACCATTCTCTTTCGTTTTCTGCTCGACCCAGCTAATTCTTTCCATTCTTCTCCACACTCACATTTCGAAAGCTTCCAATCATTTTCATCCTTTTTGTGAAATGTCCATCCTTTCTGACACACACAGCACAATACTCCACACGAAGCATTTTACGAGCATTTTTCTCAACTGTTTATTTAAGGTTCCAAAAATAGTATTTTCTTCTTCCTAAATGCTTCTTTCACCATTCCTATCCTTGCTTTTGTTTCACGTTCACATTTTATATCATTACTAATAATACTACCCAGCAGGCCCGTAGCCAGAACAAAAATGTAGGTGGAGCCCGGTAGAAGTTAGGGGAGGGGGCGACCCAACCATATTATAGTTCATCACCATATTATAGTTCATTTGCAAGCCTACGTGAAAATTTTAGGGAGCAGTGAAAATTTAGGGCGGCGGCCCACCCTAGTCCCCCGTGGATACGGGCCTGCTACCCAGGTATCGAAAACAAGTCACCTATTCTATTTTGCCCCCTCTTACTTTTATATTTGATACCAACCCTTTCGTGCCAATCACCATAGCTTTTCCTTTTCCAACATTTATTTTCATTCCATATTCTTCACAACCCTTCCTCAATTTTTCTTACATGTTATTAATTTTCTTTTCAGTTTCCGTAACAAGCGCCATATCATCTGTTAACCATATGCTCCTAATCATTCTATCTCCTACCGAAATACCGTCTTTATTATTTAGGCTCTTTTTCACTATCTCTTCTAGATATATATTAAATAATGTTGAGAAAGACAGCATCCCCGTCGAACTCTCCTTCCAATTGCACTCTCCTCTGTCATTTCGTTCATTATTCTAACTCTTACTTGTTGGTTCATATATATATTTCTTATAACGTACATCAGGAATCAAAATTTTGAGAAACTGCAGGAATCTAACACGGTGTGAAATCATAAAAATTAAAGTGGAAGGACGAGGAAGAATTAGAGTACAAAAAATCCTCCCACAAATAGCCTATTTTTTCAGAGTTCACATACTTGAACATCCATGGTTACCAGTATTAAACTATGTAAAATTAAGAACACCGATAACCACTAGCTCGCTCATAATTGCGTATAAATAACTGTAATTAATTTACAAAGTTCTGAATATAGTTTCACTTTAGTCACCCCCTCCCTAGTAAGTTATTAGTGGGAGAATTTCACATCCTGAAGCTTAAGTTATAATACAAATCAAATATTATCATATTGTTTAAAATAGAACCTTTGTGGCTAAACTACTTCGAGCTTACCTAATCATTGTGTGCAACGGTGCATTTCAACACCATTTACGGTATAATAACTAAATATTTCCCCCCAAGCAAGGTTGTCAACCACAGAGAACAAAATTATCGATTTTCGTCTTTAAAATATCATATACAGTAGAGCGTCGATTATCCGAAGTAATTGGGGGACATGGGTGTTCGGAAAACTGGTTTGTTCAGATAATCGAACTGTACTGTGCTGTACTGTACTGTACTGGACTGGACTTCTACAGCCAGTGCCAAACCGACAGAAGTGTGCTGATTGTTGAAACACAGCGACTGGCGGCTTGGCCGGTCAGCAGCGCCTTATGAAGGCCCCATTAGAAGCAATGTTCCGCCAGCGGTGGCTCAGTGCGGCGACTACTGTGGGAAACTTGGTTTGGGAGTGAGGGGGATGATGGACGGTAGGGTGGGAGAGTAACAGGTGCGAGAGAGTACACAGTTCGGTTAAGCAATCGTTCGGTTGACTGACGTTCGGATAATCAACGCTCTACTGTATTACAAAAAATCGTATATTCGTTATGCACGTGATCATTTTAGAAACAATAATAACACTACTAATAGCAACAATATGTAATAAATTTATCTATAAATATACCACATTGACTTGACACCTAGTCTTCCCTTTCAGGCGCTGCTATCGGCTGAAGGAATTCCACTCTCTTTCGCTAAGGCTCTCTCGCTTAGCAGCTGCTGAACCCTTATTGGCTCAACGCGTGGGTGTGTCGGGATGTGAGCTTTAGTTCGCATTTTTCCCACGGCTCAAGACATTTTGGCAGCACAATAGTAATCTTAAGTTTCGAACTCCAAATGGTGTCACTGTCCTCACAATTTCCCTTTGTTAACACTACTCGAAACACAAATAATATTTTCACTCCCTCGTACATGTAAATACAGTTAAAGAAAGGATGCAGGGTTGCCATTTGTTGATTTTCAAATCGTTATTAATTTATTTTAGCGGAAATGACAGTTAAAATCTTAGTGTGTTTTATAATTGTTTAATGCACATCTAAAATTTATTTACACATTCAAAAACAAGGGTATTATCGTATACCCAGGGATGCAAATAAGTACTCGCCCACTCGCCCGAAACAAGTGGTTCATCGGTGCAGGCGAGTGTTTAATATCACTATTATTTATTTCAAAGACAAGTAAATAAATTCTGTTGTGGGATATGGGTTAGTAGCTTTTTTTTGGGGGGGGGGGGGGCTAGTAAAATTTTGTTGCTTATTTGCATCCCTGCGGTATAGCATTAAGGCTTAAATTATTGTATATCATGGTAAATTATTGTATGGTTGGCAAGACTGTCCTTAAGGCATCGGATCGTCTGCAAATTACGTGCACCCTAGCGACATCGCTTGGCATCAGTTAGGAAACAGCGAAGCTAGCGACAACTATTAGCCTGACTGTGAACTAATAGGCATTAGCTTGGCTGTAAGAGTGACGAGGTGTCTTGATTTTATTATAAGTATCATCACCATTAGCAGCAAGTACAAGGAACAGTCAATAAGTTTTGTCTTTCTATGGAAATTGTTGGACTGTATGATGAAACCCAAAGAAATTCATGACAAAATGAGAACTGCATATGACAAAAAGGATCCCCATCCTTAAGCTTAGTTAAAATGTGGAAGAGCTAATTGAAATGTGAATATAAGAGTTTGAAAGAGTAATCTAGAGATGGTCGATCTTGTTCAGCGATTGATTGTGATATGAATATAAAAGTGGAACACCTGTGATGTACAACAAAGGAATAAGGATTCATGCTATTGTAAATAAAGTTAATATATTTTACGGTAATTGATGATCTTGTCAGTTCGTCCGTCAGTCTGGAAGATAAAAATTTTCAAGAATTACTTGGATCACCAACCATTTTGGCCAGGAAATAGAGGGTTAAAAATTAGGAATCGAGTAGTGATCCATCGAGTAGTTAGGAGGTGATCCATCGACCGGAAGTGGTGGAAATAAACTATTTCCGGTTGTAATATTGATTGCAGTAAAGCAAAAACGGAGATAGATAGCGAGAAGCGGTTTCCATTAATCGATTAAACGTTTCAAGAATTCATTTAATCTTCACTTTTGCCTCCAGTAAAACTAGAAGTGGTAGAAATCCAGTACAGTTTCCGGTTTCAATATTGATCTACAAACAACCAAAAACGATGCGAGATAAGAGACGCAAATTTTGGGAAGCGTTCTAAAAATAGGAATTATTTTCTACATTAACTCTCTCTTCAAACCGGAAGTGGCAGGAGTAAAACACTTTCGGTTTTAATGGTGATTACTACAGAGTAAACGGTAATAGATAGTGAGCAATGGATTAATAGTCCTAAAAACACATTTAATCTCTACTTTAATATCTTTAATAAAATCCGAAGTGATAGAGGTCTACTACTACTTCTGATTTCAGCAGTAGTTGTGAAAATATCACGCCATACAAACCAAACTTCTTCACGTGGTGTACAAGTAGCATTGTTACTTGTCAAAATCCTTAGGTTGTTGATATTTATTTTGAAAATTTATAGATATTTATTTTATTGATTTCTTTTATATTTTACAAAGAGCTAGATAAGGACATAACACTCTATTTTATTGGACACACGTTTCTTTCAAAGAATTTTCCCTATGTTATGATAATAATATGAATGTGATGTGATGAGGTATTGTAATCATGTATATAGGTGGTATACATGATTTTAGAGAGAAGGGTGGAAGAGCGGAAACTATACCGCAGCCCCCTCTATAAGATCCATTGTGCCGATACGTCCCAACTCTGAAACATTGCTATTTCCTCTCATATTTCTTTAACCACTTTTGAAATATCTCATAGTTTTCGAGCTAGGCAGCCTCAAAGTTACAATTTTCTCGATTTTGGCATCTCGTAGCTCTGGAACAACGCGTTTTTTTTTTTTTTTAACCATATGTTCACATTGACTTTTTTTTATTGTTTAGGTGTGAGGTTTCTGTATACAGGCGGGTACAAAGTCCCGTCACTTGTCCTTAAATACAAAATAATCAAACTATGTAAATTGTTAATCCAATGTTCTCGGGATTGCTGCCAGAGTGAGTGTTGTTGTGCTGAGCTTTCGTTACCATACACAACTCGTTACCAAGTGACTTCAACACATAGCTCTGAAGATGTTGCCGCTGTATGGTAACGAAAGCTCAGCACAGCAACACTCACTCTGGCAGCAATCCCGAGAACATTGGATTAATAGTAGACGCTAGCAAAGCTTCAAGATCATATGTAAAATGTAATTATATAAACTGTAAATATATATAACAGAATTACAATACGTTTTTTCTTATTTGAGGTTATATACAATTACTAATAACGAGTGATCATTTATTGAAGAACGCGTCATCACAAGCACTTGAGTTTACGAGAGGCCCAGAACAGAAGAATCGTTGGAACAATTACGTATGAATTTCCAGGTACGATTCAGACGAGAGCACCTCCAAAGGAAACACTTTTGCGTTGGGAACATAAACCGTTTTCTACCGGCAGTGTTAAGAATAAACTATGAAATGGTAGACCATAAACAAGAGAGGAACAACGCACAGAATTCGCGGCGTTAGTGGAAAGATCATCAGTGTAGTCAAACGGTCTGTGGAACTTGGTATACCCAGGTCAACTCTGCGTAAATACATGAAACATATTGTAACTTAAAAATCCATATTGACCGAAATTTGTTCGAAAATTATCTGACAATAATTCAAACTGAACAAAGGAGGCATGCGTCACACTCCTTCAAATGTTTGACACTATTCCATAAAGTGATTTTCAGTGATGAATGACACGAGCAAGCAATCGATCAATACTGGAGCTCCCGAGCGAGAAATGTTGTCTTCTGGTCAATGAAAAACCGTTATTTTTTTTTTCTTTATGAGAATATTGAAAATAATACTCACCGTATTATGATATTGGCTGGCGTGTACAGCAAACAAATTAACGGTTCTTTTTTTTTTTTTTTTTTTTTTTTTTTTTTTTTTGTATATTGATCTGTTACCCAACATCGATATGATGTGTTAAGAAACATTCATTTCCCTTTTGGAAACCCGAGCCGTCAAGGGGGACGTGCTTGTTTCAAAAAAGGTGGAATGGCTCCTCATTTTGGCACTTCGGTTCGAGAATATCTCAATGAGTTGTTTCATTGCACTGGATTGGGCGCGCATCGCTTTCATTGCAGTGCCGGTTCTAGCCCGGGGCCGGGGGGCGTAGGCCCTCTTAGTTCTTTTAGTAACAAAAATAATTTAAGCTATTATTTATATGTTTTTGGAAGTTTATAGTAACATCATAATATACCTATCATAGTCTGTATTCTGGCTGCCCCTCCCCCAGTAGGGATGCACACGAGTCGAGTCGAGACAGAATTTTCTGGATAAAATTCGAATCGAGACACAGCTCTTCCAATAGAGATATATACACTTTTCGAGTCGAGACATCACTTTTAATGAACATTTTCGAGACGAGACAGCCTCAAATCTTGTTTCGTGCGCATCACTATCCCCCAGTTTTCACCTAGATCCGCCTCTGCTTCATTGCATGCTCTACTTGGCTGGCAACCTCGAAGCCCGGACTTAATGACCTCTGACAATTTGCTCTGGGATCATCAAGAATACTGTTTCAACACAACGTTATGCTACAATTGATGAATTGAAAGATACTGTGAAACTTGCTTTCAATCAGGTTACTCCAGGAATGCTGAAAAGAACGTTCCACAAAACTTGGCGACGCATTATTTTGTGTTCGTAGCACGATGGAACCGATACTGTTGTGTTAGGCATTTAGACGTTAAAGCAACAGGTGTCCATTACACATAAAACTCCATCAATAGTATATATATATATATATATATATATATATATATATATATATATATATATATATATAGATAGATAGATAGATATAGATAGATAGATAGATAGATAGATAGATGTCTATAGTTATAATTAGAGTTTGCATAGTTTGAATATTTAATACTTCAAGGGAGGGTGTGATGGAACTTTGTGTGCATCCTATAGTGTTTATTTTTAGTTTGAAAGTCCTGATTTTAAACTAAAAAGTATTGAATTTACTACATTATAGTGTATAGCTATACTGTAATTTAAGTGTATAACGCGTATTTTACGCTGCCAGGTTGGATCGTGTGTTTGATAAAACCATATTACCATATTATTTCTTTTCCTTTCGTAGTGCCTTTGTGGGTATTAGATACTCTGAATTTAGTGCAGTGTTCATAGTTTGAGGTAGATTAATTTAACAAAAAGGGAAAAAAGGGAATTTTTTGCTTAAACGTGAAAATCCAGGGAAATTCTCTCGCTGATTGATTAACCAATATAAATGCTTAAATTTTTCACTGATCTTCAGAAGTAAACCAATACAATAGCAATCATTTGTGTATGTGTCTGTTCAGAGTAGCAAAATTTGCACCCATTAGTGGCTGAGTGTGTTTGTGTATATATATTTTTTTTAGCAAAAAAAGAAAAAGTAAAGAAAAAATTAAAAAAAAGAAGCAAATAGCAAATGAATATTAAAACAAATGTGGTTGGCACTTCCTTTAATAAAGCTAAAGTAATCTTATCACATAACTTCTGCCATAGAAATTAAACATTCAAAAAACTAGGGAAAATTTGATAAGAAAAGGGGAAATTGTGTGTCAGTCGAGGGAAATTTTTATAAGAAAACCTACGCACACTGATTTAGTGTCGGAACTTACGAAAAATCGGCAACATCTGATCACTATTGCCCCTTTTAGCCCGTTAAACGAGAAATATCAAATTACGTCAGTTCTCAAATTATTATTTTTCATTTCCAAACAATGATAAGATTCTAAAAATGGTATCGGAGAGAAACGATAGGCCGTGATACTATGTTTCGTTCATTTTCAAGAATGATAAGATTGTAAAAATAGTTCCGGAGAGGAACGATGGGCCGCAACACTAAGTTTCGTTCATTTTCGAAGAATGATGAGATTGTAAAAATGGTACCGGAGAGCAACGGTGGGCCACGATACTAAGTTTCGTTTTCCATGAAGCATCGCAGAACTCCAGCTTGGTCTATTGGCTAGCACGTTTGACTTCGGTTCGCGTGGTCCTGGGTTCGATTTCCGATGGGGTGCAGTTGAACGACCAATGTTGTTCGAATTTCACTATAATCAGTGGGTCGTTAATCCTGGGACGTTAAACTAAATGAAACCAATCAAACCGTTTAGTTTTTGTGTTTGTTTAGCATCACCTAAAGTTGAAATATTATTCATGAGTTTAATTTCGATCTTAAAAGAAAAAACATTTTGGCTAGCTCTTGTACTAAAATAACATAACATAACGTAAAAAGACACAAAACACTTTGTAATTATAGATACACTCTTCTTACGCCACAGAATAATTATGTAAATTTGATTTGCATGAGCATTTTTTAAAGCGTTGATATTTATTTTATGTGTTTAAATTTGTACGTACTTGTCTCGGCGTGAAAAATAAACATTGCTTCGCTTTCTTACGTCTACATGTTACGATTTTTTTTAAAATAAAAATACTTTAAAAATCACTAAAAACAGTATCTCGACACAAAGGACATAAATATAAGAATATGGAAATATATGTAACTCAAGGATTCATACATGAAAACTCTTATAGTTATCACGGTACATGTTAAGGACAATATGTAATCGTTTTCCGTTCTCTAATCATATAGCACATACCAAATATATTAAGAAATTTTAGTGATATATTGCTTGACAAATTTACATATTGTCTGTATTACCAATGGAAAATAATTCAGCTAAGTTTTAAAATTAACCACTGTTGCAATTTTCTTGAGGGAATCTTTTTGTCCTATCTCTTTAATGTTGAGTCACCACATTTTTACATATTATCGGACTTTGAACTACCCTGCTGTGCTCTTGTTTCTCAACTCCTGGGCTAATCACAGCCAAAATGTGGTTATAATGAGTGGCAAGGAACGCAGAAATTTGAAATTCATAAGGTAGATGATTGCGTGGTGCAATGTGAACGATAACATCTCAACCGCTTAAGGATTTCACCTTGAGAATCACGAAATTTATGAGTTAAACTTTTTCTATAAAACAGTATTCCTTGACTTGTGCCGCAACACAGTACGTACCAGTCTCTTCAAATGATAAATCACTGCAGCGGATGTTTGTGGATGTTGTCTTAAGTTGCGTCATATTGGTATTTTTAGTATGGAAGCTATTTTCTTTTTCTTTCTTTCTTTCTTTTTGGCGTACTTTGAATAAAGAAAGAAACAAGCATTGGAATGTAAGTACACAAGGTACGGAGAAACACCTATAAAGTATCTATGTATAGGCTATATAACATTCTTTCTAAGGAACATTCTTCCTGGGAGTAACCTTCAATTTTTGTTCAGCTTCCATTGATTACGCTCTAAGGTTAAAGGAAACATTAACATTTCACGTGAATGAATATGAAATAATTTTGGTTGAGGTTTAACGTCCCTTTCAGTACTTATGTGAACATGGATGAGAAGGTGACATTCGAGTAACAGCAATGTGTTAAAATTTCAAAACTCCCCTACCGGGAATAGAACCCGAGACCTTATACACCAAAAGTTTGCGTACTAGACCAACGGGAAGGGCTCATTTGTGAAATAAATGGGGTGGAAGGATGGTTAAACGGAAAAATTCCAACACCCGCTTCAGATACAATATTGTTCTCCAAGAACTTATACTGGCCGGGATTGACCCAAGGACTCCTCGTATCCAAGATTTGCTATTTACCACTGAGATACCATCAGTTTGTGTCATTGGCGTTATTTATTGCTTTCTAGATCATACTTCGCTATTTCTTAATTTACCTCTCTTTTCAATTGCCTTTCGATGCAGCGTCTATAAAATATTCTATTACATATATTAGATTCCAAACTATGCTATGCATAAATATAGGAAGTCTTTGCAGAATGACTATCTCGGTCCATCCGTCTGTTGACAGATATCAGACCAAAAATGGTAAAAGATAACGAGAAACGGTTTTTCGGGATCGATTCAGCGTCGCAGGAATAAATTCTGATTCCACATCCTCACTTCTCCACTAAAACCGGAAATGGCAGAAATCCACCACAACTTCCGGTTTCAATATTCATTTCCATAGAGCAATAATTACTCTGTGAGACAACAAGAAATTGCTTTTGATATGTTTTTACAGTTCTAAGAATAAGCTTAATCAATCTAGATCTTTATCCTCATATACAAACCGGAAATGGTGGAAATCTTCGATTTTCGGTCTCAATACTGATCGCCATAGCGATAAAATGGTATCAAATAGCGAGAAGAAGTTTTTTTTGCATGGATTCAGTATCATATGGATAAGACCCATTTCCAACTTTGTTCGTCTATCGCAACTGGTAGTGGTAAGAATCTAGTACCACTTCCGGTTTCAATTTTGATATTTACAAGCCAAAAAATGTAGAAAATGGCTTCTTGATATTTTTCAGTGTTTCAAAGATAATTTCCGTTCCAGTTCTTGTTCTACTAAAACTAAAAATATTAAATTACTGTAGTACAGGTTCCGGTTTCAATAATCGTTCTTATATAGTAATAATTGTGAGAATCTAATTTTTATATGGATTTAATCTCTTGAAAAACATGTTCTATCTCTCGCCTTACTCTTTTATTGCTACCGGAAGTTATATATGTACTACTTCCGGTTTTGGTATAATTTCCAGTGTTTGGATGTTTACTGTAGTTTCACGATGTGAAACGAAACTCACTTATTATTACCGTGTTTACTCGTGTAATAGTCGCCTTCGCATAATAGTCGCACCTTAAGTTTGAAATTAAAATATTCGCCAAAAATATTTCCCCGCATAAAAGTCGAAGTCTACCGAACTTTTGTCTTTGTGAACGAGATTTCCTTCGAAATCGTTTATCTTACGTGAATCCGTGCTAAAGAACTTTTCGTGACGTAATATCGTGACCTATCTGTCAACAGAGATCAAGCAAGCTACTTTCACCCTCCATTTTATGTTGACAGAATTCTGTATGTATCAAAATTCGAAAGTGTTTTGATCATAGCGATAATTGAATGATAGCTTTCCTCGCGTAATAGTCGCAGTCGAAAGTTTTCATTTTGAGTTTGGGGAGCACGGTGCTCAGTGGTAGAGCGCTTATCTCTTGTGTGGGGGTCAGTGGTTCGATCTCCGACCAAGTACACTTGCGGTGAACAACATCATGTCCGTGGATTTTCGCGGGGTACTCCCGTTTCCTCCCATTTTCTCATTCTATCAATTATTCCATCATCATTCACTTGCTTTTATCGTCGTACCCCTTAGCCTTAAGGGCATAATTGTGGAACGTTAAACTCAAAGATTTAATTTCATTTCATTTTTTAAGTTATTATTTTGATTTAGGATTTAGATTTCTGGGCTTTCGGCATCTAAGGTCATTTATTTAGCCCTTCCCGTTTGAAGGGATGACGTCCCTCGGCGAGCATACTATCCGGAGAAAGGGAAGGAAGGAAGCGGTCTGGGACCTACAAGTTAGGTACCACCCCGGCATTTGCCTGGTGTGAATGAGGAAAACCCGTTTTACACTTTTTCGACCGAGTGCCCCAGCGGGAATCGAACTTGGGACCGCTCGCACCAAATTATTATTTTGAGTTTAGCGTCCCTTTTAGCAGCGAGGTTATGTAAGACAGGCGTACAGCTTAACATGAGATTTGAGACACATGAGCTCCCGCTGGAAATCGAACTCGGGTCTCCCATGCCATACGCATGTCCATGAGGGAGCTTCCCAAAGAAATGGCCCCGACTGGAAATTAAACCCGGGACAACACGAAGACGAATCCCAGAGTGGCCATTAAAAGGTACGTATTTTTATCTTTAAACCCTTTCTCTCACTCTTTCTTTCTTTCTTTCTTTCTTCCTGTCTCTCTATCTCTTTTTCTCTTCCTGTCTCTTTATTTTCTCTCTCTTTTTCTGTATGTCTCTTGGTCTGCTCCTGCCTTACACACGAGCGCGCACGTTAAACACTGTTCCATCAAAAAAATTATGTATTACTGGACGCGAAACTGTGGCGTTATTTCTAGGGTTATCATAACTAAATTATATCGAACACAAGACATGTCAAAAGAAGCCAGCTTTTTTAAAACACAATATTGATCAAATAAAACTATTTTAGTCGCTGCATGACTGCTTAGAATTGCAGAAATGAAATTGACAAATTTTAAGAAGTTCACTGGCTGTTTAAATGATATTGTTTCTTCCATCAGAATTTGTGAAGTACAAACTGAACATAAGAGAAACTGATCAAAAAGTTTTGAGTCATCTATGGTCACTTTTTTTTTTTTTTTTTTTTTTTTTAAGTTTAAAGATACTCGAGTGAAGGGATAATTTCATCAAACTTTGTCTTTAATATTTTCGACCTCAATTCATTGGAATTTTTTTTTTTTTTCAAATTGCTTATTATTTTTTGTAGGTAGAGCCTTTCTATTTCAAGTGTGCCCTCGGAAAATATGAGAAACATACTTTGGCCCCACCTCCGTCGCCTTTTTGCAGGGGAAATCTTCCCTTTGCTTTCGGGAAAGAAGTGAATGACCTCGGCTGTGTTGCCAATTTGCCATTCAGTCGTTTGGTCCTGAGGGGTGAAGATCGTAGGCTAACAAGGCAGTCCCCAGTGAAGCTCGTGGAAACCCTGTCCGCATCCAACCATTCGAGAATCTCGGCAAAAACAATTGTCCCTCCTCTTTTGAAGTAGGCACGGAAAAACACACATCGACAGCAGCGCTAGCAGGGATACACGTGAAATACAATGGCTCTAAACAATGGACACTTCATAAAATGTACTTTTTTTTTTAATGTACTAATTTTCTTTTCAAATCGAAATCGTATTTCATTCCGAAAGTGATTTCAATTTTAGTTGCATGATATACATCGGAATTCTACATTATTAACGTTTAACGAAAAAAAAAAAGTGCGAACGCCGAACATATACAAATCGAAAGATTTATGAAGAGCTCCTGGTGTACACGGCTTTGGCGTGGGAGACTTGCGTTCGATTCCCGACGAGAGCTCGCATTAATCAATAGGTCCCGTCTCATATAGCGTCGCTGCTGAAAGGGATGTTAAGCTAAAAACTCAACTCAACTCGAAGGATTTATGAAATTCATATGCCCCCGCGTAGCGTAGTCGCTAACACTCTCGCCTTCGGTGCGAGCGGCCCCGGGTTCGATTCCCGGTAGGGACACTCGGTCAAAAAAGTGTAATACGCCTTTTCTGGCCATCCACCCTGAATGAGATTTTCCTGCAGTTTCCTCATTCACACCAGGAAAATGCCGGGGTGGTACCTAACTTATAGTTTTCAAAAAAACTAATATATATATATATATATATATATATATATATATATATATATATATATATATATATATATATAATGATCCTGAACAAAAACTACGTTCCCTATTAAGAGGAGACTGATACTGAAGTAAATCCGCATGAAGCTCTTCATTATGACAGTAGGTAGTGTGGTTAATGAGATAGAGTCCAAAATTAGGATTTACCCATAGTATGGTTAATGAGATATAGGCCAAAATTAAGATTTACCCATAGTATGGTTAATGAGATATAGGCCAAAATTAAGATTTACCCATAGTATGGTTAATGAGATATAGGCCAAAATTAAGATTTACCCATAGTATGGTTAATGAAATATAGGCCAAAATTAAGATTTACCCATAGTATGGTTAATGAAATATAGGCCAAAATTAAGATTTACCCATAGTATGGTTAATGAGATATGGACCAAAGTTATGATAAACTCATAGTATGGTTAGGCCTACTCTGTTTAACCTGCAGCCTCGAATCACGTAATTCACAGTTTGCTATGCACATACAGAATGAACTAAGCAAGAACAGGAAAAGAAAATCATAAATTAAAAGTTTATTTATATCTTTAATTCATCTTCCTATTTTTTTAAGCAATGGACTCCGATTTGATTAACAAAGTGCTTATTTTATTCTTTATTCTTGAGAGTGACTATTGTTGACATACATTAATTTCCGATAATACAGCATTTGACCAACTTAGTCACAGAATGCCTTGAAAGTCGACCTGTAGAAACGATATAAATTTCCGAAAACACTGGAGTGGAAACGCGTTTGACGTGATGAATCATGTGATTGACATGTGAATTGTATGAAAATGCACGACACTTGCAGAATGATTAATCCAATAACAAAAGCCGTGCGAAATTGCTCGATAATGGACACCTTGTGAAAATGCATGGAATCATCTCGCTTACTATGTTAGATATTGAGATAGAGTTTTCACTGGACTACCAAACTTTATGCGTTCTTTAAACTGCCATGAGGAACGTATGATACTGAAGTAGTCTTTTTTGTAGAAACTATACTTGGGTACTCACTTAACTCGCAGAGATACGATCATAATAAACTGCAGAATTCCCACCAAACTCTCAATTAAGTTACATATGTTAGTTTTCTAAAATCTATCCTCCTTATAGTGTAGACCCAAAATTCGAAATCTGTAAGGGTCTCTATATTTATAACTCGTCAAAAATATAATTCCTAATATATCGGTTACTATAGTAGATAATAGTGCTTTCACTATATAACCTAGCTCAATGTACTTTTTAAACTGCCTGTAAGAACTTTCGAGACTGAAGTAACCTATTTGTAGAAACTGTACTGGGACACTTACTTAACTCATGACGGAACCTCAATACTTAATTGCAGAACGCCCATTTGATTGTTTAACCGCTTAACTTATAATTTTTTTTTTGCAAAAGTCGTTCCAAATTTTATAACTTTTTCGGTACAATGTAAATATGCTATTTCAATTTAGTCATTTCGTCAATAAGCATTGGCCTTCAATGCAAAATATTAGCCAAAAATAGTTAAATGAATCTTACCGACATCTAGCGAACACCCATACACTCAGCTGCGTATGGCGAACGTAAGGATTCGTCGTTTAAATTAATATTTAGATCTTTTTTCTTTGCACGAATATATTCGTGTTTATAATTTTAGGGCAAAACAAAAATAACGTAATAATTCGTGGTTTTAAGTTAAGCGGTTAATAAGGAACATAAAATGTCTCCTGAACCCAAAAGTGCAAATCCATAAGGGTCTCTATATTTATGACGCCATCAAAAATATAATTAATAATATATCTTGCTTACTTGTATTGGATGTTAACATGCAGTTTTCACTGTTTAACACAGCTCTATACACTCTATAACGAGCCCGAAAGAAATTAAAATCTGAAGTGGTATTTTTGTATTAATTATACTGAGGTCAGTGGCGTATTTAGAGGGAGGCTATCGGGCTCAAGCCCCCCCCCGAAATAAATTTGATATATGCACAATTTTATTAAAATTTTCGGCACCTTAAAGGAAAAATATAAATGCTTATTTACGTGTTGTGCATAGCCCCTCCCGAAACAAAATCCTAAATACGCCACTGAGTGGAGTACTCACTTAACCTATAAGGGTACCATCATACTTAATTGCAGAACGCCCATTAGACTATCTAATAAGGTACATAGTATTTTTTTTAAATTTCTTCTTCAGACAGCAGACTCAAACGTGCAAATCCATAAAGGTCTCTATTTTTATGACATCATAAAAATATAATCCCTTATATCTCGGTTGCTATGTTAGATATTGACATGGAATTTTCACTGTTTTACATGGCCACTACTGAGAATAGGAGCACAGGGGTTGCAAGTTTTTGATTAGGCAGGCCTGGATCCCACAGGTCCCCCTTTAGCTCCGCCATTGCATTATACTCTATGTGTTACTTACATTTAACTTTTTTCTCTTTTTTTAAATTTTCCAAGCAACAAACATGCGGTTACACAAATACTAATGCTCTATAAATATGATTATGACCCTTGTGCTAACAATAAACTGCAAAATACGCTCATTTTTACTTTTATCATCCATTTTGAAATAGTTGAATTTAAACAATAGAGTTTACGAGTAAGTTGCAATTAAAGACATAAATTCCATTTACTCCCGCCAACTTACATAAAACACAAGTTAGGCTACGTTTAAGGCTCTATCCGGTTTACTATAAGCAATCGCGGTAAAGCGTAACGGAATTTAAGCCTAATTAAATCGTTCTAGTATATCAAATGTGCAAATTGCTTGCACATATGCGATATATATTAGCGTCAGGTAGGTAATTCAGTACTGGTGGCTTGGGGGAAATTTCCCTAATCTAGAAAAATTTCGTATGTACATTTAGCAAAAAGGGAAGAAAAAGGATTTTTTCCCGATAAAACATGAAAATTCTCGCGCTGACTGATTGATCAACATAAATGCTTAAATTTTTCTGTTTTTCAGAATTAAACCAATATAATAGGAATAGTGTGTGTGTGTGTTCAAAGTTGCCGAATTTGCACCCATTGTTGACTGGGTGTATTTTTTTTTTTTTTTGTAAAATGTTAAAAAAAAAGTTTTTAAAAATAGAAGCAAAAAGAAAATGAACAAAATAAAACCTGGTTGGCGCTTCCTTTATTACATCTTAAATAATCTTTATCACATAACTTCTGTCAAAGGAATTGGACACTCAATAGTCTAGGAAAAATTTGATAAGAAAAGGGAAAATTGTGTCAGTCGAGGGAAATTTTCTTCAGAAAACCTACGAACACTGCAAAGAATAGCAAAGGTAGTGACATCATCACCATTACTGTTTTCTAGTGGAAACTTGCATGATGTACTGAGACATCTGAAGCTTGTAAACAGATTATTATTATTATTATTATTATTATTATTATTATTATTATTATTATTATTATTATTATTATTATTATTATTATTATTATTATTATTATTATTATATTTATCATCTTGTTCAACTAAATACTAGAAGTTTTAAAATATCAATATTATCTTGTTTTCTTTACAGTGCTTTAAAATGCGAAAGTTAAGTTCAAGGATCAGGGTCCATAGCCGTTTTTCATACTTCTATTAACTATGCAGGCATCTTTCGGGAATTTGCCGGGCCTGAAAAGATGCCAATTGATATTTATATAGGCCCTCAGCGCCCATGGCCTGCAAATTACAAAGAGGAAAGGAACCTGAGGAAGATACCATTAAGGTAAACAACCATCGAAGCTTCCTTTTCATAGAGGGTCTTCTTCCAGGGCGCTGTTCCCCTTCCCTCTGTTGCCTCTAAGTAATCTTAACAGCCAAGTTACAAACTAGCATATTACGTAAATTCATGCTAGTCCTAATATATACGTCGGTGTCTGATTCCTAGTAACGTTTTTTAAGCCTCAACGCTACTAGAAAAAAAAAATTGGGGAATGAAAAATAGGCTACTTACGCGAACACACTACGTTTGATAACATCGCACGAATAAAAGAAACTTAATTCTTAGCAACTGCTTCATTGTTTATTTTATTTATTTATTTATTTATTTATTTACAAAACAAGAAAAATATAAGAATAATGGTGATTGTCAAGAGTATTAGTGTTTCGGATATCGATAAACTTTCTATTGTTTAATTTTTAATTTAAATTTTTTTTTCTTTTTAAATTATTATTGCTTTATAATTCTAATTGTTACATTTTATAATTTTGATTTTAAACATGACACGTAATTTTTATAACAATAAATAACTTAAATAAATAACAAGACAGTAACTTAAGTTGTGAACAAATCAGGCCATATATGAGTTTTCTCTGACGTTTTAGAAGTACCTGTATCGTTCATTTGTGCTGGTAAAGATTTTTAAATCAATATGGATAAAATATTTGTTTTTTCATCACACACTTCTACACCTAGCACTCAATTGTCGACAACGACAAACACATTCAATGTTACCAGAACACAGAACAGAAACTGGAGACCACAGTTTAGCACTACAAATTTTTTTAAAAGAAAGAAGTCCGTCTAAGTTCAATATCTTAGGCAAATCTTTTCGGAATTAGTGATAAAAAATTGAAATAAGAATATCATCCCAGCGAAGAAATATAAAGGGAAATAGAACGGATTTACTAAATAAACTTAGAAAGCGAATCGCTGTCCATCACCATGTTTATACTACTTATTTTAAGTAAAAAATTTCATCCAGTTCTTGTGCTGATGGGAAGGATTTTAAAACGCTGACTGCATTTCCTCTCTGTATTGCTAGGCTTATTCGTTGTATTAAATAGTGTTTGCTTCTTGGGCCGCCTGACTTCTTAATTAAAGTTGATCCTAATTCATTCAAAAATTCACTGGCTTCTTTGCTAAAAACTCCCATCGTTTCTGTAGCAAAGGCAACAAAAAGATGGTCTTCTTTCAGTCTGGCGTACTTTGTATGTTTACGTTTAACCGCTGCTTCTGCTGCATTTCCCGCTTCCTCACATGTGAGTGTTATATATGAAGGAGCGAAAGTATCAACACATGTTACATCCCGTACAAGACTCTGGCCCATTTTCCAAGGGATTAAAGTTACTCCGTCCGGTCTTTTACCATCATTTCGATACAATCCTTGTGGCTCAATGATGCTAGGAACATCGATGCTGGCGAGTGCTCGTTTGATTATTTGGTTTATTCCGTGTGTCGTGTAATTCTACCACCACTTCTAATGCAGCTCAAAGCATGTAAACCTTTCTCGTCCACTCGATCTTGACACGCACATGTGAATGGGTGGCAAACATTTAGTCCCAAGCGTAATGCTACACATATTTTGAAAATATTATCGTCTAAAAAAGTTCCGATGTTTTTTGAAGGTGTAGCTTGTAACCAGGCGCCAGACTCTTTTTTCTGAAGTGCTTTTAGGCGAGCAACGTCAAAACTGTTTTGTGAAATTACCTCCTTCCCAGCTATCTCGTTTAGTAGGATTTCATCCCATTTTCTTTGTGATTCCTTGGCCTCCGGAATGGTATTATTATAGATGCCTTTCCATAATTCCAATGCTTCTGACAGATGAGGGATTTTCACTTCGTCAACTGAAATTTTCAAAATGTTGGAGACTAGTGACAACACCCCACAGCAAGAAGACAGAAACGCAGGAAGGCTCAAATCGGATGCTCTTCGAATATTTAAACCACCGAATCGTATTGGTAAACTTGCCTGAGCCCATTGACTTTCATTTAAAACTTGATTTATTATTGTTTGTAAAGATGTTTTCAGGGAGTTATCCAACTGAAGAATTTTTGATGGGAGAAGCCATGTCGGAGTGGTTCGCAAAAAGTAAGTTAATTTGGGGACACCTAGACAATTTTTTAGGAGAAAGAAGGCTATATGTGATGGTAGTCCTTTTAATCTATGTGTTATCATTTTTAAACTGTTCAAATGGTCTTCAAAATAACTTTCATAGCTATCTTCAAGTAGTGGTGTTCCTAATAACGATAGCTCGTGAGCTTGTGTTGTCCGAATTCCAGGCAACAAATTCTGAAACTGGGCTTCTATAATTGGATCTGATTTACCCGACGTGAAGAACAGTAGAAGGATTAACTTGCAGACCTATCTTCTTAGATTCTGTCAATAAGAACTTTAGATCTTGTATAACCGTATCTGGTGAGCCCCCTAATGTGTCATCGTCTAAATAAAATAGATTTATTTCAGAAGAAAGCAAGCGCACTATTGGGTGGATTGCTAAGCTAAAAATCATCGGTCCAGCAGGGTCACCTTGTTGGCATCCTACTTGTGATGAAATAGTTCTATTTCCATAAAATAACAATGATGGGCTAGAATAGCTCTGCCATAAATATGGATATAGTTGAGGTAGAATTAGTTTCACTTCCTTTAACATGGAGTCTCTTTCGACTGAGTTAAAAGCATTTTTGTAATCTATTTTGAGGACTACCTTGTTCGAATCTTTATTTGCTTTTATGAATGTTCTGGTAGCGTGGATAATGGCCTCATTTCCCTTTTTTGTGGCAAATCCCAATTGACGAGGTTGTAAATATTTAGTACAACGATTGTAGACCAATGAAACAGCAATCTTTGAAGCCAATCTTCTAAAAACACAACCTACTGCTATTGGCCTAATTCCACCATCTTTTTTTCGTAAGGCACATAAATTTGCTCCGTAGAAATATTTACATATATCCGGATTTGCCTTTCCATTTAAAATTAGATTTGTTAAATATCCAGTACAAATTCCATATTTGTGTTTGAAAATTCATTTTCGAATAGCAATTCAACAACATAATTCTTGGTTATAACATTTTCTTAAATTTTATTTAAAAAAAAATATGGAATGCAAATACAAATAAAAAAAAGTTGAGAGAAGGTACAAGGATATCAAGACTCAACTGCTTGAAGTAAAAAAAAAAATAAATGAAAAAAGAGAGAAAGTAAGTGTGAGTGTAACGACAACGGTATATGTACAACGAGTACAACAAATGATATTGTTTAATTTCTGCTATTGGCAACGATGGAAAATGCATGTAAGAAGAAGAGGAAGAAGAAAATGATATAGATGAACAATGACGCCATTATGTACTAATATACTTTCAATTGGTGGTGAAAAATACATATAATTTTAAATATATTGATTTAAAATACTATTCTTTGCCTAAGGTATGCAATTTCCTATAGTGATTTGTTATAAAATTAAAATATATTAATAATACATAAGCGAACTGGAGTGATAGTTATAAAACGGAGTGAAATAGAAAGAAAAAGGAATTAAGCAAACCGTGGCATGAATTTTAGATACAAATAGGGTTGTCAACTTTTGAAAATAGAAATACCGGACACCATCCTGGAGTGATAACATCGCTCGTAAAAAAAAAAAAAAAAAAAAAAAAAAATTGCAGGTAGTTACTTCACGTGAAGTTGAGCGATTCAGAGTTCAAATTTAGTAACTTTAGTTACTTTTGAAGCATTTATTAATCTTACTTATTTCAATTTTGGTTTGAGTCGGAACATGTAATTTTTGTAGTCTACCATTAACACAAATACACCGTATTTAAAACACAAAAGCAAATAGGGCCTATAATTGACAATATACTTATGGCATGCACAAAATATACTTGAAAAATTTTGTCTTACCACTTTCCAAATATGCTAAAATTAGTCAAAAATAGGCCAAATTGTCGTCACTGCCACTTTACAAATGATAATATCACTGCGACGGAAAACAAATTTGTTGCGAAATGGAATTGCGCTATGGCTGTGATCAGCGGTTATAAGATGCTGTTTATTTTAGAATCCGGATTCAACTAAGTCTACACAGAATTAAAAATAATCTAAATAGACCAGAGAATAGAACTAATAAGAGGAAACATTACCGAACATTTAACGTCCGGTTTTGAGATCTACCGGATACTGGACAAGGAGGCAAAACACCGAACTGTCATGTAAAATACCGGACGGTTGGCAACCCTACATACAAACTAGCTAAAATGCGCATTCCTCGAGAAAAAGTAAGGTTTCTGGAAAAAATTCAAGATATTTTGAACCCTCTTTCTCCCTGTTAGGACACGTGTCCACTCCCTTAGGATAATTGTGTCAAAGTGAATTGATAGAGAAATCTACCTGTAGACAAATGCTATGTTTTTAAAATGATTTTCAAAACGAAGATAAAGCTAGTGAATAATTGAACCAAAATTTGATTTTTTATACTTAAGAAATAAATTACTAAAGTATTTTTTTTAGACCTTTTGGTACTAAATAACCACAATATGTTTCTATTTTAAGACAAAAACTGTTGTTCTTCTTTTAAAATTACTGTATGCTTCTAAAACATGGTCTACAGTATTTCTTCCAGCAAATACAGTTTTATTGAGTAATTTGAATTATCATTAACCGGTAAAGAGATTTGTAAAGTTGTCCCGCCCACTTAATGATTTTTTTTACATCTAAAATTACAACGGTAGTTTATGATACCTTTGCTAAAATTATTGTTAATTTCTCAAAACTACACCTTTTATTCGAGAGGAAAGGTTTATAATTTAATGCCTATTGTAAAGTTAGCTCACCTGTAAACACTTTTCATAATTTTCTAATTCATGTCGTTAGTTTATCGTTAGTTTGCAATAGTTTTTGCTAAAATTATTGTTTGATAGTTTCGCAAAAAATACACTTTTTGTTCGAAAAATGAAAAAAATAAATCCTTTAAGCTTTACGTCTCACGTTTATGCAGGCTAGGCTAAAGAAGACGGTCATGATAAGAAATGAATGAAATGGTGAAATTAAAAAAAGTGGGGTGCACCGAGACAATCCTGAGAAATCCCACGCATACGGTATTCATCCACTACAAAGTTCATTTGGCGCGAGCTAGGATCGAATCAGGGACCCCATAAATACAGTAGAGTACCGCTAATCCGAACTCATTGGGACCGAACCCTATTCGGATCACGTGATTGTTCAGATTAGAGGGAATAAAGTAAAATCGTGGTTTGAAGCGAGTGAACGATAAGGGTGTTGTAATATATAGGGTATAATATTTCAAAACACGTTTTCTGACTACAGTATAGTAGTAATTGCGGCACTTGGCCTAACTTTGGACTTTGACCCCGACCTTTATGACGTCATAGGTCAAAGGTCAATGACCTTGACCCGGGGTCAATGACCTAGGGGTACATAGGACCACCCACTCTAAATTTTGGCAGGGGTACCATGGCCCACCTCCTAAATTTTGGCAGAAGTACATAGGACCACCCCCCTTAAATTTTGGAAATTGCCAAATCTAAAAATTGGGTGTGGTAGCCTAGGACCACAGTATGTACCTCTATCAGTATTGGGTGTCTATGTCGTTTCCTTTCATGGGTAAAAAATTGCCAAATATTCAAATTTCGGGGGTTTTTGACCTAATTTATCCCCTTGGATGAGGTATTATTACCCTATATAGTTATATGGACGTATACAGGGGTCCATTACCTTTCACAAGACATGGGTATATTAATGCACCCCTTGAAAAATTTGGGAGGGGTACCTTGGCCCACCCCTTTAATTTTGGAAATTGACCAATTTAAACATTTGGTATTATAGTATATTACCCTAATATGTATTATGATAAATTTGTGTGGTCCACCTCGTTCCCTTTTAGGGGTACAAAATTGCCAAAAATATAAACGTAAGCAATACGTTGTACCACGTGTTTGGTTTTTGGTCCATTTTATCCCCCTTTGATGAGGTCCTATTACCTTATATAGTTATATGGTCATGTATAGGTGTCCATTCCCTTTCGTAAGACATGGGTACATTGGTGCACCCCGGGAGGAGTACCTTGGCCCACCCCTTAAATTTTAGAAATTGCCCAATTTAAACATTTGGTATTATAGTACAGGACCTCAATATGTATCATGATAAATTTGGATGGTCCACATCGTTCCCTTTTAGGGGTACAAAATTGCCAAAATTGTACCACGTGTTTGGTTTTTGGTCCATTTTATCCCCTTTGATGAGATTCTATGACTACAGGGGTCCATTTCCTATCATATTGTTGCACCCTTCTTAAAATTTGGCAAGGGGTACACTGAAATTGTCCAATTTAAGCATAGTACAGGACTTCAATATGTTTCGGTGGTCCTATTGCCAATTTTTTTTTAGTACAACCACGTGTTTGGTTATTGACTCAATGAATCCTATTTGATAAGGTATGGACGGGTATCCCCTTTCAATTTGGTATAACCCCTCGGGTGTAGTACGGTCACGTGATCGATGATTTGGTTTTGATGCGCGACGAGGTCCCTGGTCAATGTTCTCTAGGAATTAGGTGGAAACTTTGATAGGAAAGATTCATGGCATTTAAATTTTTTTTTCAACTTTCAAACTAAAAAAAAAATCAAACCAAAGTTTTTCAAAACAAAAATTGAAACGAAAACTTTTAAACATTTGGTATTATTTTACTATTTTTGATATTATTTTTGGTATTATTTTGAAACTAAAAAATTTTCAAAACAAAAATTTGAAACGAAAAATTTTCAAAAATTTTCAAACAAAAAAAATTTCAAACAAAGTTTTCAAACAAAAATTTTCAAACGAAAAATTTTCAACCAAAAATTTTGAAACGAAAAATTTTTTTCAAACTAAAGAATTTTGAAAACAAAAAGGTTTGAAGCAATATTTTTTTGAAAACGAAAACATTTTGAAACAAAAAAATTTTCAAACAAAATTTTTGAAACGAAAATTTCAAAACAAATTTCAAACGAAAAATTTTCAATTAGAATTTAAATCAAACAATGATCAACTTTCACGGTTAACCGTTAAACTTTATCCGGTTTTTAACTATTCGATTAACAAATAAACGGTTTTCAACTATTCGATTAACAAATAAACGGTTTTCAACTATTCAATAAACAGATGAACGGATTTTTCCTTTTCACACCAGTGAGTGCAAGAATTTACAAACTAAACAAAAAAAAATTGTACTCGCTTTAAATACGCATCATTTTTGAAACAAGGTGTTAGTGTTCATCATGGATACACAGTGGAAACATCCATTTACCTGTATTCTTGCAGGGCCTAGTGGGTGTGGAAAAACGTATTTTGTGAAGCGATTACTGTCACATCTCCCAACCATGATCAATGCAAAATTTCGTAAGATATACTGGTATTATGCAGAATGGCAAGACGTGTATGCAACAATGCCGGTTCCAGTAGAATTTCACGAAGGACTTCCACGAATGAAAGATTTTCAGCCTCAAGATGGACCACATTTGATTATTATTGATGACCATATGCGAGAAGTGAATAGTGATACTGTTGATATGTTCACAAAAGGATCACATCATCGAAATATTAGTGTAATTTTTATAACACAAAATGTATTTCATCAAAGTAAAGCAAATAGAAATATGAGTTTAAATTGTTCGTATTTGGTGTTGTTTAAAAATCCACGTGACAAGTCACAAATCAAGCATATGAGTTATCAAATCATGCCTGAGCATCCACTGTTTCTACAAGAAAGTTATGCAGACGCAACAAGAAATCCACATGGCTATTTACTGATGGATCTTAAACAAGATACACCCGATGAAATGCGATTTCGTACAAATATTTTTCCCGACGATTTGCATCATTATGTTTACGTACCAACAAAACATGTTTAAATTATTGTGCATGTGAAAAGAATGACTTAGTCTGTCACGATGTCTCCTACAGTGAAACACGCTGATCTGCTACGTGCTCTGCACAAAGCTAAACCAAGATTGCGTAAAGCTATTATTGCCAATGCAGACGCTTCATTAATTCATAGTATTTGTGAATGTTGTTATAATGTCTTAAAAGGCAATGTTCCACTGACAAGTGCGCAGAAGTCAAGATTAAAGCGTTACAAGAACACGCTCCGCTATCTCGTAGACAATACAAAATCATTGGATAAAAAGAAGAAACTTTTAGCCGTACAACAAGGAGGATTCTTACCTGCATTACTTGCACCTATTGTAGGAAGTGTGTTATCCAGTATTTTGTTTAAACAATAAACATCATGGAACATAGCAAGAAGATGGTTTTAGTCCCACCAGAAATGCTTCAACGAATGCATGCATCATCATCCCGTGTGAGTGAAAATCGAGAATCTAATCTCGATCGTGAAATGCAATCTATATTGAATACATCGTATCCAAGTGATGAAGAAAAATGGAATCAGTACAATAGAATATTACAGAAATATCTTTATGTGATACGTAAACAAGAAGAACCAATACCACTTACAATTACATCAATGAAACCTGATGGTGACGTTCCGAATGTTGACGATAGCACGAAACAAGAAATTTTAGCCGCAATACCACAAATGTATCGTAAGAAAGCCGAACTACTATTCCGTCGTTTAAAACAAGATGACGCAATTACATGGGATCATAAAGGAACAGTGTACATCAACGACAATAAACTACATGGATCCAATATTGTAGATTTAATGTGTGATGTGACTCGACCGAGGAAACATTCTAATCCTCAAGGCTGGGAATTGTTTTGCAACTACCTTGCATCGTCAAACACACCTCAAGAATTGATTGGTAATCCACGAAGATTAAACTATATTGTCAAGCATAATAGTACAACAGCATCTGAAGGATCTGCACCACCAAAACCGGCACCTGAATTATTTTCTTCCGGAGAAGAAGAAGAAGAAGATGATGATGATGATGTTTTAGAAGTCCGACCAAAAAGAAAACGTATCATTCCACAATGGTCAACGTACAAACCATGAACAAAAAGTTGAAATCCATTTATTACAATCCAGCACACCCTGCATCATTTTCTACTGCAAAGAAATTATGGCAAGCCACAGGAAAATCTATACCTCTAGCCAAAATAAAACTTTGGTGAAACAAACAACCTACCTACACGTTACATCGTCCTGTACGTCGTCGTTTCCGTAGAGATTTTTATCTTGTCAACAATATTGATGATCAATGGGAATGTGATTTAAATGATTTACAATCACTTCAAAACTATAATGACAATTACCGCTATATTCTTACAGTGATTGATGTGTTTAGTCGGTACGGGTGGGCTGTACCACTAAAATCAAAAAGTGCCGAGGATATAGTGAATGCATTTGAAATGATTTTCCAGGAAAGGAAACCAATTGTGCTACGTAGTGATCAAGGAACTGAATTTACCAACAAGACAGTACAAAAGTTTTTCAGGAAACACAACGTGCAACATGTTACAACAAAGGATCCAGATATTAAAGCCAGCATCGCAGAAAGATTTAATCAGACATTGAAACATCGTATGTGGAAATACTTTACCAAATATCAAACATACAATTACATCAAAGTATTGTCTTTACTTGTAAAAGCATACAATGAAAGTCGGCATTCCAGTATTAAAATGGCACCTGCAAACGTTTCTCAGGACAATTTACTGGAGGTGTGGCATAACTTATACGACAAAAAGCTACAACGTTCAAAACAAGATACGGATTTATCTGTTGGTGATACTGTTCGTATAAGTAAAACAAAACGTATCTTTGACAAGGGTTACCTCGAGAACTGGACTTGGGAAATATTCAGAGTAAAAGCCATTGTACCAAGAAACCCACCAGTGTATCGACTAGAGGATTTAAATCATCAACTCATCGATGGTGTTTTCTACAGAGAAGAATTACAACCAGTGCCGCTCCCTTCGACGTTCCTCATCGATAAAATATTACGTACAAGAACAAAAGGTCGCAGAAAGGAGTATCTCGTCCAGTGGAAAGGATATCCTTCCTCATTCAATTCGTGGATCCCTGCAACTTCATTGAAGAAGAATGGAACCTGATCAAGATTTTTACGTTACACTTCCCAGTAATAGTTCCATGGATTATTTTCCAGAAAATACATTGACTTCATATATTACGAAATTACAACGACGTGTAGAGTTTCGCCAGAAATGGGATGTGGCAATTGTAGAGATTCATTATCCACATTCTTTGCTGAACATTAACAGTGAAAACAATAAAATATATTACAAATCATCAAGTAGTAATGATCAAGAACCGTGGAAGGTTGTAACGATCCCTGTACGCTATTATAACAATATACGGGATCTTATTCATGCAATTAATATACATCATAAAGAAACCAATTTATTTATATCTCATGACGCAACTAATAATATATGCCTCATAAGACATCCCAATAAGGAAATCCATACTTCTGTACAAATCTCACCAAGTGTTTGTTTAATGCTTGGATTTGAACCAAAAAGTGATTTAAAAGATATGGAAAAGGGACAATATACACCAGATGTACGATTAGGTTTACCATCACAAATGTACGTCTACTGTGACATTATTGAATCTGTCATTGTTGGAGATACAATGGTACCCTTGCTACGAATTGTCAACATGGATCCTGTGAATCATACTTTTGGAAGTCATGCAGTACAAATCTTTAATCCTGCACATTATGTTCCGGTGGAAAAAATGAATTTTGAGCAAATACAAATCGATATAAGGGATAGCACAGGTCATCGTATGCCATTCACCTTTGGAACGGTGTGTACAAAACTACATTTCCGTCGTCGTCGTCATGACTGATCCGTATTTGCAATACTACCAAAAACAAGCGTTATCCGGTATCGGCAACGTCTATGTGGGAAGTCCCTATCAAGCAGGACATGGCATTGGAAGTTTCCTTGGTGGCTTATTTCGTTCAGTGTTACCACTTGTGAAGCAAGGAGCTAAAACTGTGGGAAAAGAATTATTAAAATCAGGTGCCAATATGATTAATGATGTTGTGATCTCGAATCAACCGCTGGAAGAATCGTTTCATCAACGTATGCAAGAGGCAAAAACAAATTTACAAGAAAAAGCTAAAAATAAGTTGAACACTATGCTGGTAAGTGGATATCATAAACGAAAATGGGATGACTGCTCTCAGTTTGAGGTTGACCTTCCAACGATTAACAACATCATCAATCCTACAAAGAGACGTAAATTATCACATAAGAAGAAGAAGGGATCATTGGCATCGTCACCAGATATTTTTGATTAATTCAACGATGGCTTTCTTACATCATCAATCCTGTGAATGTGTAAAAAGTGAATTGGTCATTTTCTCAACATTACCCACGCAAACCAGTGTTCTGGACAATCGTATTATTGGCTACAAACCAATTAGTTCAATAGCTGAAAATTCACCAATAGAATTTGTAGTGAGTGGTAGCAGTGATGAATATATTGATTTGCCACAAACCTTATTATACATCCAAGCACAAATTGTGAAACCAGATGGTTCCCCCTTCATCAATACGGATAAAGCAATAATTGCACCTGTCAATGATTTTCTAAATGCTATGTTTAGTGAAGTACAAATCTACTTGAACAATAAACTGATTTCATTTCCGTCACATAATCATCCATATCGTTCGTACCTGGAAAAACTGCTCAATTATAGTGATGGAGCTAAAAATACAAATTTACAAACAGCAATGTGGTTTCAAGATACGGCTGGTCATATGAACGCAACCACAAGTGAGAACAAAGGATTTCAACAACGCTATGAACTGACAAAACAAAGTATGAAATTCGATATGATTGGACATCTTCATTGTGACATTTTTAATCAAGATAAATTTTTAATTCATGGAGTGGAATTACGTGTGAAACTTATTCCTGCAAAACCAAACTTTTGTCTCATGGCCGGTGAAAGTGGTGTCAATGCAAAAATCAATATTCTAGATGCATCGTTGCAGGTGAAAAAAGTCAGCATCAGCCCTAGTGTCAAATTGGCACACAATAAAATTTTACAATCTACACCGGCAAAGTATCCTCTGACAAGGGTTCAAATGAAATCATTTACCATCCCGAAGGATATACAATCCAAAACTATTGATAACCTGTTTATGGGAACATTGCCAAATCGTATTATTGTAGGATTTACATCGAATGAAGCATCCAGTGGAACTATTACCAGCAATCCATTTGAATTTCAACATCTAAAAATTAATTTCTTTACATTGTACGTGGATGGAAAAGCTGTACCTTCAAAACCATTGCAACCCAACTTTGAAGAAAATCTCTACATTTCATCGTACCACACATTGTTCTCAGGCTCTGGCATACATTTTACCAATACTGGAAATACAATTTCAAGAGCCGACTACAAGAATGGATATACACTGTTTGTATTTGACCTAACTCCCGATTCTTCTGCTGGAGATTGTCACTATTGGAATTTACAACGACATGGAGCCATCCGATTGGAAGTTCATTTCCAAGAGAAATTAGCAGCACCTGCAAACTGTATTGTGTATGGAGAGTTTTCCTCACTCCTAGAGATCGACCACCAGCGCAACATTATCCTGGACTTTTAAATTACAAGGTACGTATACGTTATGTATCATTTCTATTCACGATGTTGAATACATTACAATTAGCTAGTGCTTTAAACGGTAGTCCATTATTCAGAAATCATTTTACCGGGGTATTTGCAAGCGATTGCCCTCACGGATTTCTCTACCTCTGGCAATCATTGTAAATACAGATCCATCTACAAAATTAGGAAGCCATTGGATTGCAATTTATATTGATAATCGCGGTGTTGGAGAATATTTTGACAGCTATGGCCTTCCTCCTTATGTACCACACCATGTTGCATTCTTAAAACTCCATTGTATGTACTACAAATATAATAATAGCCAAACGCAAAGTCTTGGTTCATCTGTTTGTGGCTATTATGCTTATTTTTATTTGTGCTGTAAAGCCCAAGGAAACTCTCTGCGTGAAATTCAATATTTGTTCACAACAGTACCCACGGTTAATGATCGTAGACTGCTGCAATATACCTTCCAGGTAACTTTATCATATTTATCATTGTAAGTGTATTTGTTTTATCATCATCTATTTCTATACTAATTCTATTTCTATACTAATCATCTTTTTCCTCGTTCTTTTTTTTTTTTTTTTTTTTTTTTTTTTTTTTACAGAATTCACAATACGAAGCTTTGCAAACGGGTGCTATGCTGCAAAACATGGAAACAAATCATTACAATCAAGAAGAGGAGGCGGTCTAATGAAGAAACCCAGCTCAATATACAAACATTACAATACCTTAGTGTAACAAGAAAGAAAAAGAAGAAACCAGAAATATGAATAAAATACAATTTATGCTGACCTATGTGTTTTTATTGTTCATTCCACATACAACGTTATCAGATTCTCCTAAAGAACTGTGCGATATAAGACGAGAACCCTGTGCAAAGTTTCCACCTAATTCCTAGAGAACATTGACCAGGGACCTCGTCGCGCATCAAAACCAAATCATCGATCACGTGACCGTACTACACCCGAGGGGTTATACCAAATTGAAAGGGAATACCCGTCCATACCTTATCAAATAGGATACATTGAGTCAATAACCAAACACGTGGTTGTACTAAAAAAAAAATTGGCAATAGGACCACCGAAACATATTGAAGTCCTGTACTATGCTTAAATTGGACAATTTCAGTGTACCCCTTGCCAAATTTTAAGAAGGGTGCAACAATATGATAGGAAATGGACCCCTGTAGTCATAGAATCTCATCAAAGGGGATAAAATGGACCAAAAACCAAACACGTGGTACAATTTTGGCAATTTTGTACCCCTAAAAGGGAACGATGTGGACCATCCAAATTTATCATGATACATATTGAGGTCCTGTACTATAATACCAAATGTTTAAATTGGGCAATTTCTAAAATTTAAGGGGTGGGCCAAGGTACTCCTCCCGGGGTGCACCAATGTACCCATGTCTTACGAAAGGGAATGGACACCTATACATGACCATATAACTATATAAGGTAATAGGACCTCATCAAAGGGGGATAAAATGGACCAAAAACCAAACACGTGGTTCAACGTATTGCTTACGTTTATATTTTTGGCAATTTTGTACCCCTAAAAGGGAACGAGGTGGACCACACAAATTTATCATAATACATATTAGGGTAATATACTATAATACCAAATGTTTAAATTGGTCAATTTCCAAAATTAAAGGGGTGGGCCAAGGTACCCCTCCCAAATTTTTCAAGGGGTGCATTAATATACCCATGTCTTGTGAAAGGTAATGGACCCCTGTATACGTCCATATAACTATATAGGGTAATAATACCTCATCCAAGGGGATAAATTAGGTCAAAAACCCCCGAAATTTGAATATTTGGCAATTTTTTACCCATGAAAGGAAACGACATAGACACCCAATACTGATAGAGGTACATACTGTGGTCCTAGGCTACCACACCCAATTTTTAGATTTGGCAATTTTCAAAATTTAAGGGGGGTGGTCCTATGTACTTCTGCCAAAATTTAGGAGGTGGGCCATGGTACCCCTGCCAAAATTTAGAGTGGGTGGTCCTATGTACCCCTAGGTCATTGACCCCGGGTCAAGGTCATTGACCTTTGACCTATGACGTCATAAAGGTCGGGGTCAAAGTCCAAAGTTAGGCCAAGTGCCGCAATTACTACTAGTATCTACAGTGTATGTACTATACTGGAAAAATATTTAAAATGTCGGAAACACTTGATGGCTTTATTCTATTTCAAACTTTGTGTAATTGTCGTAATGTGGCTTAAGGCCTAAATACAGGTATTAAAGAAAAAAAACTGTATTTAACGAAAGTTTACTTTGTTTTCTATGCAAACATGCACCCATTTTTATCCTTTTAATTGTTAATTTGCTAAAACTGCGTATTTTCGCCACAAAAATAAAATAAAATAACATTTTCCTCCCGGACCTATTCGGATTAAACACGTTCGGATTACAGGGACTCCACTGTATTGCTGAATTATATAAGCTACGGCTGCTCGGAGTTTGTTTAATTTGTTTTTAAATAAAAATGTGTTGTTAGTTTACAAAAATAATAAAAAAAACCCCTCAAGAAACAGTGTGAAGTTTTAACTTTGCCAGCAATAAACACTTTTTTTTTTTTTTTTTACACTTTCTACTTGAAATGTGGAAACCGGAAAACTATTTTTCCAGAGATAGACATCCCTGGTCCTGAGTGAGTTAGTGACACTGATTAATCAACGCCAGGCCAAACCGCTTAAGCTAAAAGCTACAAATTTCGCCATACATAGGATTTGCGATCTTAAAGTACCACCAAGGAAGCATTTCTGGAATTCAGTAAGAAAAGGGAAGAAATAGGGGTGGAAATTATTGTATTAAAAATGTCCATACCTCGGAGCCTCTAAAGGTCAGAGACATGAAACTTTTGTTATATGAACTCAATTAAATAGCTAAACACGTATCTCAGCGTTTTTTGTTTTGTTGTTGTTCAAAATAATTGACCTAGAAGAAAAGGAAAGAATGATTAGGAAAAAAGAGACAGGGCGGATTATAATTTTTATAATAAAATGCTTACATCTCGGAATCTCTGAAGGTTAGAGACATGAAATTCAGGATTTAGCCTTCTCACATGTTTCAATTTTTTAAAAATATATTTGACCTGGAAGGGAAGAAAAGAGGTGAAAAAAAAAAGAGGTGAGGATCACAATTATTATGTGTCTGTATCTCGAAATTCCTTAAGGTTAGAGATATGAATTTGGTGTTTGGACTTCTTATCCAAAATAATTAAACATGTGTTTCAGCCTTTTATCTTTGATCTAGAATAGAAGAAAAAAAAGTAATGGAACTCCTTCCATAAGATATTCATACAAGACGTTCAAATTACGTTCGAGAAATTGAGTTCAGAGGAATTCCATATGAAAGGTACAGAAAGAAGAACGCAAAATATTGGCCACATTAACACGTGGGGGCATTTGCTAGTTCGCAATATTTTCGTTCAAGTTTACCATTTTACTACCGTATATATTTTTTTCTCTTAAATGCAACCGGAACAACCTACTTGTTCAGCAGCGTAGTCTATACTACAAGGCAAAATATGCTTTAAAAGAGATTACACTAATTTGTCAAGTTTTGTTGTTTTGAAGTGAAGAGGTGTATCGGAATGGATTTTGTCCGCAGATTCCGAAAATGGCCTTCAAAATGTTGTATTACATCGTTTTTTTTTTCACAAATCACGAAAATGTGAAAATTAAAAAATGTGTATTTTTTAAATAATGATGATATATGGCAACGTTTGTAACATGCATACAATAGCATTCTAGATGGACGGAATGATTGTGTGAGGCCATCAATACATATTTCAAAACATACATACCTAATATTCATCGCTGGGCTTCACTTAAAACTCCCTCTTTTTGGATTTTCTTCGGTGTGCTTCCGTATTACAGTCTCTTTTTAACACCATCCAACAATAGTCAGCCACCATATGGATAGTCCACCTTCCCTAGTATCTCTTTTCCATCACTTTAATGTCCTAATGGAAACACTCGTCATGTTCTTCAGTAAAATCACCAAGATTGTCAGGAAAGTAAATTAGATGAGCATGAAGAAAATGCACTTTCACGCTCATGTTGCAACCAAGCATTTTACAAGATTTCAACATCTCGTCATCTAAAATGCTGTAATTTGCAGCCTTCTAGTTCCCCAAAAAGTTTTGTATCACATTTCTAAATGCAGTCCGCCATCAATTTTCTTATGCATGGGCCTGTAAAAATGCCAGATTTGATTTTTTTAAAGAGGTGATTGATAGATACTTAACACTAAGATACTGCAAGCATTTACTGTCTCTGCTTAAAGTTGTCACAACTTGCTTGATTAAACCTAGCTTTATGAGTAACGGTGGCAACAGAATTTTCGAGGGATCTACCAGTGGAACTGAAACAGTCTTCTTTTCTCCAGGTATAAAGGTACTTCTGACTGGCCACTGCTTCCGAATCTAATGTTCAGTTCTTGCTCTGGAGTCCCATTCACACAAAAAGCAAGGATATTTTGTGGCCTAGCATTATTCCAATCACCTTGAAATTCCAGCAAACAGACCACTCATAATGATTGTACTGCATCTTTTTCCAGTAGAAATGTAAGATTTTCGTACATCTCTTTTATGGTCACCGAATATTCATATATCACTGTCATTAGAAAGCGTGTTTGTTGTTTCATTTTCACATTTTCGTGATTTGAAACGAAACCTGACGTAATACACAATTTTGAAGGTCATTTTCGGAATCTGCAGGAAAAAGTCCATTCCGATACCCCATTTTATTTCAAAACAACAGAAAAAAGTTGTAAAAATGCATATCATTGTTATTCAAATATACATAGTGGATTAAATCTTATTGAATTCTTCCCCTCTCACTTTTCACTGATTTGAGAGAGGTTATCTTTTTCTAGATCAGTGGTTCTCAACCTTTTTTGACTGACGACACACTTTGCTGTCCAAGACATCGCGACACATTTGTTTGATACTATTATTATAAATAATAACAATAATAACTATTATAATAGTGAAACCTATTAGTTTTCATAACGACTCTACATAGCACTGAGCATTATTGCTACCACTGGAGTTGTTGACTGGTACAGTCCGTATCGATTTTAACTACTTATTATTAAATTATTCAACATTTTTAAATTCTAAAATTTCGCGACACACATTAGAGGACTGCGTGACACACCAGTGTGTCGCGACACATTGGTTGAGAACCACTGCTCTAGATGAATCAAGGTCCTGTATTTTGGCCATACTTTTATGAGGCAACTTTTCTGTTTGTTTGTAAGAGTCATATCTTGGTACTTAAATTTTAAGCACTTAGTTAGTAACCTAGAGCTCACAAGTTTTGTATATACAAATACGTAAACCAAACGACAAATGTGGGAGCCGCGGTGGCTCAGTGGCAGAGCGTTCACCTCTGGTGCTTGGAGTTCCGGGTTCGATCCCAGCCCCCACCAAGTGAACTTTGTAGTGGACAAACACCGTGTGCGTGGGTTTTCTCGGGGTTTTCCCGTTTCCTCCCAGTTTCTTCATTCCACAATTTCATTCATTACTCATCATCACAGTCTCCTTTAGCCTAATCGGCATAACCGTGGGACGTAAAACTCAAAGATTTCATTTCATTTCAAACGACAAATGTATATACGAGATTTCGTAAAGTGTAGGCAACGTGAGTTAATTAAGCATTACTTTACTAGATGGCAGAGTGGTCCACTGTGGTTAGAGGGCTCTATGTTGCGTCTTCAACTATATATATATATATATAAAACTTCTATAAGTGTTCTCTCACCCGTCGAAAGCCAATGTTCATGCGTACCACATTTCAATCTCGGGGGGGGGGGAGAATTTCCCTCTAATGCTGCCCCTGGATGGAACTAGTTGAAAAGAGACGACCGCTCTATAACGACACGAGTACTCAGAGCCCTCTAGGCTAAAGAAGACGGATGATAAAGGGAAATCAATGATTCTGAAAGGAAAAAGTGGAATGAGAATGTGGGTAAGAACTCCAGAAAAAAAACACGGACATGATTTTGTTCATCACAAGAACAACATGGTGAAATCAAACTAAGAGCCTCTCCTACCAGGGAGGAGAAAATGTAGTAGTGGGTCTTGAAGCAAGCTACATTGCTAAAATTTTAAATTCTATCGCTAAGGTAGGAAAACTGAAAAATATATTCCAACTCTTTTTCTTTTTTGTTTGCTAAAGTGCAAGTGTCTCTTTTCAGCACCGAGGCTATATGAGTTGTGGACCTACAGTTTGATATGCAATCCAAAACCACCGTAATGCGTCCAAATTTAAATCGGGGACTCCTACCGGGAATCGAAGCCGGGATTCCGTGCACCAAAGACGATCATACACTATAGCCACTAGAACAGCGGAGAAGAGCTCCGGCCTTCGTATAGAAGAATTAGTTCATTGCGGATAGATTTTCTTCCCTTAGATTGTAAAGATAACATTTATTTTTTTAATCGATACGATTTCCCTCAAGAACCGCCATAGGAAATATTGTATTGTACTAAACAGAATAATCCTTATGTTATAACGAAGAGATTAACTTAGGACAATAATACATTGAAGTTTATTAATTTGCGGTAAAAATACCTGAGTTATTATACTGATGTTATGTTTCAAAATGAAGGAACACAACACAGAAAATAATCCTGCAGAATCCTGCAGTTATTATTGGATATTTTTGTTCTTCATATAAACATTTGGAAACTAGAGCACTAATTCATCAGAGTTGGTTGTCCTGAATTAAACACCTCTTTACGTCACGCAATGTCACAACAAACAGTTTCTTTAAAAGTAGGATTTTTTTTTTTTTAAGTCGCGCCTTTTGAATAGTCTCCTTTCCATACAAACTTTATGTCAATGAAACTAGTTTATTCTTTGAATAGTCTTTCGTTCATACATTACCATAAAAGCGAAATTGTAAACCTCTTCCATAGTGATGTAATAAGAAATTTATCGTGTAGGATGTTACTTCGAGTGGATGCAATTTTAAGCTAGACGAAGTCACATTTGGGGTGGGGTAGTATACAGGGTTGGGCAGAAAAATCTGATGGTTTTCAAATTGAAATTGACTAATTATTTCACATAAGATTTTACTGTATTTCCCAATTGAACGATAATAACTCAAAATGTTTTACTTACAACCATTAGTTAATGAAACATACCGGCACCTACCTTCGTGAAAATTACATCTTTTCAGATATTTTCCTCATGTCTTGCTTTTTCTTTTTTTCTAAATCAATTCAGCACAGACGTGTGTGTTGAGGTTGATTGTGAAATTTTAGTTAGCTCAAATCATTTTAGTTGCCATGAAGCGTTGGACAACAGAACATCGAGCGTCCATCGTGGAAACGTTAAAAAAAATGAGTTTGTGATTAATAATCAGCGTGCAATTTCAGAAGCAATTCAACATTCATCGGAATCACAGTGTTCCTACACTACAACACAACTTTCGGGGAAAAGCCAGCGCCGTGAAGGAGAGACCTTCAAGAAAACCGCACACAGTTCGAACTCCAGACAATGTTGCGAAAGTCATCTGAAAAATATAATTTTCTAGAACTAAGGCTAGTATGTTTCAGGGGCGTTATTTAGGGAGGGCAGAGGGGGCAATTGCCCCCCCAAGAGTTTGAGTAATACATATACTTTAATCTATTGACTACTAATATACTAGTACAAAACGTGAAAGTCTTCTTACGTCGGTGATGCTATTGACCCCCTCAAGCGAAGTCTGAAATGACGCCCCTGGTATGTTTCATAACTAATTGCTGTAAGCACAATTTTTTGGGTTGTAGTTCAATTGGGAAATAGAAAATCATATGTGAAATACTCAATTTAGTTACGATTTCATTCTGCCGGATCTTGTACAGTCAGCAACAAAATTTATTTCCGTTTAATGAAATTAGTTTAGTAAATAACTTCAGAATGGAAGAACAATTTGAGTATATTAAACAGAATGAAATTTTCCGTACGTTCCAGACATACCACCGTTGTACGTTCCAGCTATATCATCGTTATTCCCAAAATAAATGTTACTAAATGGAAAGAACTTTTGTCGCTGACTGTACATTGTTAGGCCAGCCAGACGTTGAGGGCAGAGATGAAGCAATTTGCGCTTAACAAGATGGGTAAAAAAATGAGCGTAGCAAGTTTTATTGGAGTCTTCCAAACAGACAACTTCCAATGCTTTACTCTAATCCTCTAACCAGATGAAGAGATCCACATCTACCGTATTTTACGGAATATAAGACTCACCTTAATATTTAAGCATTTTTTTAAAAAAGAATACCGTAACATTTTTATAATTTTTATTATTACATTGGACGTTAAATGTTTCGTCGTAAGTGGGTTGGCGCTGCCATCGGTTTTCAAGTGTGACATCATGGGTTGTGGCAAGGATGTTGTAAAATAGAGGATCTTATCTTCATCCTACTAACTCAATGAAGCCAAAAAGCAACCGAGCATCGGCACGTCTGCTCTCGTTGATTGGCTACTCTCCTTTCCGCCATGATCGTTAGCTCAAAATATTGCGATCTTATTGGGTGGAGCGAGCGAAGTAGGAATAAAGAAACTGTGACGTATGGCTTCACGATTTTGTAAAATGGGCAGATCCTCTATTTTATAACATCCTTGGGCAGTCAACTCACAGATCGACTGGTTAGTTCCGTCGTCGCATGTTAGAGGCGCTACGGTTCGCCTTGTTTCCAGTTTTTCGCAGAGTTTACGGTCTGTATATTCTAGACTGGTTCTGAGTTTATGATGGCGGACGGGAGGGAGACGGTGTTAGAAAGCTTGTGAATCCCCGCAACTCACGTTCATCGCATCGGTGCTCTGCTGGTGTTGAATCTAATGTTGCCAGATAGAGATAGGTTTCCCGCGGCATCGAATACAGGGGCGTCATTTCAGACTTCGCTTGAGGGGGGCAAGAGCACCACCGATATAAGACTTTCACGTTTTGTACTAGTATATTAGTAGACACTTTATTAAAGTATATGTATTCCTCAAACTCTTGGGGGGGGGGCAATTGCCCCCTCCTAAATGACAACCCTGATCGAATATATGGCCATTTTTGAGACTGGCGGGGATTTTAAATCAAACACTTGGCATTTTTATATTAATTTCGAGTACAAGACGCATCTGAATTTTGGAGACAATTTTTCGAAGAAAAAAGTGCGTTTTATAGTCCGTAAAATACGGTAAGTCGGACAGACGAGAGATATCTCTGTAGCGCACAGTCCCACTAGTTTCCCAGTAAAGCCTGTCTCAGACGGGCATGAAGTAAGGATGCGATTCTCAATCTTTAACTCACGGCCTTATTTAATGATCGTGTGAGAAGTGACTTGTCCTTACTCCAGGTTGAAATTTTATTTGGATCCTGTCTTGGAAGAAATAGAAACAGTTTCTATTTGCTCCTGGACTTGCATACAACTACCAATCAGAAAAGAGTAGCGCCTGACGACATTCAACTTTATATGTCTCGCTGTCATTTCAAAACATGCCTACCTGGACAAGGGAAGCATCAATCGAATTAATAGAGTTATAAAAAAAATGATTATTTAAGTACAATTTATATTATAAAAAACTGCAAGAATAAAGGCCTTAGAGAAGATATGCAGTGAAGTAAGAAGTGTCCACTCGAACACTACAGGCATGAACAAATGTAATTACGTCTTTTAAAAGATTAAAAATAGGTGATTTAAGTATTGGCATTTTTTTAATTAATGGAATGTATTTGACATTTTTTTTTTTTTTTTTTTTTTTACAGAAAGATAAACAGTAAATTCTGAACAGTCAGTTATAAAAGAAAAACTTCTTCTTGTATGCCAAACGATAATGTAATATGTTTAAAAAAAGAAAATGTAAGTTAATTGTCATCAGTGTTGTATGTCCTTCGTGTAATTTTCGGGAACTGTTCTAGAATGCTGGCGCAATACAAAAAGTCCGGGTGTAATGCATGAAAGGGGATTCCGGCACGGTATAAGTTTATTTTATGGAGTATCTTTTGTGGGTAGAGAGCTGAGCGAATACCTTCAGTATCTAAACTAGAAAATTGCTTTTCCTCATTTATTTCAACTTTCCGCGTCTCATAACTGCCTTCATTTACATATTTGGCCAAGTCATTTGATTTCCAGTTCTACACTCTTGTTGATGCAACTATCTACAAACCTTTTTTCATCTGATACAGAGTCCCTCATGTTCGTGGCTTGCTTCCGAATTTTCGGAGATACTAATTCCAGTAGGATATGGAATTCTGAATAGTCCATTCTGTAGAATTTTTTGTAAAAGCGAGGATCTTCTGCAAGTAGTTCATTATCCACCATTGAAAATACGGTGCTTTCCTGTGCTTTATTGCAGCAAGAACCCAGCAGCTCCTCTTTTTCTCTTTTTTTGGTGTGTGCGTGGGCGGGGGGTTGTGCCAACAAAGAGCAGATATCGCTGCTATGGCTATTTCATCGTCTTCGGATGAAATATTGCGAAATATAAAAACAATAATATTTACGATTACGAGAGCTGATTGCCCTATACAGAGTCTTCCAAAAGTCCTGCAAAAAAGCAAAAAGCTGTAACTTTGAAAGTACTACTTACAATTTTGTATTTTGTTTGTAATGTTTAGTGTAAATGTTAAAATTTTTGTTGGCAATAATGAGCGGATGTAAACGTTGACGTCATAACCGCAAATCACATGACAAAGATGGCGTCTACTCAAGAGAAAGCGTTGTGTGGCGTGGTTTTGTGAGTTAAAATCTACTGTTTTGGTGAGAAGAAAATTCCGACAAAAATATCAGAAACAATCACCTGCAGGTTCAAACATCAAGAATGGTACGATAAGTTCCTAGCTACCGGAAGTGTCTTGGACTTGCCTCGTAGTAGAAGGCCAACAACCAGTGTTGATGTGATTCAGTCCGTACAGGAAAGCGTGTTGCGAAGTCCAAAGAAATCGTTGAAACGCAGATCCTTGGAGCTGCGAGTGCCAATGACAACGCTACACAATATCGTTCGTAAGAAAATAAAGGCAAAGCCTTACAAGTTGAAACTTGTACAGGAATTGACGGAAGACTGTGACATAAGAAGTGAGTTTTGTAAAATGATGCTTGCACGGTCCAAGGCTTCTTTCAAAGTTACTGTTCTCAGATGAATCCCTGTTTCATGTGTCTGGTAAGATAAACCGACACAATTGTAGAATCTGGGGAATTGAGAATTCACACGAATTTGAGACACATGTTCACCATTCTCCAAAGTTAAATGTGTTGTGTGCCGTTTCAATGAACGCCGAAATGCCATTCTTGGATTCCCGAAAATACTTCAGCAATGTTTGGATGTAAATGTTGCTCAGCTGGAGATTTGGTGTTTAAAAAATGCTTGGAAACAAAATTTCAGACTTTCTCACAACTCCACTAAAAGTTTTGTACAAATAAAATAAATGGTTACAGCATTTTACTTTTTTGCAGGACTTTTGGAAGACCCTGTATGTAACACATTCTTCAAGTGTTTTTCGTCTGTTTAATACAGAAGCCACGAGAGGCTCTGCTGGTAAAACCTACCTACTTTAAAGAATCGTCTGAGACCCCAACATCACCTCAGGATATAAGAAATTGCACGGAGGTTTGAGTTCAGCAATACTGTCAAGTTGTAACCTGGTTTGAGGCCTTACTTCAGGTCCATATGAGACGGACTTAAAGGATGGAAGAAAGGATAAAAAGAGTCATCCTGAACCCAAGACTCCACTTTGACAGGCCACAGCCGTTATATTATTTACGTAAGTATGGAAAATCCACGTTCGAGAGAATCGACCTCGACATATCTATTGTGTGCCGTCCTGTATAAAGTGGTAGAGCGACGTAGCCAGACAGTAAGAACTTCAGGATCGAATTCACGGTGATTCAACTCTACCTCATGCATCGTTTCGGAATTCAGAACTCAAATTGCTTATATTATAACTTTGATTATACATGACGACTCAAACTTCAATAACAATTTGAACTAACCAAACAAAGCAAGTAGGGAGTTAAATGTTATTGAAGTAGTTCTATGTGTGCATGAGTACTATAAACCTATATTTGCTTTATCTTCCATGAACAATTTGAGATGGGAAGGTACGGACGAACAACCGATCGGCAATTCTGGAGCCAAAATACATGCAAAATGATTTAAAAGATGTCATTGAAAGAAAGCTGGACTATCTAAAAGCTTCCAAGGAGTATGAAGTACCTCATTCTACGTCGGTGTCAAGAGTGTATAAATTAAGAGGAGGCCCAATCCAACGACAAAACTTAATTCTAAACGTATACAGTTAAACATGTACATAGGTCTAATAAAACGGAAGAAAAACACGAAAGGTAGTGAAGACAGACGATTTAGATACATGCAGCAGTTCAGAAGATTCTGATAATGATGCAGCGTACATTTATTGTAACAACTTGTACTCAAATTGTAAATCTAGTGAAGAATGATGGATCAAGTGCCCGCAATGTCAGCTATGGGCACATGAAGTTTGTTCTGTACTAGAACCAGAGGACTGTGATGGTTTCACCTTCAATTTCTGTAAATAATATAAATAAACCTCATCAAGACATTGGTAGTTCGACTTGTAATCGACATTTTTTCAGTTTATTTTGTTTTCCATGATGTTTTTGGTCCTATTTTCATATATATTTTCTTAAATGTTAACGCTTATAATAATACGTTAAACGTATACGCTTAAACGTATACTCTTATAATAATATTGTAGCGAAGTAGCGATATATTATACGTACTTTTCAATATTTCAAATACTTTTTATTACTATTCTCTTTTATCCTACCGGTATGCCAAAACAGCATACTTTGACCTAAATACCAAAAATATTAATTTCATGTAGAAAAAATATTTTTTAACTACACCAAAATTGACAAACTGAAGTAGACATAGCTCTCGAGAATTTGGCTAAGTTTCAATGGAATGAGTTAATTTCGAAGAGAGAGATCTCAGATCTTGGATAAGTATCCCGTTTCGGCCAACTTTCCCTAATTCATTTTTATTAAAAAGAAAAGTACTGAACAAAAGTATTCCAGGAATTCAACACAACTCCAAATGCTTTGATGAATGAGAAAGTGGTTTATTTTTATGGAATTACAGTGACACTCTGTGTTGGGCTATTTTTTTTTAAATCGATTTTCAGAGCTTGATAGACCGGCACGAGGGAACTTCTACGTAACTTGGTTAGCATCACTGTCATAAGTTAAAAAAAAAAAAAAAAGTTTCCTACCTTACCGATATCTCAACAAGTCCTTCTCAGTAAAAGCAATGTATTGAAAAAACAATGGCTTGTTGATTGGTCTCCTTCCCTAATCTTTTGAGAAGTGTTAAAAAACACAGCGGTTCATCATTCAGGAAAAAGAGTGCCTGCGAATGAAAATGTTGTGAATAAGGAATTAAATATTAAGATATTGCAAATAAATTAATTCAGGACATTTTAAAAAAGGAGGACATTTCTCGATTTCCTAGGCGTCTTCGCATCACGCAGGACAGATCTGTACTCCGAAGATCAGTACGTTTGGTCACCCTATACTGCTTACCAAGCAAAGTCCACAGGAGACAGTTCCCCGGTTGGGTGTTTACGTCTCTTGAAGAACAAATGGTTAATGGATGGAGATGTGCGTTTATCATGACAGCTTTCGTCTCATGGAAAGACCTTGATGCAATATTATTCAACTAGACAGAAGCATCAAAAAAATTAAAAATAAAGCAATATTTACCACTATTCAGGCCAAACCACTAACCAAAAGTGCCTGAAATTTACTCAAAATGTAGTACAAACATCATAGATTTAAATGAGCTAGTACCTAGTTCGTATCCCGGCTCAGGTTCCTCATAATTAATTAATTAAGGGATGCTTTCCTGATTCTGTCAAGGGTTCCCATTGATACCAGCACTGTAATTGTCTTATTTACTCTTATTGTTTCAATTTTGAGCTCAAACCCTGATTATTATTTTATTCTGGTGTTCCTTTTTGACCAAGGAAATCAGAAAGTAGCTTGCCAGACTTTACATCTGTGTAGAGCAGGCATGTCAAACATGCGGCCCGCCGGTCTATTTGGCTGCTTGGGTTTTTTTCTATATCGAAGTTGCTCAGTGATCTCTGCACATAACGTTTATATATATGTACTAACCTCCCATTTGGATAATTCAGAATTTTTTGGTTCTTTGCAATATTCGTGATTTTATATAAATATATATACAAATATATAGTTGTCATGCCTTTTGCAGAATCTCTTAGTCAATTTTAAGAAGGCAGTTTTTTGGAGTATGAAAAGATTTGACTAAACTTGTTATAAACATAAGGGGCCTTATGCAGAGTCGTTTTGACGTATGATTAGCGTCATACTAAAGGCCAGCCTAGTGCAGCAAACATATGTTAGTCGAACTCTTTAGTATGGCAATAATCACGCGTCAGAACGACTCTGCTTAAGCCCAAGTGGTCGCAGTTATTGAGATAAGTCACATCGGTAAAGAAAGAAAAAAAAAAAAAAAAAGAAACGCTACTAAGCTAAGGGAAAAAATATCCTAATTCTATATCCTAATTCTAATATCCTAATATCCTAATATCCTAATACCTAATATCCTAATTCTATAACGATAAAATTTATATTTTTACCGATTTGACTTATCTCAAGAGCTGCAACTGCTTATTGCTTATAACAACTTTAGTCGCACTAAGGAAATAGAATACAGCAATAGGTCTCGTTAAGCACAGGATTTTCTCTTTTCATTAAAACAGCGAACAATCCTGAACAGATATAACTGACTACATTTTATGCCTTAATTCTTTCTCCCTACCCGCAAGAAAATATCCAAGGCCCTCCGCCCCAAGTTACTGTCACTAAATTGAACTTCTAAATATTATGTGACGAACTCCGATTACATATAACCATCAACTGATGAATGGAGTTGTTTGGATTCACATTACATTAGGATAGAATTATCGAATAGCTCATCGTTGAACAAATATACGTACGTTGTTTACATTAAAAAAAAAAAAAAAATCACCACTTACACAGTTCTAACATCAATCGGCTTAAATATCAAGTAGCTGACGAGTTGACGCGAAGAAGGGCAAGAAAGTAGTAATCAACGACGTTATAACCGCCACTAGGTTATAGAAGTATTTTTGTGGACGCTCTGTGTATTTCGTAAAGACAGTGATTATTTTTTCGATTTATACTTTATACTGCGACGCAAATAAGTTCTTTCTTCGGTGGGAATTGCTTCTCTCCCACGCAACTGGACAAAGTCGTCTTTCATTGCTTTTTCATATATATATTTAAAACATTGCTTTTTGGTGAGAATATTTGTCAGCAACGAACCTTCTCAGTGTTTCTCCCTGACTTATTACCATGCACAGTATATATTCTGCAGTTTTTTGGAACTGAATTAAGTGCTTTCTTTAATCATTTATGGAAATACTAGCTGACCAGATTTTCAAGTGACCAGAGTGACGCCAGTCACCTGGCTTTTGCAATTTCTTATCTGTACTTTCTCACGCCCGGGTTATCACAATGTCTCGTGCATTGTGACCAGTGGACTAAAATTATCATAAATGCTTTTCTGTATTCTGTTTGCATGTGCATGCAGGTGATTTAACTGAGTGTTTTTTTGGAATGAACTGCCAACCCTCTTTAGTCAACCATTGCAGCTTGCATCTTGAGTTGAGTTGATTTTAGTTTAGCGTCCCTTTCAGCAGCGAGGCTATATGAGACGTGGACCTACTGATTAACGTGGAATCCGAACTACATGAGCTCCCTCCGGGAATCGAACCCGGGTCTCCCACGCCATAGGCTAGCTTGCATCTTAAACTTTTGAGCTCGGGGAGTTTGACACCGGTATTGTGTGCAGCCACCACGCACGTTGCGTCGGGAATTAAGTATGATTTCGTGTTAAGGGGCATAAGCTATTAGCCGGTGAAGGACGTTTTCTTACGGCTAACCCCAATCAATAAGTCCCATAAACCTTCATAAACCTTGTGCGCCAAAAAAGTTTTAAACGCGCCCTCCAACATCAGCATTCCACTTTGGAAACTGTGATATTTTACTGAAGACTCATCTTAACTCTTCAGGATTGTTTGGCGCAGCAACTGGATTTCTACGTGGGATTATCCCGGCAACTTTTTCCCCAGTGCTAATCCCCCAACTGCGTCAATTGTGTGAGAGAAGCATTCATAGTGAAATTTCAGATATAATCTCATATATATATAAAGGGCTACATTGCATTAAAAAGGCAAAGTGTGATTTCAGTGATGAAAATTATTACACATATTATGTGTTAAGTGTTGTGTTCATTCCTCTTCGTTATTTTTTTTAATATAATAGTGTTCTAATAAATAAGTATAGTGTTATTTAATCCAGTATGTTTTCGTTGTTTGTGTGAGTGATGTTTGCGTGCGTTATGGTCTGGATGCCCGCCTGATCGTCCGTGAGGTTTTCGAGACGGGACACCCGAACCTCTCGGCGCCTAATGCTCGTCTCATCATTGAGACCGACGAGCGATTTGGAAACAATTTGTAACCGTTCTTGGAGAGGTCCTTCATCCAGGTAAGTTCAGGTATCAGGAAAATACTTATTGGTAGCACCACGAACCACGAACAGAGACCTCGAACACTAAGTTGGTTATAACGTTTGAAAATTATAAGAGCAAAAAATTTATTTCTTAGGGAAAAGTCGGACAAAAGCGGGCCCCAAAATGTTTTTACTTGTTTCTCAGCATCTATATGGATGACATAGCTTAAATTGGTTATCAAATGCTAAATAGATTTGTTATTGACACAAAAAAATGTTTATTTCAGTGGAAAAAGCTCATAAATTCGAGAGAAAAAACATTTTTCAAAGGGTATGTAAAAACCCGGTTATAATTATAAAAAAGTTTTCTTTTTCAAGAAAAATATGTAATTACTGAAGGAACTAGTACAGTAACCCTGAATACAATTGAAAAAAAAATGTGAGGTTAAAAATATGGAAAATATATAAACATGTGGAAGTGCATCATTGAAACAGGAAAAATAATGTATTGACTGTTTGTGCTGAAAGTGTGTAAAGTGATTGTGAAAAATGATACAAATACTGTGAAAGGGACGGAAATATATCCCTCCCTTTCGTAATAAGTTCTGTAACAGCAATCCTGAAACAAAGTAATGAAAATAACATGAATCAATGTAGCCAATATAATTTAGAAACTGACTGACTAACAAGAATAATGACCTCTATTGAGTAATTCGAAAGGTCGATAAAATTGTGTAAATTCAAATGAATACATCAAGAAACAAATGATGATGAATATAAATCCCTTTCATGCTGCAGGTAAATAGCTACAGGCAAATGGTTATCGATCTGAACCCAGATATTCACATGGTCAATATCTTGCAATGTTTGGTTTATGTTGAATTTTGAATCGGATCTCATTGAGTGTCCAAAATGCAACTTTGTGGTGTTTTAGTATACATATGAAACCACACTGAACAATTTTGAACAAATTCACAGGGACATTTCTGTGCGAAATTCAAAATTCGAATTTGAATTTGAATTTTTGAAGTGTTATTTTTTATTATACAAGTTTTTTCAATATAGTACAATTTGTAGAGCAATCTGTAAGTTTTCCAATGGTGTTTGTTCTTTGTCTCTAGTGTACATATTAACATGTTATGAAAATTTTTAATAATCACTGAAGCTGGAAAAATGCACTTTTTTGAAATTTTTGAACATCCTATATAGGGACACTTTCAGGGTGAGAGGGATAATATTTGGGATTTTTTCATCTCCTACTGTAATAAAGCTGTCAGATTTTGTCATTTCATTGGTTGATTTCACATGAAATATCCCATAGTGGACAGAATTAATGCTCCAAGATGCTATAGACTTCAGGGCTATACGTCACGATACCGAACAAAGTGTATGAAAATGTGATTTGTATTTATGTCTTAACAAGGGCGAAAACTGTTTCATTAAGCTTCACACAAATGAGTAATGTGAGCATCCAACATTGTCATTGGTTTGTACAATCCGCGGCAAAAAACCTGCAACATGAGAATGTAAGTTTATTGTGATACTACGCCTAACAGCACAGGGAATCAACATAACGTCTAAGTGGCACGAATCACGCCAGGATAAACCTCGGCGTCCTCCCGTGAACACTTATTTTGGAGCAAAAGACTTCGTCATTTCACAATAAACTTACATGATTATGTTGCAGGTTTTTTGCCGCTGATTGTACCATCTTATGGTGTTTTAATTGTTAATCTGGTTATGGGAAAACAAAGAGATACACATTTTAGTACTAACAAAAACCATTATAAGTCACAATCCTCACTTTTGTGAGTATCAAAATCAGAAGGGGTTAAGTCCAAAAAATCATAATTGTGAGTATCGTGTTTTTCCCCCTCCTCACTTTGGGGGAAACGTCAAGAAACATATGACTAACAACTGAAGATGTATTTGTCAAAACTAAGTACTTGCAATAAAAATCAGTTAAGTACTTTCTTTTTGGGTCTGTAAGGGATAGAGGATTAAAGGAGGAGATGGAACTTACTCTTGGGACGGTGAATCGATTTCGGAAAACCGCTTCTCGATCTCTCTTACCGTTTTTGTTCTGATACCTGTCGACAAACAGACAGACGGACATTGTTGTCTATAAGACTCCCCACACTTACGCTCAGCATAGTTTAGAAATTTAGTAAAATAAAATGGATCACCTACGATAACCGTAAAAGTTCAGGAAAGTGATTGGATCGTGATCAACCTGCACGACATTTCCAAACATAGTCCTCCATCTGCAAAAAGCGTTGTTGCTAGTATGATGATGATGACTTATCGTGTTTTTCCCGTCGCGGTGAAACCATTATGATGCGGACTATTATAGCGTTGAACTGCTTAAAATGACCGCACAGTTGTACGCAAGCAGCCATCAATGGTTAACAGGCATAGTGTTCGTAAGTTGCACACCTACACGTCGCTCAAAGGACGGTGCAGAGTGCTCATGAGTTCCAGTATGAAGACCTTCCTCACCCACTGCATATTCTTGTTTTGTCTCCCGCAGATTAGCACCTCTTCCGACATCTCGGCCATTTCTTGTCCAGAAAGAACTCCCCGTACAACGTGCAGTTGAAGACTTCTTTGCATTATATGCTCCAAACTTCTTTAACCATGGAATCCAATTGTTGGCTGAGCGATAGCAAAAGTTTGAGGCTGCAAACCAAAGACTACTAACCTACCAGGTATTGTTCTAATTTCTTTCTTTTTTGAAAATGACACACGTCAACCGGATACTTCAATCGTACCAACTCAATAGTTTACTAATGGATCACTATTGTATAATAGCTTCGCTCAAAACATTTGCACTTTTCAGTCAAAGGAATGGGGTTCTATTTAGCATTTGAATTTCTCTCCCACTATTGTTTCTCACTTAAACAATAGCTCTATTTCTTCTTCACACTTGTTACGCAATGAATTGAACCATATCTATGGTGGAACATGTTGGTACCCATATTTCTTTCCCGTTGTACCCATATTTCTTTTAACTATTATTACAGCTCATCACCTGGAAATGTTATAAGCGCGGCTACTATACTTACCACTATTCTTTAAACTATCATCACAACTCGCTAACTGGACATGTTATTAACCGTACCTGGAAACGTTATAGGCACTACTAAACTCACTATATTCACTGTTATTCCTTTGAACTATTATCAAAGATCGCAGATTGGAAACGTTATAAGCGCGGCTACTACAACATACACTATTTCCTTAAATTATTATCAAAGCTCGCCAAATGAAACTATTGTATTCACCACTATTACCGTACTTTAAACTCTTATTAAAACTCACTAACTAGAAACGTTGTACGTGCAGTTACTATGCTCAGCACTATTTCTTTAAACTATTATCAAAGTTCACAGACTGGAAACGTTATAAGTGTGGCCACCATACTCACCACTATTTCTTTAAACTATTATCAAAGCTTGAAGACTGAAAACGTTATAAGAGCGGCTACTGTAATATTGGGCTCATCCATGGTGTAAACTGGGGAAAGGTTCTCTCATTAAAACAAACATATACTTAAGGTCAATCATGTAATAACAAAGTCTTGTTTCGTTTATATGTCAGTATACAAGTTAATCACGCATATGATAACTATGTACAATTACGCTATGACGAAACAATTGCATTACATCAAGAAACCTTATGTACATCACTGTCAGGATGTAATCCAACACAAGACATTAAATATATATCTTAATCGTACAACGACGTGCAGTCTCTAATAAACTTATTGCATTTATTTCATACTTCGCGTTTCTTTGTACTAAAAACTAAAATCAAGAAATACTTAATTGAGAAATTTCGTACTCTCATAAAATATCTAGTAATCCAGCATGCACAAGGTTAAAAAAAAGTATATGTATAAAGGAAACATTGCACTGGTATACAGCCTTACGATACTAGAGCTCTCCATTGAAAATACCCGTGTATTTCTGATCTGGTTAAATCAGTCTAAAATATTTCTTGGAGCGAATCGTATCTCTTTGAAGTATGAGCTTCATATTTATGATGTAGAATAATTTTAGTAAAAAAAAAAATGATTACTCGGGTACAACGGTATCCGTATCACTACAAGGAACTACTCAGGTATTTATGTTAGAAGTTCGGGTACAGTCATGTTAAGAAAAGTGAATAAGAATATCTCATTAGGAAGTCTTGCCTTCTCAACCATATTTAATACTATATTATTATTATTAGTGGTCAACCTGTCAAAATGTCCTGCTAACAGTAGCCTATTAGTAAAAGCTTGAAAACGGAAATGGGTGCTAGTTTTCTTTTGAACATGACTGTACACGAACACTGAGAGCTCTAGTACACACCAACACGAACCATTATGTACAGAAGTATCTGTCTGTCAAAGGAAAGAATTCATTGAATGTACACTTAGTACAATGTATATGAGATCTCAAACCATTTTTGTCAGTGTTTTCTTTAAGTTACATGTAAGAAATCCCGAGTTCGCAACACAAATCCCACTACAAGACATTTTATTTACATGTTCTTTTCTTTCTGTCTGTTTTCCTTTTCTTAATGTAGAGCTGTCTCATTTACACTCGTGACACACACACACACACACTGTTAAACACGAAAAGTCTCAAAAAAGACACTTTCTTTTGTCACTTCACAATATCACGAAAACATTCAGTAGGAAAGGTGTCCAAAGGACTCTCAAGGGTTATCCCATCGGCTCTTCTTTCTTTGTCTATCTGGTTTTGGTGCTGAATTCACGACTGGTTGCGGCTGAGAACGTGTCTGTGTCCAACTCACATCAGTAGACGCACAAAACTGAAAAACAAAACGGCATTTGTAAAAAAACCATGTTAAACCAGTCAAAACAAACAAACAAAAAGTTAAGCACACTTAGTAAGTAGGTGAGTAGTAAATACTGTTACACAGAAGGCTGTTCAATAGTGAGTCAAATGATACAGGACAGAGCCACTTGGAGCGACTGAGGCGAGGCCTACTGAATGAACAGTAAACAGGAGACTGAGATCGCTACGGGCATGGCCGTGCAGCTCACGGATGACTGGAACGGATACAGCTATCTGTAGACTTTCAAAGGCGCACTGGAGCCTGTCATTGATAGTTAAAGATTGCAATGACCTTAGTTTGGATATCAGTAAAACCACTGTGCGACGTATGACCAAACGACGTGTCGCACTACCGCCAGAAGAACGGGGGCGCCCCAGAAACACACAAAACCGACCTCAGCCGCCCAACCCAGCAGGTACAGTGTGAGGTCATGAAGAAGAACCCGTCAACACAACGGCATCTCCATCGGCACTTTCCACAACATAATTCACCGTAACCTAGGACCGGAGGTGCGATATAAACCATGCGGAAATGCTCTAACAGCTTGGCATATACAGGAAAAGTACACCAACGCCGGAATTATGTATGAACGCAGGTTACAAATGGCAGTGGGTCATCACCTTGGATGAAGGGTGGCTTGGCTGGACGACGCATGGACCATTTTCTACCAAACCGAGGGGAGTGGAACCACAGCACAGTGGGTCCGCCAATGAAAGTACTTTCTATGCGCTTCCATAATAATGACCAGGTACTGTAGTCGAGGTGCACCTGCTCTTGGGCGGGTGCCATTCAGTGTGCAGGTCAATGCGGCTTACACTGACCTCTTCTATGCGACCCATATCCCTCGACTGTGAGGCCGGAAGAGTAGGATTGTCTCCATCCATATGGTAAGGTTTCCAGTCACACTGCCATCTTCACTGACCTACTACATACAGAAAGAGCCGAGTTGGGTACCAAGGTGGTGCCATTTTCGTGTGTTCCTGTGAAGTACCCGGACACATCGTCCATGGATTTCTGTGGCTTTGTGTTCTTGAAACAGAGCCTTGCTCGGTGCCGTCCAAGTAACACTGAAAAGCTTCGGAAAGTTTCCAACGCGACCTTGCAGACTTTTTCTCTCCATGACCTCCGATGAAGCCTCTTTAAGCGCAAACTTCGGCGCAAAGCCATTGTCCGAATCTGTAGGTGTCACATCGAGTACAATCGGTGTTGGAGGAAGGGCATCTGCTAGCCAAGTATGTACTTTATATCGTTTCATCTTATCTTTAACAACCTTCTCTGTACGTGGAAAATCAATAATAATCTTAATAGTAAAAAATGGGAACGTCCACAACAACAAATACATTCTGACTGGAAATCTATCTAATATAAAGAGAAAAGGGAATTGGAACAGGAATAGCTTCACAGAACCAAGAAAAGAAGAAAATTACCTAGATCTCAGTTATCAACTCACAAAATGAATTTCCACTCACAAGATGAATTTCCAATCATATAACTTAGTACTATTGTTAATGGTGAACCTAATAAATATTCTTAGGTACGCTTTGTCTTTGTGAATAATAATAATATCGAGAGAGAGAGAGAGAGAGAGAGAGAGAGAGAGAGAGAGAGAGAGAGAGAGAGAGAGAGAGAGACAGACAGACAGACAGAGAAGAAAGAAAGAAAAAACAGCAATGACAAAGGTCTAGTTTAAGTTTCAGATACCACTAGAATTGTGTATTATTCCTCCACATCATATTACTTGAGGAATAAAACTAACACCAAAATGTTTCACATTTTCGGCGGTTTGTAACCCTGAAAGGAAGCGTTTCCTGACCAATGTTTATTACAACTTTCTTCCTTTCATTTGATATAAAAGATTACCTCCAAAATTATAAAACGTGAGTTCATTACCACCCTGTATTTCCCGTGTTTTACTTTTAAACTGACTTCTGCGTTCTTTTTAAATTCACTAATTCAACTACGAAGTTATTTTAGTTTCGAGAACATGTTTTTGATTGCACGATAAATTCAAAAATACATATATAATATCTGAATATTCCTTACCTGAGTTTGATACTGAGCTTTGAAAGCTGCCTTCATTGCTGACAACCTATCACTTCCAGGTCCTGTGCGTGGTTTCGGAATTCCATCCAATCCAGATATAACACTGGAATTGGAACCCTGAAAAATTAATAATCTCTTAAGAACATTTGTATGAATATCAATACACAGACAGTGAATGAATATATTAGGTACCAAAAACATTTTGTAGGATTTACACGTGATGGCGCTGGAGACACTTCATGCACCTTTTCGTTTCGAGTTATATAAAAACTGCTTCCTCTTGTAGCCTATTGGTTGTGGTCGATACAATTAAATGGGTATGTCAGTGAGACCAGGCAGAGAAAAAAAGACACCAATAAAACAGGAAAAAAAAAAAAAGACAGCATTGGCTGTAAGTCGCTTGACACTAGCAATTATTCAGTTCTCAACTGATTTGAGTAACAGTAGCTGATTCACTTAAACTATACGTTATGGTTAACAATAAATTGGCTATTTACCAATGACTCCTCCCTTGAAAACTTTAAAGATTTTGACGTTTTGGAATTCTCAGCTGGTTCCTTCCTCAGTGGCAAGGTAAAAAGGATTAAAACAGAAAAGAGATAAAAGGACTAAAACCTGGCATACATACCACTATATAAAAGTAACGTACAAAAAAGATCCTGAGATGAAACAAAGCAGAAAAAATGAAATGAAATTTTGAGTTTTACGTCCCACGATTATGCCGGTTAGGCTAAAGGAGACGGTAATAATGAGTAATGAATGAAATGGTGGAATGAAGAAAGTGGGAGGAAACGGGATAACCCCGAGAAAACCCACGCACACGGTGTTTGTCCACCACAAAGTTCACTTGGTGGGAGCAGGGTTTGAACTCGAGACCCCTAGCACCAGAGGTGAACGCTCTACCACTGAGCCACCGCGCCCCCCTGAAACAGAGCAGAATGAAAAAAAGAATGAACTGAATAAAAAAGAACGTGGTGTCTATGTTAGGCCACTATTGCTAGATCCAAAGTATGCATCAAAGGTAGGTACCCAAGTTTGATCAATGTTGCCAGTATCAAGGTTCAAGGCAGGTTTGTATTTATGAATAAAGAAAAATTCTTTAATTTCCCGTTGTTGTTTTTTTTTTTTTTATTATTATTATTTTGCTGAACCTATTACCTTAACCTGTTTTATATTATGTGAATGTTGTTTTAGATGAAGCGCTAAACACGACATGCCTTCTTCTTGTGACTTTTTTGATTGTCTAACATGTTCCTTCACACGTGTGTTAATATTACGTTTAGTTTGGCCAATGTATGAGGAATCACATTCGCAATGAACGCGGTAAATACCTGCTTTATTTAATGGATCGACAAAATAGCTTTTAAATCCAGTGAGATGTTTTTGTAAACTTTTGGGGGGGAATACTTGAAACAGATATGTTATGCTTTGCAAGAATACGTCGAATTTTTGTTAAAAGTTGTGGAAAATAAGAGTTTTTACTTCTTTGGAAGTTACCGTTTTGGGGACTTGCAGCGATCTACGTGTTTGATTAAACCACTTTTGTAAAATACACAGCTTATAACTGTTTTCTTGTTCTATTTTATATAAAAACTGTATTTCTTCATTGAGATCTTTTTGATGGTCATAAATTAATAATGCTCTATGAAAGAAGTTCTTCCAAATATTGGCCTTGTACATTGGTGGATAAGCTGACTGTTGATGTATGTAAGTAGTGCCTGCATTGGATTTTCGGTATACATTTGTAATAAATTTATTATGTGATAGGGTAATCAATAGGTCTAGAAATTGAAGGTCGTTATCAGATTCAAGTTCAAGGGTGAACTTCAGCCTAGGATGTTGATTGTTGAATTGTTCAAATATTTGTGTAAGTGTATTTTCGTCACGAACAAGTAGTAGAATATCATCAGCATAACGGTAATATCTAACGTATTTAAATGTGTCCTGCCGTAAAATAGACGTTTCAATCTGATTTAAAACGATATTTGACAATATTGGGGATAATGTGTTACCCATGCCTAAGCCATCATTCTGAGAAAAGTAATGATCTTCAAACTGGAATATATTAGTTGTTAAACAAACCTCAGGTATTGGAATAAAAAATAGTTTCATAGATAGAAGCGCCATTTTGTAATAACCAGGATCGACTACTATTGATAGTAAGTTCCAGTGGTATGGACGGATGTTGTTCGTGAATAACACGTTGTAAGAAGTGGTTTTACGAAGCATTTAAACCTTGCTACATTTGGTAATTAGTAGGGGCACGAGTTTTTCGCACTAAGAATTTGAAAATCTCGCGTTTCGTTTTTCATATTTCGCGTTTTGTCGCATTTTCCAAATAAAGTTTCGCATTTTGTAGCTTTGTGGAAAATATACTCCCTGATATTTTTACAATTGTTCCTTTTATTCATAGATCACTACAGAAATAAACCATTAATTACCTAAAAGCAAAATATATTGAATATTTCACTTGATATACTAAATTTCACTTACAGAAATTATATATTTTTTAAATCGAACTGAAGGAAAATCAGTAACTAAACTTACTATGGGTAGGAAAATTTTGCTGTCTTATGAAAACACATAAGCACAAGTTATATTTATGCATTAAACATAAGCATGTTACATGTTTCCACATTTTTCTCCATTGTTGTACATTTGTCACTTATTACCAGTCCATACTTGGAAAAAAAACCTCTCACAATTGTCATTGCTTGTTAGAGCCACACATATGTAAGTGCACTTACAACAAACTTCAAACAATCATCACTTCCCAACTCCCCATCCAGTTGCGATGATGATAGTTAACGCACAACAAGTTCTCTATAACCGTGTCCGAATCACCTAAAATGCACCGCTCATACTCAGAGCCGTAGCTAGAGATTTCGGCGCCCGGGGCGAAGTAGAATTCGGCGCCCCTACACTCATCTTACCAATCATTATATATATATATATATATATATATATATATATATATATATATATATATATATATATATATATATATATATATATAAGAAAAGCAGCTTTTGTTGTTATGCTACGCTGAATTTTTATAAATCTTCTTGGAAAGACCATTGCAACAACTAAAAACGATCATTATGTATCCTTTTTCAAATAAGAGCTGTTTTCAACAGTCTTATTTTGGGCTTTTTGTTAAGATTGACAAAACTACAAATTCACTAGAACAGTTCAGGAAAATTACTACTATTTACAACGTTTAATACTATCGATAAGAAATTAAATTTCAATACATTAAAAACTATGTGCTTCTAAACTGTTCGAAATGGGTGACAGTATTAATTTCCAATAATAATTGTAAACATTTTAATTTTATTCTGTATGTGACCACATCAATAGCATTTTAATTTCGATCTTTTTACGGTAAAAAATATTTTGTGAAATGTAATGGAAATTCAGAAGAAGCCTTCTTTGTGAATTTCTAAATATTGATCGATGGAGGTGAAGAATATATTCAATGTTTGTACTTAAATTCCAAAATATACTTTGGCTACTACATATGTCTGAAATTATAGTAATTACTTAATTTCTTAATGAATGAAAGTTCCGAATTTAAGCTACTTATTATTAATTAACATATTAAAATACACTAACACGTACTTATATTAAGAGTGTGCGTACTTATGTTTTGTATGTATGTAGATAGATAAAAACATGACACAACTAGATACGTATGCACAAAATAATATGCTGGCAATACAAAAAGTTGATGAAAAAATGTTCCCAATAAATTCCTTCAAACTGGAAGAATTTCATATGTTAATGGAATTTAAAAATAAATCATTGACAGTGTTTAGTATCTAAAAAAGTTGAACTTCTTTGGGCTAAGTTCTGATCCCTTAAGTCCCTATTCTACAACTGCTTGAAGTTCGAAAATGTTATTGTTCTCCTCGTTTATCTTTATTTTTAATATTATCGCACAAACAGCAGCTTGACTGTGTCTCTTCACTCTTCTCACTTTCATACCTTCATTCTCACCGTCGCACAGTGGGGCCGAACCAGGCAATTCTTAGCAAAAACTCGAAGAATGAAGTAAAAGATTGACTCGATATAATTTGTTATAATGAAGCCTTGATAGTGTACACGTAAGATAGTGTGCAGGAAAATAAGTGATAGCAACATACAATGAACTCTTCGGACGTGTAAATTTGGTTATCCGCTGAAGCCGGAGAGAAGATAGGAATGACAGAAGATTGGAAATTGATTTTGAATGCGACTATTCCTACATTGCGTGTAGATATTCAGTGGCTGGTAAACATGGTGACACGACCGACATGTATGTATCGTTTTGTATATTTAGAATATTGATGTGATGTGTAGTCAATAATCATATTAGTAATGATGCTAATATCATTATCATATCCTTATGATAATCCCCTACTTAATATCATATTTGGAAAATGCTGTGGTACTGAAAGCGTATAAACAATGGTCAAACGATAGAATGGCATTTTACTAGAAAATATGGCATAATATGTCTGTGATTTTTTAATATGTCGGAACAGAAACATTGTTCTTACTGTATGCAAAGAGAAAACCTGCACATATTTGCACGTTTGGAAAATATAGCACATGAAAATGTTTGAGAAAAACCGCATTCTGGATGCAATGCTGCTTTTGAATTGAGCTGGGATGAATGCGAGAACAAGTGTTAGGTTATTAGACATACACGCAGTGACAAAGTTGAATATAGGTCGATTCTGGGAATTTTGCTCCCAGACCCATTTTGTTTCCAACATCTAGTCATACTTCTCTGTCATTCACCAACAGAACTAAACTCTAGTCAAACATATTTGATTAATGGTGGCGACATTTTGAAACGCCAATGCTAAACAATCTATGGACCATAAGATAGAACCATATTAAAATGGTGTTGATCAATTCAGTATTGTATTTTTTGTGATGCGTGCACAGAAGTGACATTGGAATTAACTGTAATGAGACTCCGCTCGCTCTAGCTCAGAGTGTTCCAATCAAGCTCTGAAATGATGCAATATATGTACGATGCAATATATGAAACAACCTGAACAGGTTACTGATGCTTGTAAATCATAATATGTTTAATATATCTGATAATATATTCATATCGAGAACTTGTGATGAGATAATTTCTATGTATTGAAGGTCTTTGCATCTTCATTGTCATAACGAATCCTCCACAACTTTGAACTAATTTTGAGAAACAAGAACTTTTCTTCAATTTTATTACTCTTCAGTTGTAAAATGAATAAGTACACTTTTTCCTTTCATACATAAGAATATAAGCCAATCGTAAATTGCCAAATCAAAGCATATTGCCCACGCGTTTCTTTATGCCAATCATATAATCTGTTATATAATTTAGGCGCGAATATAAGGAATATTTCCTTTTATGATGTAAAACTCTGTTTTTGATTAAATAATGTCGAAATAACATTATTATAGCCACTGCATACGCCGAACTAATTGATTTCAACTTTCTGCTTCATATTGCGAATTCTTATTTTTGCCAAGAATTCAGTGCTTTGGCCCCACTGTGCGTCGTGATTAATCCGATTGGGTGGAAAAACGTTTTGAAGTCAGCAAATTCATCACTGTCAAAACGCCGAACACGACTTTGCTCGTTTCTGATTTTGAAAATGCTCATGCGTACACTATAAGTCATTACTCGGCATCTTGTATACCACATGTCATTAAGAAATCATGTATAATAAATCTTCAAGTAATAAATAAAAACTTGTGACTTATTTAAACTCTTGCATTGCGAGCGAAGCGAGCAAGAAATTTTTTAAGAAATCTATGTATTTCATTGATAACCTACAGCAATATTTATCTAATAGGACGCCAATACTTTCTGGGGGCGACTCGTCTTTTACTCATGTTTAGCACCACTTTTTCTTTTTCCTTGCTCGTGCGGCGCCCCTTGCTGTCAGCGCCCGGGGCGGGCGCCCCGCTGGCCCCCCCTTAGCTACGGCTCTGCTCATACCACGTTCTACCGTTCCGTCAGCGGAAAACTAGCGTTTTTAACTTAATGAAAAGGTATTTTTAGAATTTCGCGTTATTTCGCATATTGTTACAAAATCCGCGGCCACAATGATATTCACCACAAACTCACGTGATCTAAAACAGAATTAAGGACCTCTCGCTACCAAAGTGAGTGCTCTACCACTGAGCCATTAAGCCCTCTCTGACTTGGTTGAGAAACGCTAATTTGATTTCCATATTTTCTAGACATGTATTGTCGGATTACCATTTGTAAGATATCTATCTGCTATGACGAAAATTTAAAAAAAAGGACGTAACCATTCCATTGGACGGTTTCATTAGTTCAAGCTCAATTTAGTTCTATCATCATAGTATCCACAGCCTGCCAGCTAGCAAAGAGTTAGAAACAAGTTACTGCCGCAGATGAGGACTATTTTTGATTTTACACGTACGTTTTACTGTTTTCGCCTTTCTCTTTGTAGGGTCACAATCCGATAGAAGTGTTTTGGGTACCTAATATATATATATATATATATATATATATATATATATATATATATATATATATATATATATAAAACATTCCAACAAGTCAAGTGAGATATATGTTCTTTCCATGGTGATCATTTAAGTGAAACGTATTAATATATACAAATAGTTATCAAAATAATGAAGAAAAACCTTAACAAAATGCAACCTACTTGATTGCCAAAGCGTTGAACAAACTTCTGCCTACACAACAGCTTATATTCGTTGAGGAATTGAGTCATATAACTCGCAAGTCAGATTAGACGGACCTTGAAATCAAATAGCACTACTTTCGTTGTTTTTGATATCTATAAACCTGTATGATACATAAAGATCGTGATCAATTTAATGAAAACACCTAAAAAAATAATTAAAAAAAAAGACCTTAACAGACGGTGTTAGACCACCTTTAATCCTCAAAACAGCTCTGAAACGGTACGGAATAGACTCATAGAGGTTGTGAATGATAGCAAGTGAAATATTACTCTATTCCGTGTGCAAAGCATCACTCAGCTCTGTGAGAAAGATTGGAGGTGGAAATGTGCGCCACATTCGTGTCTCCAAAACGAACATAGATATTCAATTATGGTGCGACGATTAGGTGAAACACAGTAAGTGTTCAACTTCACCCCGATGTTTCTCAAACCATGCCACAATAGCTCCAGTTGTGTAAATGAGTCCATTATCATCCTGGAATATGGCAACATTACCCGGAAACAATATTCGGACTATAGGACACACATGGATCCCTAAAATGGCTATAAAATCACTGACAATGGCGATATTGGAAATTGTGAGCATGGGACTCACTATTGTGACCCACAGCATCAAAGAGCCACCGTCACGTTTCACGGATGAGCGGAAGCACTCTAGATCAAACGCTTTTTTAGGCATCTGCATTATATAAAATACGGTCAGTGATTTGAAATGAGGTGAATGTTCACTCATCTGACCATATCACACGTTTCCAGTCATTAGCGGTACCATTGGCATCATGCTAAAGCGTTATGGTCCCTTATCGTCGTTTACTTCGTGCAACCTGGCTCCATATTTCCATGTTATGTAATTCGCGGCGGACTGTGATTGTCGACACAGGCTGTGGAAAGTGCTGCTTGAATTTTTGTTGTTACTTGCACCGCAGTCCCATAACGATTGAGTGGCAATCTACTTTAATGCTCGAGAAACCTGTCACGGAAGGCTTTCTTCCGATCACTGTTCCTCCTCGCCGATGTGGTTTTGCCTTGAGTTCTGTAGGCCGCCATCATCTTAGTCACTGTCGTTAGCGATCCACCCAACAAACTTACCATTTTCCGCATGCTAGTACCACATACTGTAGTTGAGAGCCAACAATTTATCCCTTTGAAAATCAGAGAGACTGCCGATTTTACACTCACACTGCTCTTCTCACGTATTACGGAATTTGCCTTAACACCACCACCACCATTAGCTCGGCGCTGTAGTCGCCGATGCCCGTTGTACATCTAGACATTGACGTGTTTCCACTGAATTGATAATTATTTGTATCAATTGCAAACAACTTGGCTGCCAAGAGAGCTCCGTATCTCAGCATCATTTTCACATTTGCTTTCACACAGATGTGCCCGAACTTTGGTAACTTGATCTATTTATTCTTTATAGACTCTTTCTTACAATTAGGTATCAATTTTCTTCTTTGATTACCATGTTTATAGGTTGAGGCAAAATACAACAATCGTAGCTTCAGTATATTGTACATTAGTTTAAAACCCAATGAAAATAACTATTTAAACCCAGTGTAAATAATAATGTAGAGAGTGTGGGGAAAGTATGCGTCCAAGCCTGAAATCATGCTTAATTAAATGCTCTAATTGTTTAAGATTTATTTATTTATTGTTTTGAGTTTGCTCAACGACCCCAAACTTCGTATCACATTTTCTATGTAATTATTCGTCGACTTCATTATACAAAGAATCCCGCAGGTGGCGTCATCATCTATTAGCGTCAGACAGGCAAATGATAGCACACGTAGCAATATATATTAGCGTGATGCACTTAAACGTTTGCTGTTTATGATCAGGAACTCGCATTGCGTTTTTTTTTTTTCTTTCGACAATCAACATTACAAAACTCTTGACCGGAGTTGTATAACTTTGCAAGATATTAGCGTGACTGTCAGACTGATGCGTCTTGGTTTTATAGTAACAGTTTCTTATACATACCTGAAAAACTGCTGGAGAACCTAAACCAGGTCTCTCTCTATAACCAAGTCCTCTACCACCAACATTAATATTCTTTCCCTTTCCACTCTTGAAACGAGACTTCCGAAACCAGGAGGTCTGGAAAGAGAAATGTAAACTGCTATTAAAGGATGAACTATTTGATTTCTTCCATATACTTAGTAGCTTTACTTTTCCTTGCAATATACAAAGGCAATTTCACGGGGAAGAAATCGGTGAAAATGAAATCTTTTTAGTTGATTTAATATTTCAAATGTTACGTCAGTAAGAACGGGTATACACAAAATCTAAGGCGTTTTCAAGTTGTATCAGAGACACCTTTAAAAATAAGTTGTTCTACAGACACCCCTAATTAAGTTTTCCCGCAGTCGTGACTTTCACCAAATTTGTACAGCTGTTTTTTCAAGATAAAATCTATAACCAAGAATTGCTTGTTTCAAAGTATATTTAACTTGTACCAAATTTCACAAAATTAAATCCCCACGTTAAGCGGGTTTGCATATCCAGGCTCCTAACTATGAAAACATTTACGCTCAGTCCAACCTCAATCATTTCACGAATTCAACCTGTTTTATGTATGTTATTAGGACATAATATCGATTGTGATTTATTCTAAAAACACTTTTATACATTGCAAGAGCTGTAACGTTCAAATATTTACTGAGAACTCATAGTCGTATCGGAATAAACAAAAACGAGTATGGAACAGTAAACTGCTTTCACAAAAGGCAAAAGAAGATGTGCAAAGGCATACAAAACGGTCGAGTGGTTTGGGGCGATACACTATCAATCACATGTTTATGTGTTCAAACCCGGTAGCAAGTTGTTTCTTTTTTTTAAGTGTCTTCCTATTTTCATCCGGAGGCTGAAAATATTTCTTTGAGTAACTCATTGAAAACTTCTTTTGTTTCAAATTCGATTAGAACGGAACATTATATGAATTGCGAATCTTAAATCCATAGCTAAAAAAATGAAGTATACTCACTACTCCATAATCCTCTGATTTGTAACGAAAAACTATTTATAAACAGTGGTGACTTCAGAAAATTATCCTCGGGGGGAATTTCAATATGCAGGTGGAGGGCAAACATTGGTAGTCCACATTGAGCACGATCGAATATATGGTCCTGAAGGCGGAAATTTCTTAGCTCGAGAGGGGTCTCAAATTCTCCCTCAGATCACGTCCTGAAAGCATCATTGCTTAAAAGCTTTTCGTAACAAATATAATATTACACTTGTTTCTCGTTCTACATTTAGAATTGGTAAAATCATAACTTATAGAGGATTATAATAAAAGCATAAAAATTACAATACCAATCATGTATAAATTATCCTGTAAGTTACCAACTTTGGGTCAGATTAAAACTCAAATATTTGTTTTCGGATTGCACTTAGAAGTAAGTCCTCTCTATATAATTCTGATTAGAAAGCCATGTTTAACACTAATTAATTAATCAATATTTATACGAATATTTTTTTATTTTACTATTTTTACTATTCAATAGTATATACACTTCATTTCCAAAATCAAAATCTCAAAAATGTATATTGTACGAGTGCAGACTCGCAAATAAATGATTATTTATCATATATATTGGTCTCTATTCGAAATTCTATTTAATCGAATCCGACAAGAACACAGACAGAAATATCGAGAACAGGTGAAAAAAAGAGAGAGAAAAAAGCGTTGTATCCGACGGGGACTCGAAGTAAGTTCGAATGGTGCTTTATAAGCCCAACGCCTTAGACCACTCGGCTATGGAAACAATTAGTGATTGTAGCAAAGGCTTCGAGTAGTAGTTCTTATTACAGAATAACATTTTCTATTGCCTAAAATTTAAACCTAATTTACTTTGATATAATATATCTATTAATTTGTTACATGAACACGTTTTCGTTACTTTGATGAATGAAGTATGTTGATATAGATTCTATTACATGTTCTTTCGTAAATATTATAGAAAGTATCAGGGTTATTTATGATCTTTCATGGAAATTGACTGGCGCATGCGCAGTACACAGACAGTTCAATTGGAAGGCGAGGAAGGAAACGCTAACACACTGTTAGAATGTTTCATCGCTGTGAAGTATAAAGAACAGCTAAAATGTATTTTACGCTTGTCATTTCGTAAAGAATCACCAGGTTAATGTTTGTCCAAGTTCTCACTAATCAACTGGACTCATGAAAAATAATTAGTATTGTCATTACTGCAAAATATGAAGAATAAAGAACGTATATTACACCACATTGTTCTCGAATTCGAACTTAGCTAAGGAAGGGACAATAAACAAAATGTGATTTATTCATTAGAATTGAGATAATTCAATGAAACTAGAAATTACACAATCAAAAGGAAAAAATATCGTTAAAAAGACAATAATACTTTTATCCGAGATGTGAAATAAAGTTATTAGTTAACTGAAATGAAATTACTATTGGGCATGATATAGAGTAAGGAAAAAAGTAAATGTATTCTTAGAAACGTTCAAAGTAAATTCACAAATACTTTTTGAAGATATACTACTCTTCCTTTACGTTTTAACGAACTAATAAGTAAACAAGCAGCGGAAAAGAATCAAGAACGAAAGTATTGCTCTTGAAAAAATATAATAAATAAATGAAACTTAAATAAATGTTTACACAAAAAATAACACACTAGTACTTCGTGTAGTCACCTGCAGAGTCAGTAACTTCCTGAAGTCTGGAGGGGATACTAGATACAAGTCTCGAGCAATACGACGGTGTCACGAAAATGTTGCCACAGTTCCATAACATGATTTTGAAGAAACGTTTGGTCTCTGTTTTCACGTCTCTCTTCCCATTCTTGCACCATGTAGGCCCACAGATGTACAATTGGGTTTTAAATCTGGGGATAGAGGGGGCCACTCAATACAAATTAACTCTGGATGTTCACTTAGCCACTCTCATGTTTGCCGGGAAGTGTGAACAGCACTGTTGTCATGTATAAATATATATTCTTCCTGTTCGGGGAAGTTTCTTTCTAAGGACGGTAACAACGTATTTTCGAGGATATTAATGTAAACACTGCTGTTCATTCTCTCAGGCACCGCAACCAAATCTCCAGGACCAGCAGCCGTCATGTATCCCGAAAAGTGTGCTGATATTCGTCCTGAACAAGAAGTTCTGATAATTTGTTCAGCATACCTGGTTCCGCGCGGTCTATACAATATAACTCTGCCTTGTTGGTTAGACTTGAGAACCTTCTCGTCGGTCCAGATGACTAAGTCCCAATATGACTGAGGTTGGGTTATGTTATTCTGTGCTCATTCCATTCGTCTGGCCTTGTGAGTTTCAGTCAGGAGAGTCTTCCTAGCGGGTCTTGAATAGTGTAGACCAGCCCCCAATAATCTTCTTATTATTGTTTCGTGAGAACAATTATATTCTCTGGCTTTGTCCAAGAGGATTGACGTGTGGCGTAGAGGTCTGTTGATTACTTCTGTAACTAAAGCTTGATCTTGAGCTGCAGTTGTCACTTTTGGCCTTCCACTTCTTGACTGAGACCTGAACCATTCACCACCTTCTTCATGTCGCTGAATCCATTTCTTGACCGTTTTCTTGTCACATCCCAGATCTCTAGCAATCTGAGGCACAGTTTGTCCCATTTTTCCTCGGCCTATGATTTCTCCTCTCAGAGCAACAGACAGTTTTCCACAACCTTTAGAACGAGGTATTTTGAGAACCTGTTAGAAATTTGCGTTCTGGCGTGTATGACAAATGTCGGTAAAGTGCATCTTTCTGTTTCTACTGCGCATGCACCAGTCAATTTTCATGAAAGATCATAAATAATCCTGACAATTGCTGTAATATTTATGAACGAATACGTAATAGAACCTATATTAACAACATCATTCGTCAAAGTAAAGAATACCATAAACATAAAACAATTTCAACAGACTATTACATCAGGCCAAAATAGGCTTAAACTTCAGAGAATACAAAATAAATTTCATACTGTAACAAAAGATTGAACATGAAACACGCTTATTATATTTTCAACTTGTCACATTAGCCGAGGGGACTAAGGCGTTCGGCTAGAGCAGTGGTGTCCAATTATAACGAGCCTGAGGGCCATAACAGTCTTTACTAGTAAGGTGGAGGGCCGCAGCTAATAATAATAATAATAATAATAATAATAATAATAATAATAATAATAATAATAATAATAATAATTATTATTATTATTATTATTATTATTATTATTATTATTATTATTATTATTATTATTATTATTATTATTATTATTATTATTATTATTATTATTATTATTATTATTACGGTACAAAACAAAAATATAAAAATGTATTTTGAAATATTACATACCTATTCAATGTGGCAAATGAGGGTGACTAGTAGCGTTTACAAGGGCTGGGATATCTACATCCATTTTTGTTGTTGCTAGAGAACAGGAGATGTAAAAGAGAAGAATCTCCAAGGCAGCTTCTGAAGAATGGGTCAACCTGAACGTCACAAAGTTCGAGCTGTAAGTTTGGAGGTTGTTCTTCGATGTCTATTGTCAATGGATTAGTAAATAACGCAATGTCGTGTTTTAGTTTGTCAAAATCTGAGAATTTCGCATTAAATCCATTCGTGATACTCTCGATGTCTCTACAGAACTCAGAAAAATTAAATGCTTCATTTTCAAAATCTAATGTCAGACGATTGCAAATTAGAAAGTATGCTAAATTGTGTTTATCACAAGAAGTGGTGTATGTCTTGTGCGCTATGGCTTCTAGGCAAAGTTCGAGTCAGAAAGGGTCTGATTTAAAAAGCTAGATCAAATATATATACGTTCTTGAAGTAATCGTCCCTTTCAGCAGCGATTACATTACCGACTCCAGTGTTGCCATGGATGCTCGCGTCTTTTTGTTGTATAGAAGCGCTAAATGGATGCCTTATTCCGCAAGAAGAGTGGAAACATTAAAAGAATGAATGAATATAAATTAAAATATTATGTTATAACAATCGTAAATCAAGAAAGCTTTGCGGGCCGCAGAAAATGGTTTGGCGGGACGCATGCGGCCCGCGGGCCGCCATTTGGACAGCCCTGGGCTAGAGATTCTGAGGCACCATTCAAGAGTAGTTCGGATCCCACCACAGTACAATTTGGTTTTACCTCTTCTTGACGTTTCTGTTTGTGATTCTGCCGGATTCTATTAAATATAATTCCGTAATACGATAAATATACGTAATATTTGAAGTTCTTAACCTCCCATTTTTACATTTTTCAAGCTCAATTGAGAAGAAAGAGGGAAAATGAAAGTACAAAGATTTACAATAATTACTAGCATTTACTGTCATTGTAATTGTGGATATTTTATTTATGAAAATGTATAATGAACTAAAAATATATTTAGTAGGTCACATGTCTCCATTTTTCGATTCTAACTTGAAAGTTACAGTTTAGGCCGTGACATATCGAAGACCCAGGGGGTTGAGGGGGTTGTAACCCCTCCCATTGAAACTTTTATATTCTATTGAAATAAAAAGTGTTTCAGTTTATAATCTTGGAAAAGCAACAATCACTGTGTGTGGAGGACGGTTTATTTATACTACGATTTATCACTTCCAAATGTGTAGAATATGTGACTGGATATTGTGTATAATCATTCAAGAAATATGACAACGAAGGGACTTCGTAAATCCTTCACGCCACCCCAGGAGGAGGAAGTGCGTCCCGCCGTCCGTCGGTTGGGAACTATTGCTTGCGAGGAAAACATTCTAACAGTGTGTTAGCGTTTCCTTCCTCGCCTTCCAATTGAACTGTCTGTGTACTGCGCATGCGCCAGTCAATTTCCATGAAAGATCATAAATAACCCTGATACTTTCTATAATATTTACGAAAGAACATGTAATAGAATCTATATCAACATACTTCATTCATCAAAGTAACGAAAACGTGTTCATGTAACAAATTAATAGATATATTATATCAAAGTAAATTAGGTTTAAATTTTAGGCAATAGAAAATGTTATTCTGTAATAAAAACTACTACTCGAAGCCTTTGCTACAATCACTAATTGTTTCCATAGCCGAGTGGTCTAAAGCGTTCGGCTTGTAAAGCACCATTCGAACTTACTTCGAGTCCCCGCCGAATACAACGCTTTTTTCTCACTCTTTTTTTCACCTGTTCTCGATATTTCTGTCTGTGTTCTTGTCGGATTCGATTAAATAGAATTTCGAATAGAGACCAATACATATGATAAATAATCATTTATTTGCGAGTCTGCACTCGTACAATATACATTTTCGAGATTTTGATTTTGGAAATGAAGTGTATATACTATTGAATAGTAAAAATAGTAAAATAAAAAATATTCGTATAAATATTGATTAATTAATTAGTGTTAAACATGGCTTTCCAATCAGAATTATATAGAGAGGACTTACTTCTAAGTGCAATCCGAAAACAAATATTTGAGTTTTAATCTGACCCAAAGTTGGTAACTTACAGGATAATTTATACATGATTGGTATTGTAACTTTTATGCTTTTATTATAATCCTCTATAAGTTATGATTTTACCAATTCTATGATTCGAGCTAAGAAATTTCCGCCTTCAGGACCATATATTCGATCGTGCTCAATGTGGACTACCAATGTTTGCCCTCCACCTGCATATTGAAATTCCCCCCGAGGATAATTTTCTGAAGTCACCACTGTTTATAAATAGTTTTTCGTTACAAATCAGAGGATTATGGAGTAGTGAGTATACTTCATTTTTTTAGCTATGGATTTAAGATTCGCAATTCATATAATGTTCCGTTCTAATCGAATTTGAAACAAAAGAAGTTTTCAATGAGTTACTCAAAGAAATATTTTCAGCCTCCGGATGAAAATAGGAAGACACTTAAAAAAAAGAAACAACTTGCTACCGGGTTTGAACACACAAACATGTGATTGATAGTGTATCGACCCAAACCACTCGACCGTTTTGTATGCCTTTGCACATCTTCTTTTGCCTTTTGTGAAAGCAGTTTACTGTTCCATACTCGTTTTTGTTTATTCCGATACGACTATGAGTTCTCAGTAAATATTTGAACGTTACAGCTCTTGCAATGTATAAAAGTGTTTTTAGAACAAATCACAATCGATATTATGTCCTAATAACATACATAAAACAGGTTGAATTCGTGAAATGATTGAGGTTGGACTGAGCGTAAATGTTTTCATAGTTAGGAGCCTGGATATGCAAACCCGCTTGACGTGGGGATTTAATTTTGTGAAATTTGGTACCTTGAAACGAGTACGAGCTTTAAGAAAATCTATCTACCTACAACTACCTTTTGATGTTTATCTGTGCTTCATACAATGCAAGATTCAATGATGTATATCTTTTGCCATCACCTAATATACAAAAATAAAACCAATCTTGTGTTGGATCGAATCAAGGGAAAAACGGTTTAACCGTTTGAAATGAATTTTAGAATATAATTATCACTTAGCTCGAACTGGGATTTTATCATATCACTTTGGTTAAAATGCGTATTCTAAGGGAAGGGAGCATTAAAAAAAGTGTGAACCAAAGTTTTTGAAAATTCCTTTTTTTTTAAAAAAAAAAGCGGGGAGAGGAGGAGGGTGACATTTTCTATATTTTCTCGCCACATGGAAAGCGACATTGTCTGCTGTTTGTAATCACATTAACGGAGAAAAGACTGAACAGTTCAATATAAATTTTGGAACACGGTTAGTACCCTCTCGAGCTATGATTTTACCATGTCACTTGATTAACGGGCGTACCCTACGGAAAGTAAAACAGGTTCAACATTTATGTTAAAAATAGAGTTGAGTTGAGTTGATTTTAGTTTAGCGTCCCGTTCAGCAGCGAGGCTATATGAGACGTGGACCTACTGATTAACGTGGAATCCGAACCACATCAGCTCCCGCCGGGAATCGAACCCGGGTCTCCCACGCCAAAGGCGCGTACGCTAATGTTAAAAATAGAGTATCTATAGGTTTTTACAATGACACTTTCATTTAAATTTGTAACAGGGAGCAAAAGCCTCAGGTATTTTCCATAAACTTATCCTCCTCGTGCGAAGAACGGGTTTTTTAGCTAGTTAATTTGCATTACATGAAGCACAAACCAAGTTCTAAAAGATAAATGAAATGAAATGAAATCTTTAGTTTTACGTCCCACGGTTATGCCGGTTAGGCTAAAGGAGACGGTGATGATGAGAAATGAATGAAATGGTGGAATGAAGAAAGTGGGAGGAAACGGGAGAACCCCGAGAAAACCCACGAGCACGGTGTTTGTCCACCACCAAGTCCACGCGGCGCGAGCTGGGATCGAACCAGGAACCCCAAGCACCGGAGGTGAACGCTCTACCACTGAGCCACCGCGCCCCCTTCTAAAAGATAATTATCACATAATCTGAAAAAGAGAGATTTGAAAATATTACTATTCGGAATATTCACATGTTATGCCTCAAACACACAAACTAAAGGTTAATCTGAAACATACGCATAAGAAATTGCTGCAATGGCTGATTTCCGACACATTTTTTTCAAGACATCAAATAAAATATTTAACATTTCTGTTACTGGACCCACACTGATTTATTATATTGTTACAACAACAGACGAGTCATATTTTACTTATGGTACTCGAAATCATTTTAGAAGTAAATCCTTAAAACAAGCAGAAAATAAACAATTGGGGATTTGACGTTCAGAAAATATGTATATTTACGAGAGTACTGGCGAAATATACAATTAGCATCCAAATTAAAATACATAAATACATAAAAACTTTATATTAATATCCTAAATAAATAAATAATAAATAAAATGAATTGTTTGTACGAACCTGCATTGCCAAGTCCATAAGTTCTTTTGGCACTTCTTGATTGGCACCTTCCAAATTTCTCACCAAATGACCAGCAAATTCTTTATCCTTCTCCGTTATTAATGTATACGCAGTTCCTTTCTCTCCAGCTCGACCTAAAATACAGAGCTATTTAAATATATCATACTTGGTTCGTTTCTATAATTCTGACTTAACACAAAATACGTGATAATAGTAGACTTTCTTCACATATATATATTGCAAAACTTTGTCCCATATAGGTTAAAGGTAGAGCGTTAATAAAAAGAGGGTCCGGAATCGACTCCCACTACCGGCTTTTATTATAAAAGTTTCTTTTTCTTTTCTTTTTTTCTTTTTCTTTTCTTTTTTTTTTTTTTTTAACAAAATACTGAACAAATAATCTCTCTAAGTATGCAAGGTTAGTTATAGGTAGACTTTGACCGTAAGGTTGCAGACAGCATCTCTACAGAGCCCTGAAGCAGGCTGAGCAGAGTGGAGTTAGGGACCCTATGCTCCGAAGCAAGCAGAGGGAAGGTTAAGTGGTCAACAGATCCCCGAAGCAGGCTAAGCCAGGAGATAGAATGGGCGTAGTCCCAAAGCAGACTAGAGGCCCTGGGGTTAGGTTACTGCTAATGTTCCGAAGCAAACAATAGGAGGGACACCAGAATACTGGTACCGAATTCAGAAACAGAAAAGTCAGAAAAAAGAACGCCACTCAGGAAAGCCCACGTCCTGACAGAGAGTAAGGCATCAACCATCTGTCTACATGATTCTCCTCACATGCAATTAGTACACTAAAGCAACTGTCGGGTGTAGGTGAATGCCGCGGTTTCTATCTTTTATGTAAGATATTTACTCGCGAATCAGTTGTTGTGTAAGATAGAAAGAAAGAAGGGTACGTTAGAAGATAGGAAAGCGCAAGAGAAGATTATTTTGTTTTGATAGAGGGATAAAAAACCTGGAAACCAGGGGGAAAAATCCCTTGTCGGTCATGCTGCATGCAATAGGCGATTTACATGGCAAAAACACACTGGGACGGGGTGGTGAAAATCCATGTAAACTTGTCTGTAGTAATAAATTAATAAATTATCTGTTATCTTGCAATGTCCTAACTTAAAATCTGTTAATTATTATACTAATCTGTGTTGTCTGTAGTTGGGTGAGTGTATTGTTAGTGGGACATCTGTTATTTTTTAAGCATGCAAGTCAGTGTTCATTGTCCATGGCCTCGCCTGGTCGCGTCATCTGTTTGCTTCAGTCACAGCTGCTTTATCCCCTGCCTTCCTTCGTCTCATCGCGCTGCTCCTTCAGCTTTGGTTTCGTAAGATCTGTATTGATTTTCCGGTTTAATGTGTTAGCAAAAGTTTTTGTGATACAAAGGTGCCCCGTTGTGGTTTGGAGTGTATTAACTGTATTATCAAATATCTTTTTGGAGGCGGTTTGTAAGGCTATTGTTAGATTTTTCTGCTGTCGTGGCGGTTAGTATGTACGTCATCCAGGTTATGATCTTGTTTGTTGCTTCTTCTATTTCTTGCTTGATCCATTTTTATAATTCCTTGTTAGGTGCTTCTGTTGTTTTGTTTGTTTCTTCCTGGTGAGTCGCCTGCTGGTCCTGATAAGAGCCGTTGTTTGAATTTGTTGTTACATCTGTGTGCGTTAGAAGTGGTGGCGGTCTGGTTGATTGTGCAGCTCTTGGTCTCTTGGGGCAGTTTCCGCTACCAGCACGGTGAGAGTCGCTAATACATGTAGCGCAGAAGTTTCTTTTCCTGGGGGTCTTGCAGTCTTCTCTATGTGGCTTCCCACATCGATTGCAGATTCTTTCGGCTTGACACCTGTTCTTGCAGGGAGTTCGTAGAGTTCGTAGAAAACAAATATCCCATTCCAATATTTAAAATGTAACAAGAAATTGAAAAGAAACCTTTGTGAATTTATCAATTTCAAAAACAGAAAATTCTACTATTTCTTCACATATAGGCCTGCCTATGTAATGAAATAACTACATAAAAGTTCCTTATGAAGATTATTTTTGTAACAGAAAATAAGAAAAACTGATTTTATTGTGTTTAACACTCGTAAATCATAACTTCAATATTGGAATTTTGTATAATCAACATCTTACAGCAGATATTTGTATTGTAAAACTACCATTATTATGTATAAAAAATGTATTAGAAATAATGACGATTCGATAGAACAAGTTTGTTCGCAAGTATATCTTCGCCATCAATTTTGTACTTCAGATTATCTGGAAGTTATCATTTCTCATATATGTACGCAAGCAGTCGAGCAGGATAGCGATTTGAAAGTAAGCAATGAGTGTTATTACATTTGATAAGCTACGCGCATCTTTCAATGAAAGAAATAAGGAGATTAGATTCTTTCTTATTAAAAATTAAGTATATTTATTAAGAATACGTTTAATTATGTCTATGCTCGTTTTTTAACGTGACATTCCCATTACGAATTCTTTAACACATGTCTTTAATTAAAACAGACAGTTGCATAATGAATAGATGAATAAATACTGAGCGATTGCACTTCATGCTGCTCCAATTACATGCTTTCATTGTTCAATTATACATTTCATATTCTTTGTCTGTAAATTCGTGTTGAATTAATGTAGATTCTGCAGTGGATAAAACAGGTGAGTTCTCGAGAACTGACTTGTAACAGTACAACGAAATTTGACAATAAAAAAAATAATTTCGGAAGTTCCCAAACTTTCGTTATACTGGTATTTTAGTGTATACCAACATTTGTTATTAGAATGTGTTGGTTAATATTATGAAATGCAAGCAAGTTTCATAAACTGAGAAAATACCAAATTCACTCTTATTGATTCCAATTTTTTTTTTAAAGTTCCATCCTTCAAACTAACGGATGAAAAGTGTGTTAGCACTGCACGAATACTGAGAACTTACTTAAATATCTTTCAATAATGATTTTAGTGTTGCTACTAAATAGTATACTTCAAGAAATCGCCTAGCTGCTGATGAAAGTCATATACTATTGATGACCATGACCTGAATTAAGCTTTTACAACACAGTAAATCCGCTATATTCCCGAACTAGTTAATGCATTTGTACTATAAACTAATAATAATAATAATAATAATAATAATAATAATAATAATAATAATAATAATAATAATAATAATAATAAAATACATTGAAATCACCTACCTGTTCGTCCTATTCTATGAGTATGTGTGTCTATATCTCGAGCTACATCATAGTTGACTACTGTTCGAATATGAGGAATATCTAAACCTCTAGCTGCAAGGAAAAAAAAAATCTATGTTTAAAATACATACACATGACAATAAAAATTTAAAATCATCTCACCTTTATTACACAAATACTCAAATTCATTGTTATGTGTCCAGCAGGAACAAAACACCAAAGCAGATCGGGTGTTCAAAAAATAGCACCCACGGACAACAGAGCGCTATTCTTCAGGTCAAAATTAAAGCGAAAATGTTATATAATGGTACATCCTATCCTCCGGACCCTCCTTCAGTTGCTAAGGGGAACCAAAAAATTCACTGTGTGGCAACGTCGTATATTAACTTGAAACCATTAGTACTGTTCTATGAATCCACCAAGCTACAACGATTAAACGAATCATTGGTTCTTTTTATATTAAATTATATTTGAGCCATTAAATAATACACACTCCGTTCCTTATTTCATTCCATTTATTTTTATTATGATATCTGGTTGCCCCTGACAACCTGATATCCAAAATCTTATTATTTTTTGAAACATTTTAATATCTTTTATACATTGACAATTATTATTTTGACAATCACCTATATTAAACATTTCTTCTTCTTCTTCTGATAGTAAAAATCAGCCAGCCTAGTACAAATTTGAAATACCTTATGGCTCAAAATTATAAATAAATACATATTTACAATACTAATATACAACGTACCGTTGTAAAGCAGTTACATCGATTGTCTCGCTAATAAGTGGGGCTACTGTCAACGTCCATTGAGTTTACCTGCCATCTGGGAAGAATCGATTTAACTATTTGATGAATTGGTAGATCTATTCTATGGTTCTTTATCCGCGATTCTGCCCCATGGTGCAATTCGTGTTTCCAGATGAGGGCCCTAAAGATATGCAATTATATATATTTTTCGCTTTGACTTATAGCACAGTGTTCTGTAGTCCGTGGGTGCCATTTTTTAGAACATCCGTTATACACATAAAATGCAAATTATCTTATTCATACGGCATGGGACAAACTTTGGAATGAAGACCTATAAATCATGAACATTGTACCACTCGTCATGAAGTGAAACACCCAAGTTTTGTTAACGAAGATGAAGGAGGATATCTGTTTCGGAGTCTGAGTTCTAGAACTGGCTACATGCGTCCAATAATGTTGAGATCTTGGGATTGTACTGGCTAGGGGAGTTTGTCCTTACGTACACACAAATATGCCTCAGAACTGCAGCAATGTGAACTGACGCACTGACTTGGAAATTTTAATCAGTGTCCGGAAATAACATTTTTACCATTGGATTCACGTGGTCACCTAAGATGTCCACGCAATCACTGATAATGCGTCCTGCAAACGTAGTCACACGACCAAGGAATACTGGGAAACTGAGGCCTACAACGACACAGAGCCACCGCCATACTACCTGTTGTTGGAAATAAAATGAGAGCAGACTTATCTGACCATATTACTTCTTGCAATCACCGGTGGTCCACTTTGCATGTTCTCGGTACCATTTTCTTTGCGCTAAAGCATTATTGGCAGTGATCAGCGGTTTGAAAATTGCAAGAAGGTTACGAATATTCACGTTACACAACTTTGATACGACTCTGAGTATGGCATTAGGTGTCCCTGGTGCTGGTTAAGTTCCACAGTCACTTTTTATGGCATTCATTCTAATGTTCTTGAAGATAATCTTGAATGCTCGGTTATTCTTGTCACTTTAACGTTTCTTTTCCTCCCACTGCACTCTTACCAATATTGTTTTGCCAAGAGTTCTGTGGGTCTTTGTTCCTCGCGACACCTAACGCACTGGTAGGAATATCAGATTTTTCAGAGAGAAAAAAGAATGATTTTACGATTTTTAGGTGGAAAAAAGAAAGATACGCGATATTCAGAATTTACATATAGCAAACATATACTGTATGTCCTTTCACATAGAATAGTATAAATTTTAAAATAATTGCAACACAAAAAGTATATTACAATTCCGATGGTACGACATGTGGTTCGGATCCCATGTTAAGCTGAAGGTCCTCGTCTCAGACAAACAACCATGTATCTTTTTAAAAATCTTGGTTGCTTTTAAACTGTATTTTGGTGTGCATCTCTTAACAGCTGCACATTCTTTTTTCCACGTTCAGAAAATCCTTGCAGGATATATCAAAATTCATAGCCACTTGGAGTTCTGCTTTTAATGATTCCCAGTAGCATCTGTTCCTGACATCAGTATATGACGATCAGAGACGGTGTTAACAAACGAAGGCTGAGATGCCAAAACAAAATATTTTTAAACATAAATTTGAGGTGTCGGTTAGACAGGAGGTAAAAATATAACCTATTACATTTTCTCTCTGAATATTAAGTTACATAGTTGGACTGTATTATTAACAGTGTGTGTGAAATAATTTCTTTTAATTTTTTCACACAATTTATAAATAAAACATTTTTGAAGTAGACTATCATTCCTCTCATTAAAAATGGAAAATATCATTTTACAGGAACGGGGAAAACGTAAGATCTGGCAATTCTATGTATTGACCACTTTAGAGGCACCTGCGATAACTAACTGCGCAATTACAATTCTCTGGTTCACCCAGGTCATCACCGTCTGCCTACTTCAACATACGACTTTGTACTACGAACAGTCACGTAACAACATTAGCAACGGTCAGGCGTTGCTCTCGCGTTCTTACCGTTACTGCCTCACACATCTTACGTATTGGAAAGTACTAATGTTTCTAACATTTTGATAACTATCTGTATAAATTAAAAATATGACTAAAAACACAATAACTGCTTCACAAAGTAAATATTCAGTTACATTTTTTCACATTATCAATTTTAATGAGTCACAGGAAACAGCAGCATCAAATCTATAAAGGTACTATATCTCAATCAGTGAAGATAAGTTGGCAGTCGTTGACTGGATTGGAATTTAACGCCCCTTTCAGCAGCGAGGCTATGTAAGACGTGAGCCTCACGTGGGATCCGAGTTACATTAGTTTTTATTAAAAATTGTATAGTCGTTTCCGCACTAAAGGTGTGTATACTTATCATATAACACGAGAGAAGTTTGCTAATTGAGAGTGGTATTGTTTGCTTTTAGTATTGCTGATTTTTCCGAATAATACTATCAACAGAAGTTGACCTACCTGCAACATCTGTAGCTACTAAAATGCTAACTTCTTTCTTCTTGAACTGCGTAATCACTTTGTTTCTTTCAGTCTGATCCATATCACCGTGAAGTAATAAGACGTCATATTCCTTCAATTTTAAATTGTTGGCAAGTTCGTCGGCATTCAGCTGTAATGAAGAATAGGTCTTCTTTAGAATAACAAATCCAAAGCGATTTAATTATATTTGGTCTAGGAATTAATTCGTGCGGTTTTTAATAAAAATTGAAGCTTTATTTCAAAAACAAAGTAAATGAATACGTTAACAAAAATATTGTCCATCTCTAGCCACTACTTTCTCCCATCTTTCAGGCAATTTACGGATTCCGTGTCGAAAGAATTCCTCATCTTTTGACGCAATCTAATCAAAGATCCATTTTTCGATATTTTCTGAAGAAGTGAACCGCTGTCCAATCAAATCGTTATTCATGCAATCAATCAAGTAGTAGTCAGACGGAGCAGTGTCTGGTGAATATCGCGGGTGGAGTAACACTTTCCATCCGACATTTTCCAAATAGGTTTTGACCGGTTTTGCGACATGTGGTCGAGCGTTATCATCTTGATAAATAAGTTTATTATGCCTGTTATTCCATTCTGGTCGTTTTCAGGCCAGAGCTTGCTTCAAACGCATTAATTGTTGTCGATAGCGGTGTCTATTAATAGTTTCACTAAGTTTCAGAAGTTCATAGTACACCACACGTTTCAAATCCCAACATATATACAGCATAACCTTTGCACAATGAATATCTCGTTTCGGTTGTGAAGGACCTGGTTCACCTTGCTTTACCCAGGCCTTTTTTCGTTTAGGATTCTCGTAATGAATCCACTTCTCATCACCAGTTACAATTCGATGCAAAAATCCCTTCCTTTTCTGTCTTTGAAGCAGCAATTCGCAAACGGTTTTTCTTCTTTCAACGTCTTTCTTTTCAATTCATGTGAAACCCAATAAGACATCTTTTGAATCATTCCTATGGCTTTGAGACGTTTGGAAACTGTTGTTTGCTCAACTCCAAATGCTTCTGCAAGTTCGTCCTGCGTTTGACACGAATCCTGATCAAGCAATGCTCTCAATTCTTCATCTTCAAATTCTTTTGGCTGTCCAAATTGCTTTTGGTCTTCCAAGCTGAAATCACCACCTTTAAACCGTGCAAACCACTTCTGACCCGTTCGCTCAGCTAGAGCATGGTCACCAAACACTTCCACTAAAATATGATGACTTGCGGTAGCACTTTTCTTCATGTTAAAGCAATGAAGAATAACTCCCCGCAAAAACACTTTATCAGGCACAAAATGCGCCATTTTCAGTTGAAGAAAAAAGTTGTTGTTTCCGCTTCAAGCAACTGACATATACTAAACAAGATGCTCAATGACAGTAGTTTTCAACGCATGTTTGGATCAACGAAACTATGGGACAATAAGTTAGTTACGCCATCTTTTGTAAAACCGCACGAATTAATTCCTAGACCAAATACATGGAAAAATATTAATCCAGTTAATATTATACGAAAAGAAATAATATGTAACTTGAAAATCGGTTTCATTTTTTTTTCTACTGCGATGTTCGAATCCCAATTCCAGGATGAATATGTATTGCCTTGATTACATTATTCTGAGTGTCACTGGCTCTAATGCTATATTACAAAGAAGGAAGAAAACAAGTAGCGGTCACATGTACACCCACGTAAAGGAGTTTGGTTATAATATTAAAAGTAACTGAATAATATGCAACCAACCTGTCCCTCAAGTTCATGAAAATCGGACACCTTTTTAAGAATTTTATCGTAGAATATATCTTTTAAGACTGGGTAAATACACTCTTTACGACTGGTGGATTTCCGCCCCAAGCAATGAGAATGATTGTAAAGCCTCTCAGAGCAATATGACATGCTGCATGAAAATCTAGTAATTCTTACAGAAAAAGACTGTAAAAATTTGGTTCCTTATCACAGTATGTACACGTGAAAACTTTCAACATGAAGTGAATTTTATTTTCTGTATCCCTCACAGATTTTAATATCAACAGCTCGATTTATTTCCTGAGTTTGAAGAAAACACTAACTAAGTTTGATAGAAACAGAATGAATTCTACTGAACAGATGGACAGACTCACAGAACAATAATAATAAATAATCAATAAATAAACTAATTACTAAACAAAACAGCTTGTTATCTGAAACTGTTCTTTGACTTACTTACTAATAGTGTCATGAAGACGGAACTGGCCTGAACCCTGGAACAATAAATACTTCTACAAGCATTTACTTTGTATAGAGGACTAGGGACATTTCACTAAAGAAAAGCGGCCAGAAAAAGACTTTAATGAAATGAAATGAAATGAAAATGAAAATTTTCAGTTTAACGTCCTACGATTCTGCCCTTTAGACTAAAGGAGACGATGATTAAGGAAAGTGACTGATGATTGAAGAATTGGTAGGATGAGAATATGGGAGGAAACGGGAGAACCCTGAGAAAACTCCCAGACACGATGTTGTCCATCACCAACTTACTTGGTCAGGGATCGAACCACGGATCCCACGCCATAGAAGTAAATGCTCTACCACTGAGCTACCGTGCCCCCAATATTGAATTAATTCGACCTCTTGATTTCCCAGACTGATATAAAAAGTAATCTTCCAACTGGATATTGATAAATGAATAATGTAATCAGGAGTATTATAACAGAAATATTGTTACAGGAAAATTTGTACATTCTTAATGAAGGTGATTTTCGCTACTACGAGCGCTGATGATATTTCACATCAAAAATGACGTCAGCGCTCGACAAAATTTGAACGGAATCGACTTAAGTTTGTGTTACATATGAATAAGCTAATAAATTAATTAATCATAAAGAGAAGTATCACTTCAGGGAAGAATTTCCAGTAAAAGACAGATCAGGGCTAGCAAGAGAAATCTGAAATGAAATCTTTGAGTTTTACGTTCCACGAGTATGTCGGTTAGGCTAAAGGAGACGGTGATTATGAGAAATGAATGAAATGGCGGAATGAAGAGAGTGGGAGGAAACGGGAGAACCCCGAGAAAACCCACGCATACGGTGTTTGTCCACCACAAAGTTCACTTGGCGGGAGCAGGGTTTGAACTCGGGACCCCATGCGCCAGAGGTGAACGTTCTAACACTGGGCCACCGCGGCCCTATAGGGCTACCAAGAATACACAGTTGAACTGTATCTTTCAAATCTGTATTATTTGATCATTACTTCTCAGTATACAACTCACAACCCATTGTTTTCAGTAGCCACTGCATACTTCGATATATTATTACAGACTGTTCTTGAGATATTTACAGGCTCTGCGACTTCCCTATCTTAAGAATAGATGTTGAAGGCGTAACATTGTGAGTATTTTATTTATTTACTGGGAAATGTATCAGACGTACTCCTTATTACAATACAAAGAGAGATTCAATGGAGAATACGTGGTATGTTGATATAGTTACATCTGTCTTACAATCAGATTTGGAACCGTGTATCTGTCATCCCTTCTACAAAAACTATATAGCTACGAGTTTCAGAATGTCAAAAATTGTAATATTCTTAGTAGATACTACTACCATTTCCAGATCTATATCTATATCCATATCTATCTATCTATCTATCTATCTATCTATCTATATATATATATATATATATATATATATATATATATATATATATATATATATATTCAATCCTATAAGATTAGTAATAACTTTGGTCTGAGAATTCATTTTGAATGTTGCTGAATATGATGAGACAACGCAATTCGTTCCGAAGTTAATGAAAAAAAAAAATTAAGGGTAGGTATATACACTTCAACTGATGAATCTAAATAGATCATTTCTATTATAATTTTTCGAACATATTTTATATATATATATATATATCCGAAGTAATTCTAGAGAACTAATTAAATAAGTTCAACATTTGCTCTATTTTATCTCACAAGCTAGTACAATTTCATGAGTTCATCCGTATAAAAAATCAAAATCAGATCGCTATTTACCCAAGAGTAAGGAATTAATTGAGAATTCAAATAAATTATTTACTTAGTAAGTCTATGAAATAAATTATGTTTGTCTAACACACGTAACAATGAAAACTTACCTTCTTTGTTACAAATATTAAAACGCTTCCTGTCGATGTAAATTCAACCAAATGATGAACTAACCAATTCCATTTTGCTCCGCCAAGAGGCATTACTTTTACTATTTGTGTTATATCTTCATTGGCTTCACCAACATCACCCTATTAACAAAAATATATGTATGTGTTACATTCGTTTACTTCAATAACTTTCAAATTTTTACGTAATCTTTTCTCAAACCAAATCAAGTACGAAGTGAAATTATGCATGAACAAGATTTTGTATCTGAATTATTATTTTAGTAAGAATTGCTGAGATAGTTTCTAGTTTTATAAATTTTCAACACAGAAATCAAAATATAATTTGAAATAAATATTAAAAAAGTGTGTGCATCTTTGTTCTGTAAATAACCAACTTTCATTATAGCTTATTAACTTTTTTTTTTTTTTAAATGGATAATATATTTACCTGGACTATTCGCACAGGGTCTATGAGCACATCTCTAGCTAACCGTTCAACTTTTTTCTTGAAAGTAGCACTAAACAGAAGAGTTTGTCTGTCTGGTCTCACATGATTACATATTGAACGTACTTGAGGCTCTGAAAGTAAAAATAAAATCACTTTACTGTTGTCTTCCTTCTTTGATCCCAAACAGGGGGATAAGAATTCTTAGAGTAAGATAAATCGGTGAAAATTGAACAATTTAATGACTTGCAGACTTTACTGTAAGAGATTTGTTGTTTACCTTTAACTCCATAATAATAAAGCTCTCAATTATTCTAATTTATAATCCTACTTCAACAGGCTCGTTGGTCTGAGTCAAGTGGAACGTAGAAGGTTAAAAATAATGTTCTCATACCACAATGATCGTAAATTGATTGGCTGTAGCTAGAATTTCAAATTACTGTCAACAAAAGTAATCCATGACAAGTAAACCGTGAGTTGTAATGGCTCATTGATTTTCTAAAACAGTGGTTCCCAATCTGAATGGGGGAGGGGTGAAGAGTGAACAAGCTACTGATAGAAATAAACTACATTCATAATTACTAGAAAATGAAATGAAATCTTCAAGTTTTACGTCTCACGATTATGCCGGTTAAGCTAAAGGAGACGGTGATGATGAGAAATGAATGAAATGGTGGAATGAACAAAGTGGGAAGAAACGGGAGAACCCCGAGAAAACCCACGAGCACCCTGTTTGTCCACCACAAAATCCACACGGTGCGAGCTGAGATCGAACCAGGGACCCCAAGCACCGGAGGTGAACGCTCTACCACTGAGCCACAGCGCCCCCCATAATTACTAGACTTCGGATCGATATACACTAAAAAACATCTACATGTACATTCAACTGTGCACTAAAATATGCACTAAAACATAAAGTAAAGAGAGAAATATGGAGTACAGAGGTAAATATCAGTGCTTTATTTGTGTCTAAATAACGACTGAATTCCAAACTCAAGCGCAATTACTACGAACGCCATCTACCTTGGGAAAAGTGGAAGTTTGTTGCCACACTCGATGAAGCATGAATTTATCTATCAGTTTGTGGCAAAATTCGAGCCGAAACGTAAACTTCCACGAGACACAAAAACCTGTCCTAACTTCATCCGTCAGTGCAAAGCAAATTTCTCGAAGGAATTTCTGGCTGTCGCGGGATATTGCTATGTAGGCAAGTTAACGATTCGGCAGGTGCCTAAAAACTACAAAATCAACTCCACATTTTATCAGCAATACATTTCTTATTGTTACCTTGTTTCTTTATTATTTGTTCTTAACGTCTTTTTATTTATAACTTAAGCCCGGAACAGTCGAAGCAAATAAATCCATAAACTAGAATGTTATATTTGATCAATGCAGGAGTGTATACTTACTTTTGGGCCATCCTATATATCCTAACAGCAATTCATAAGAAGATCTGCCCTTTTGTATGGAAATGCAATAAATCAAGTACGTGTGCACATGGATAAGGCTTCATCACATATATTCCATTCTACAAAGAGATTTCTGCAACAGATGGCGGCAGATATCGGCATCCAGGCTATTCCCTTCCACGAAATAACAGTGAAGTCACCTGATGCCAGTCCCATGGACTTTTGCGGGTTAGGCCTACTGAAAAGAGCACTTGCATTTCGTCGTGTCACCACTGTCCGTGGCCTCTGGGAAGTCTGTCATGAGGAGTGGCTCAAGATTCCCGTTCCTGCACTTCAGCCGAGCCTCCTACAATGGAGGAATGTGCACTCTACTACACATCAAAATGTCCTTCTTGTCTTTCCATTTCAACGGCATCATTTTTTTTCCCTCTGAAAAGCAATAACCTCTCCTTTCTTTACTTTCTCTGTCTTTATTTCTTTAGGTTTACATATGCCCTTCCTAACAGAGACATATGTATCTGTTTTCAGACTTACAAGCTTATCTGCGAGCTGTATTGTCATTTAATAATTATCCACTGTAACAAAGTAGCTATTTCTTTAGCAACAATGATTCCATGAGATACAATACCACTTTTGTACCCAGAGAATAATCATTGTATTTTTCACTAATTTTTGCATCCTTCCTTGAATATATTTTGAAATCAAAAATATAGCCACTATATTCGCACAAAAATTTTTACTCCAAAGCCAGTTCCTTTCAAAGAAGAAACAATCCAATTACTTTCAGTCTAAGCGACCCTTGAACAGCATCGAACTTTCACTGACTCTAACATCGCGTTCTGGTTTATAATATGTTGACCTAAATTTCTCCTCAAGTATTTCGCAACAGGATAAGTTATATTATATTGTTTTCTACAAGGATGAATAACTGGATTGTATGCTTCACTCTCAACGAAACGTAAAAATGTTATTAGAAAGTTGGATCTTTCGGGCATAGCAAATATGGAAAATGGCGTCTCTAAAAGTTTACTTGTGGACAAGTACTATTCCTGTTGAAGTTTTCCAAACCGTGTAAAATGATAAGCCCCCCCCCCCCCCAAAAAAAAAACACTACCATTTCATCACTGTAAGGATGCAATGTTTCCACCCTGATGTCACCCCTAATTGTGCATTATTTATTGTTCGCATTGCGAACCTATTTGTTTTTCACATATTACACCTAACAGATCATCATCGTCATAAATAACAGAGACATATTTACTTATAGCAGTGGATTTCCCGTACAAATAAATCTATGGATTGCAGGAGGTAGATTAAGAATATCTAATCTACATCTTGGTGGGCTTGTTGCATATCAACTTCACTATCACTAAAAGCTTTTAGGTCATTTTTATGAAAAGAGACATCAAATTCGCTATCCAGGCACGCTGATGACAAAAAGATGAAATCATCTCTCATCACAAACCATGCAGCAAGACGTTTTTCAACTTGTTTTTGCATAAAAAGCCCACTCCACCAGGCCACGTCAACCACATGTGGCTAACTGGGTATATTTGAAAAACAAGGCTCTGCAATAAGGTACTTTTTTGATCACTAGATGACAAAATGTGCTTGACAACAAATCCTGTCACACGGTAGAACTTGGTAATACTGAAACAAAGGGAATACGCGTGTTGCTGTGTCATGAACGAACTTGTGAGTGTTTAAGAACGGCAGGGGGAGTTAACCCTACCTATTTTCCTGAAAAAAAGAAAAAAAGAAGAGAGAGAGAGAGAGAAAAGTAAGCATTAATTTTAAAAAGAAGAAGAAAAACATGTACGTACCAAATCCCATATCAAACATTCGGTCTGCTTCATCCAAAACCAGAAACGTCACACGCTGCAAATTTGTTGCTTTCATTTTAATCAAATCTATCATTCTTCCTGGAAATATAAAAGAAATACAAAACAGTTTAATATTAAGCATAAAGTGTGGCCAGAAGGAAACATCTAACAGATAGTAACTAAAGAAAGTACTCATAATTCCACAGAACATGAAAATTCCCACACTCAACCTTGCAGGCAGCGCTCTCTTTTGATTCACCTTTTCGCACGTTGAAACCCTATTACCTTGGATAAGAACTCGAAGTAGTGGTTCAGATTTCACTTTCATAGTATGTATCCTTTCATAACCTTGGAGTTGTATAAGGACAAAAAGCAAAATAAAAAATTACGCAAAGACGTATGCGGAAGACAATTTTGCTCAGTGCTTTCTTCCTTGGAATAAATGAAAAATAAAGCAATACGTAAAAATGGGAAAAAAACAAGTGTAGACGAAAACTGGATAGCGATGACCAGTGTTCGAAAAATTTTCTTCTAATTTACGCACAAGTTCAGAAAAATCAGGCGCCAAAATAATACAAATGCAAATTTATACATGGGTTTACATATATGTTTTGGCTTTAAATTACATGTACTTGTATAAATTAAATGTATTTGAAGTTCAAGGCAAACTTGAAACTGAACTTGACAACGAATATATTATAATTTGTTATTAATCCATTTGAGGAGATAAACCTCGGAAACTACTCTCACATAAAAGTTGGGGACGAAACCACACGCCAAATTAAAATATCAAGTTTGGACGACGACCTGGCGCCTGGGATTTCTCGAACCCTGGCTATGACTACCATTTCACAGAGGAAATCGACTTTTGTCGACAGAAAGAAAATTTCCTTAACATGCGAATGCGACTATAGTCGACGTGTTAAAATTTGTTTGTCCGTATCTTGGCTTTGTCGAGAGTAGTCGTCAAAGTTGTACCGTTCAATTTTTTGTGTTCTATTGTTTTCGATAAACAATAGAAATCTCACAGAAAACCTTTGGCGACTACAATCGACAAAACCAAGATACAGACAAATTTTAACAAACTATAATCAACATTCGCAGGTTAGGGAAATTTTCTTTCCGTCGCCTTCCACAGTGAAAGGGTTAAAGTAAAATAATTAAATAAATAACAACGCGGAATATGAAGAGAGCAGTGTAAGAGGAAGTGTGATAGTCGCTTAACTTTAATCAAGAATGTGATCGGCAAGTATAAGCATTCCGAGCCATGGATAGTCTAAATGTGTCTTTGGTGTTGAAATCTCCAACAATGGGGATAGGAACACCGCCTTGCAAGAGAGCTCTGTTTTTCTAAGACAGATGGAGAGTCATCTAAATGTGTCTTTGGGTAGTGTCAACTGTACCTTACGAACGACTGAATCTTCAAAATATGTTCCATGCTAGCAGTCATCACCTTACCGATGTCCAGCGACGGGAACGCAGTGCAACGCTCGGAAGCTGTACGAGCGGTATCTCGCAAAATCAAAGGTGGCGCGGTACGTCGTTACATTGGATAAGGCGTGAAGTGCTTCACAAAGCAGGTTTACTGGGTGAAGAACTACTGCAAAATCAACTCACAGTACTACCAAAAAGAGATCCTGAGGCAATACAAGTAGGTGCTACCAGAAATGAACAGAAACGAGATCAACAAGACGAAGTTCAGATTATACCTTTCTACGAGATACCTGAGAAGTCCCCAGACGCAGATTTAGAATGCTTAAAAGGGCTTTGGGCAAGAGACGTCTGACAACTGTGAGTTAACTATGGAAAGTTATGCAAGATAAATGTAATAAGATCTCCCTCGTAGTTCTTCAATGGAGCCTTCTGAATGCAGGGAAGACACATCAAGCATTGCCCCACCTGACACCATGGGCTTTCATGACTATTTTGTAAGTATAATTTGGTCATACGCGGAACAGTCTCTGTAAATGAATTATTAATAATCATATTTCTTATTTTAACACAAACAAGAATTAAACTTAACTACTTTACTGACCTGGCGTGCCTACAACTATTTCTGCTCCCGCTTCTAAAGCCTTCGATTGTTCCCATTTCGATCCACCACCGTAGCAGCAAACGACTTGCACATTGTATACTTTTCCGAATTTTCTTGCTTCTTGGTAGATCTGTAAGTAAGAAATATGCAAATATATAATTATAAAATCAGTCGTAAAATATAATGTCATTATTATGGAAAATTACAATCAAGAACAAAGAGAATACGGTTTCAATCTGAAAAAAAAAGAAAAAAAATTACTTTGCATGATTTAGGTTGAACTGGAATCTTTTCGATAGTTGTTCTTATTTACAAAAACTAAAAATGACATATTTAAAATACTCTAAAGGGATATTCTTATAAATTTAACTCATGTTTCTATTATATATATATTTTTAAAATTTTATTTAAGTACAATCTATATTTTTTTTGAGCAATTACTGTTTGTAACATCTATTTATGATAAATGAATAAAATGATGAATTTTATTTTACACCTATTTTTCTGTAAGTGGGAATTGAATGACATACGAAGAATGAAAAGTGCACAACTTGATCCAGAATCGATCCCAGGTCTCTAACTTAAATTTCGTTGAGTTACCCATACGCTACCCACCCATAAATTCCATTACTCTTGAAGTCAATGCTATAAAAAATAAATACATTTCAATAGGAGAATTTTAATTACGTTTTCTGTACGATACTGAAAATTACTCCATTGTTTCATTCGTTCCGAAGTTATTGAGGATATAACATTACATGGATACGAAATTTTGCTAATGATTGTATAATATCGTCAGACACAGGTAACACTCATCACCACCAGAAAAATGAATTAAAATATTCTGATCGACACAACATAGCCATCTAACATGGATTAGATAGTTTGTTTAGATTTACATCCCAAAGTTATGCCCGACAGATTAATGAAAAACTAGTTCTTCTGGGCTATTTCATATTTAATATATTACACAGAAAATTCACTGAAACAAATACTGGACTAATACTATTGACTTATCCAGGACAGCAAAATATTAAAGATATTATCGAAAGTATTAATCAGGATACTGAATATTAGAATTTTTCAGCCCTAAGACGAGCGAGAAGCAAGCATCTTAACTAGAATACAAAGAATAGAGAGAGGATTTAATATATATCTGGTTCTACTTACTTGTTGTGATAATTCCCTAGTAGGTGCCAGAATTAAGCCAATTGGTCCATCTCCCGGCTGAAGCTCTTTTTGGTCCATTATATGAACCAACATTGGCCAAATAAATGCAGCAGTCTTGCCACTTCCAGTCTTTGCAATACCTATAAACAAATTATTTTTAAAACACTCACTGAACATTAAAAACAATCCATTTTATACATTCTAAAGTTTATTTTATTTTCGCTTGTTCGTTTCTTTAAGTTTTACGCCGCAGGTTAATATCATATAGACTAAATGACATATCGGAACTCCAGGAATTGAACTCCCACTCTAATCCAAAATTAAGCACTAAAAGAATTATCTTTTCCCCAGTACATTATTTATGACATACAAAACTGATATTACATTCATTAAAATCAAAACCATTTCTTTTAAAACTATTACCGAGCTTTAGTTTAAACGTCTTCTGTTCTGTACTTGAACACCACAAGTACAAAACAGTAACAAAATTCTTACTTGGAGTCCTGTTTATTCGGAATGGAGAAAAAAGAATAAATAATAATAATAATAGTAAAGTTGTTAAACAATAACGGTTACTAAACTGGATTGTTGATAGTTCATTCTCAAAGTTAAGTAGTACATGTGAAAATATTACAACTGCTTTCAGATTATGTAAAAATAATAGCACTAACACTTATTTCTTCCGGAATATATTTCAGAACTGGAAGCACAAATGAAGCACTACTGGCGAAGTAATTCTAGGAATTAGTTTTTAGATTCTTGAACACAGGAATATTAAACGTAGCTAAAGAAGTCATACCGAAAAATAGGCGAGCAAAGCCTTGAAACAGTATGTATTATATCTTAATATATTTTTTACTGGTTACAAATTTTACTTGAAATAAGTTTAATTTATAATTATATAATATGAGAACGAATCTATTAGACATTTACAATGTATGCTAACGTACAACATTTATTTTTTTAACCAGCATTCCTAACAATTGTTTAATGAACAACTTTTATATAGATCAAATAACTTCATAATTGAAAAGAGCGATTAAGTCCATCTTCCTCATCTTTGAGAGTAGCATGACAAATATCATGGAGTTAACAAAACTTAAATAGTTTACAAAATTTTCAGTCCAAAGTGTTCATAAATTCTGGTTTATTTCAAATAAAAAATTTCTTCCATTTTAGAAGAAGGGAAGGAACTTAAAATGCTAACTGCTGAATTGATAGACTAATGCGTTGAAATAAACATTGTGCACTTCTTGGATCTCCCGTCTTGAGATTTAATTTCGATCCGATTTCCTTTAGGAATTCCAGTCCCGGGTTCGATTCCCGGTGGGGGACACTCGGTCGAAAAAGTGTAACAGCTTTTTCAGGCCAGCCAGCTTGAATGGGGTTCTCCTCATTCACACCAGGCAAATGTCGGGGTGGTACCTCACTTATAGGTCCCAGGCCGCTTTCTTCCTTCCCTTTCCCCGGATAGTGTGTTCGCCGAGGGACGTTATCCCTCAAACGTGACGGTCTAAATGGCCGTAAGATGACGAAAGCCCAGAAATCTAAATCCTAAATCCTAATCCTTTAGGAATTCCCTGGCTAAAAACTCCCATGGTTTCCGTAGCAAAGGCAATGAAAAAATGATGATCTTTTAATTTGGAATATTTCGTGTGTTTTCGCTTACAGGCTGTCTCAGCAGCATTTCCGGCCTCTTTACAAGATGAAGCTAAATGGGAAGGTGCAAATGTGTCTACGTAGGTGACGTCCCATACCAGTCGTTGCCCATTTTCCAAGGGATTAATGTCACTCCATCTGGTCGTTTCCCATCATCTCTGGACATTCAAGATGGTTCTAAAATACTTGGGACATCAATGCTGGCAAGAGCTCGTCTTATTATATCATTCAACTCTCCATGACGAGAAATTCGACCTCCACTACTAGAACAGCTTAGTGATTGTAAGCCTTTTTCATCAACCTGTTCTTGACATGTACATTTAAAACTGTGACAGATATTTAAGCTGAGACGTAGAGCGACACAAATTTGAAACGTGTTGTTGTCTAAGAAAGTTCCAATATTTTTTGACGGTCTGTAGCCATGCACCAGATTCTTCTCTTTGTAAGGATTTAAAAAGGGAAATATCAGATGCATTTTCAGGGACCAATTCTTTATCAATTATTGTTGTTAATATAATTTTATCCCAATTCCGTTGTAAGTCCAACACAGCGGGAGTCTCATTATTGTAGATACCATTCCATATATCCAATACCTCTACCAGGTGATAAATTTCTACTTCGTCAACTGGAATGTTTAATATGTTGGAGACAAGTGGCTTCACTCCAAAATATGAGGACAGGAAAGCTGGAAGGCTTAAATCTGAGACTTTTCTTACACTTAAACCTCCTAAGCGAATTGATAAGCTTGCTTGAGTCCATTGATTTTCATTCAAAAATAATTGTTGATTGATTGTAATGCATATTTCAAACAATTATCAAGCTGAAGTACCTTGGAAGGCATGGACCATGTGGGAGTGGTGCGTAAAAAATAGATCAGTTTCGGTATTCCCAGACAATTCTTAAACAGAAAAAAGGTGATATGCACTGGTAAAGTCTTCAGACGCTGAGTTACTATTTTAAATCTATTTAAATGCTCATCAAAAGTTTCCTCATATCCATCCTCAAGGAGGGGTGATCCTAAGAGAGATAATTCATTTTTAAGTACCGTCCGTATTCCAGGTAGCAATTCTTAAAACTGGGATTCAATTTCTTTGCTTGGGTTCCCAGACATGAGAAAAAGTTCACATTTAGACGGGTTAACTTCCAGACCAAGTTTTTTTGATTCTTCTATTAGAGTGGCTGACTGTGGAGAACCACCTAAGCTATCGTCATCTAAGTAGAAGATATTAAGTTCAGACGATAAAGCGCGAACTATTGGGTGAATGGCCAAACTAAAGAGCATTGGACCAGCTGAATCACAGCCAACTTGTAATGGAATAGTTCGTTCACCAAAAAATAAGATTGACGGTTGAGCATAACTTTGCCAAAAGAATGAATATAATTGAGGCAGTACTTGTTTCACTTGTTGTAGCATAATATTTCTTTCCACGGCATTGTAGGCAATTTTGAAATCGATCTTGAGAATTACGTTATTAGAATACTTATGTGTTTGTATGTAACTGAGGGTGGCATGTATAATAGCTTCATTTCCTTTTTTTCGTCGCAAATCCGAGTTGGTGAGGTTGCAAATAAAAGGCGCATTTGGCATACACAGAGGAACCTGCTGTCTTAGATGCTAAATGTCTAAATATACACCCAACAGCTATGAGTCTAAGTCCTCCATCCTTCTTTCGAAGTGCACATAAATTTGCACCAAAAAAGTATTTACATATTTCAAGATTGACATTTCCACTCAGTGTGAGATTTATTAAGTTTGTGATTTGTTCCAGCAGATATGATGCCGTATCACCTGCCGATTTGGAAATAAGATCTTTTAAATGTTGAGGTGACAAATCATCAATCCCTGATGCAGAACCACTAATCCCTGATGCAGAACCACTAGGGAAACTATAAATAGCTTTTGACACCATTCCATTATCCTCTATGATTTTAGGGTCAACGTCGTTTGGAGGATCGGGTAAATTAAGATCCCTGGAAGGAGCTGGGTGTTTGTTTTTGAAATCGAGAAATGTTTCCTCGTTTATTGATCACCAAACCAAAATATCACCAGAATATATCACCAAAATATCACCAGAATTTAACAACTTTAGGGCCCCTCTGGGATCAAAGTCAGCAATTTTTGCTTCTATTCTTTTCGCTAAATTTGGTGTGTTTTTTCCCCTAGACGAGATGAACAATTTGTTGACACACTTTCGTTTAAATCGTGTTTAATAATATGTGTAATGGATTTCGTGCTGCGTTTCTTAGGGATTTTTAGATGGACAAACGAAAAGGTTCACAATTTTTTCCACGAGAGGAAATCATTTTTATTTACACATGCTTCTATTTCAGATGCTAATTTCTTTGCGCCTGCATTTCGAACCCCTCTTGGAATTCTGTTTATAGCCATATGGTTGACTTTAATTTTGCAAGTTCTTTAGCAAAATCTTGCGTAGTAACTTGAGATTCTGATATCACATGTTTTCTCGCCTTGTGTATATTCAAACCCTTCCTGGTTGGAAACCTTTTTAGACACTGAGGGCAAGAAATTTCATCATTTTCCATTGAAATGGAGATACCTGTTAATGAATTTAATTGACTAATATTGTTTTCCATTTATAAGAATTTTTGAAATATTTCCGCAGCACTAAATTTCATTGTTAGAAGATTTCGGAGTTACAACGTTCAATAGGCTTATTTCTTTCATTTCTTCATAATAGGATAACCACAAAAACAATTTTGAAACGGTTTCACTACTTTCACCTGGGAGACGTCATGCACATTCACATACAACTAAAAAAACGTCAATCAAAGGCACTTCCTCACTTTCAGACAAAAAACACACAGAGAATGTTTTTGGATCTCACACCGATCACAACAATTACATATAAGGATAAAAAGTAAAAAAAAAAAACGTTTTTACGTTTTTAAATAACAGCTTTAGCTTAAACGTCTGACGGTAAAGGCAAAAGAAGATGAAAAAAACAAGTGAATGGCGATGAAATGTGTAGCAACGTTGATAAACCAAGAAACTGAATGGACAGTGTACGAAGCCCCACAGTCTGAGATTGAACTCAGCATTGAAGTGAAATAACATCACTTTGCTCTTAGTTTAACGTTCACTCAAATTAATTCTTAATTAACTCTTCAAATTAAAATATTTTAACTAAAACGAATCTCTATTTAGCTCATAACTGGTCCCAAAGATACGTTCTCGAATATTTTCTCTCTGTAAAAGATATGTTTTCTACCAACTATATACAACTATTTAGATTCTTACCAATAATGTCCCTTCCACTCAATGCTGCAGGCACAGCTTGTGCTTGGATTGGTGTTGGTTGCGTATATTCCGACTTTCGAACGGCCTTCATTAAAGCCTCATCAAAGCCAAAATGCGCAAAACTTGTCACGGGATGAGGTGGAAGAGCACCAGTTACCTAAAAATAAAAATAAAAAGTATTCGAACAAGAATGATTTTCCTTAATTAATAAGATTCACTGTATACTCGTATAGAATAATTTTATATATTTCCCTTATATATATATATAAATAAAGTTTTCCTTATTTTATAGCCAGTTCAAAAATGTAGGTATCTCTTAATATTTTTTCTTTGTCAATATCATTTGAGCATCTTCAATGTGCCTTGGGTTTCTTAAGACGAATGTAAGAGAGCACATACTGCCAATACATGAAATGTTCCCTTTTATCTCTTTAATATCTTCTTAGGGAGCTCCCATTACCACCCCTAGGGATAGGAAGAGGATGAAGTGTAAAACTAATCGAAAACAACCGATATTAGTCTTGAATCCATAGTTTTAGCTGTCACTGAGATGAATAGTCACATTTCCGATACCATTCAAGTCCAAATTCAGCCTCCATCGGCATGGGTGGTGTTGGGAGTTTAGAAAGATGTGTTAATTGAAATAATACTGTATGTACCAGGTCATTGCAATGTAAAATTGTTGTTAAAAAAAGAAAAAGAATGATATAGAATGTGCTTGTTTATATTGAGTTTTTGAAGCTTTTACAGAGGTATAAAATGTATTGGTTCTTATTATCTAAATTATATTATATATATATATATATATATATATCTTATAATTTTTATCAGGATATGTGGGAATACAAAATGGTATTAAAGTACATGTCCACTGGTATATTTTGATAACGAATTGTTTGCAGTGTGACTATTTAAGTTACTTGTATATGAAAATGTTTATGTGTAGTTAGATGTACCTAGTAAGCCTAACGATAAATGCAAAGTTCTTGTTGAATTATCTACTGCAGCATGTATAAGAAATTTTGTACATATAACAAGTGGGGGAGAAAGGATGAAAAATAAAATGTCTCAAATGACCCGGAGTAGTGTCGAATCCAATTTTCAGGGTCCCTACGCTGCTAGGTAAGCTTCACATTTAAGCTCAAGTTTAGGCAAGACTGGGCATGCCAGCTGAATTGGTAATTTAGGGGGGCAACATTGAAGGCTATGCTTGGATATATATATATATTAGGTAGCCAAAATGCACTGGTGAAATCCTCACACCTAAACAATACAAAAAATTCCATACGAACATAGGGCGAAAAACGCATTATTTCAAAGTTACGAGATGCCGAAATCGAGAAATTGGTAACTTTGAGGCTGGCTAGCTCGAAAACAATGAAAGATATCAAATGCGGTTACAGAACTATTAGAGGAACTAGTACACTCTCCATCTAAATATCTACAGTTGGGCTGGGGTTGTATCGGCGCACATGATTTTAAAGAGAGGTGGAAGAGCGGAACCTATACCCTAGTTCCCTCTATAAAATCCGTTACGCCGATACGTCCCAACTCTGAAACATGGTTATTTAGATAGACAGTGTTTTCAAAACTAGAAACAAATTGACGTTTGGAGAAGCACGTGGTACGCTGTTGCCACATTTTGCACATCCCGGTGAGTAATCAACTAGAACTGTTCTGGAAGTCTAAATGTAAATGAAAAAATCTGTAAATATTGGTTTGTTTGGATGGATGAAAAAATATGTTTGTCGTCCCAGTTTGTGCATGTTGCAAAGGGGGAAGGGGGAAGCTGTTTGTGTGTTTTTTCAAATCACTTCCACGCACAAGGAAACGAAAGTTTCTTTCCTGCTGAAAACACGTGTTCACTAGCGGCAACATTGAAATGTTAAGGTCTGTTGCCAAGGAAATCCTCCACCCACTGTTGGTAAAAGGACGTTTATCATTCGACCCTCGCTGAGTGACCGCAATAACTATGTGACGTAGATTCCCTTCTTTAAAACAAATCTGCACGTGTTTTTGAGCTGTCAATTTGTTTCTAGTTTTGAAGGCACTTTAGTTTCTCTAATATTTCTTTAACCGCCTTTGATATCTCTAATAGTTTGCCAGCTAGGCAGCCTCAAATTTACCAATTTCTCGATTTCGGCATCTCGTAACTTTGAAACAACGCGTTTTTCGCTCTATGTTCATATGGCCTTTTTTTATTGTTTAGGTGTGAGGATTTCACTAGTGGATTTTGGCTACATAATAAATGAACATCCTGTGTATGTGTACATATACAGGGTGTTTCAAAACAACATCGACTACGTTTGGGAGGTGATTTCTGACACCAAGACAAGACGAAAAGTATAAATCAAACTGGGTGCATAAATACTTCCTTTCGGAGTTATAGGCTGCCCAAAATATGAAAAAATAAGTTTAAAGGTCCACAGCTCCACAGCTCCAACTATGGGACCTACCGTAGTCGGGTCAAGACTTCACTTAGGAACTAATATGTGCGCTATCCAAAAATACATATTTCAGATCAAATTATATGCGCGTAGCCAAACTGCCTCTATAAAAGTTGTTGCGGAAGTACCGCAGGACTCTGAAACATGGATATTTGGATAAGGCACATATTAGTTCGTAAATAAAGTCTTGACCTGACAACGGTAGGTTCCTTAGTATTGGGCTATGGGTCTTTAAAGTTTATCATGTTTTTGGCAGCCTGTAACTCCGGAAGGAAGCATTTGTGCACCCAGGTTGGTCCATACTTTTCGTCTTATCTTGGTGTCGGGAATCACCTTCCAAACGCTGTCGGTGCTGTTTTGAAACATATATCGGGTGTTGCAAAATAAGTGTTACAACTCTTGGGAGGTGACTCCTGCCACTGAGACAAGAAAAAAAGTTCTCTTCAACTTTCTGCTATCGGACATAGTTTCAGATCTACAAGGCGCCGAAAGCGTGGGAAAATGACATTCGGACGCCAATAGTTCGGAAACTATCCAACATAAAGAGGGCGGGTAAAAAATTCACTAAAGAAGTCATACCTGCTCTATTGAATTTTGCACGTTTCACAATCCTACCGTGCACGCGCAAGGGATTCCCCAAAGGAACGTAGGGAGTCCCGGATAATCTGCCAAATGAAACTTGGTCTAAATGGATATGAATTGATAGGCTTTCTACCAGGTAACAATAATTCGTTTGTCTTAAGTCGATATCTAGAACAAATACAAAATGGCGGACACCTTTATGCGCGTTGTGTGTGGTTGCATAATCGCCAGGTACGGATGCTGACCAACAGTGACGTTCTGAGTATTAATTGCATCAAATTTGTACTCAAATGCTCTAGAAAGACATCTGGAGTGTCGGTAGAGCATAACAGATGAAGCAGGGTGATTCACATGTGTGGAAACACTTAACGAAAAATGCCCAGAAATGCACTCATACTCAGTAAACGTGAGTTCAAAGCGTCGGAAATGTAAGGATTAGCGTCAAGAACATGAAAGCCATTGCCAATTCACCAATAATATTCCTTCAAACCGATGCAATATGATGTGCATGGTTGCATACCAATAAGGATGCAACAGCTGAGTCCAAGTTGAAATTGTGCAATGGACTCAGTAAGAAACTGGGTAAACTAAATGAATGTCACTAGTGGGATCGCGTGATCGATATTGAAATGTGGCCAATGTGTGTGTTGATATCAACATGTAACTAATGGACAAATATCAACATGTCGCACTACTGCTGGGACACCATCTCACGTGCGAAAACTAGGAAAATAACGTTGTACATTCTGCTATTACATCTGGTGCACCTTTTGGTAGAACGTAACTAGAACACAATTGTATCAATGTCCCTCTTTGTTTGGGACATTGTCCCACAGTCGACACATATGAAAAGAAATCTCTTAATTCATGGTTCAAACTCTGATAGAGCGTGAAAATAACAAACTTGTATCATGTCCCACGTCTTCTGAGACATATGATGTACTCGAAATATAGGAAAAAACCTCCAGAAATTCGTATCTTACACACAGTGCACATGCCAAGACAAAGACGAAAATGAACCGATTTGGCACATTTAACACTACAGCTGGAACACCATACACATGAAAAATAAAACAACATGAGAAATAGGAACAAACGTCTTAAAGGTCTGATTGTTTACAACTGTCCAGTAGGAGTAACAAAATGAAACACACAAGTATGTCGGGAGGCTGTACAAGAGGGCTTGCCAAACAAAGTGGGTACTCCTCAAAGAAATGAATACAGACAAAATGAGGCTCCTTCGAACCTCAGGGCTAGAGCGCTCGCTTTTGCTCGCGAGGTCGCAGTTTCCAATCCTACTGGGAGCCCACGGCCCCAGATTCAAGACCCGAGTAGTTATTTTCCTATTTTTCTTACGTGGGACGATGTCCCGGCAGTAGCGGGACATGTTGACATTTGTTCATTAGCTACAAGTTGATATCAACACACACATTGGCCACATTTCAATATCGATCACGCGATCCCACTAGTGACATTCATCTAGTTTACCCAGTTTCTTACTGAGTCCATTGCACAATTTCAACTTGGACTCAGTTGTTGCATCCTTATTGGTATGCAACCGTGCACATCATATTGCATCGGTTTGAAGAAATATTATTGGTGAATTGGCAATGACTTTCATGTTTTTGACGCTAATCCTTACATTTCCGACGCTTTGAACTCACGTTTACTGAGTATGAGTGCATTTCTGGGCATTTTTCGTTAAGTGTTTCCACACATGTGAATCACCCTGCTTCATCTGTTATGCTCTACCGACACTCCAGATGTCTTTCTAGAGCATTTGAGTACAAATTCGATACAATTAATAGTCAGAACGTCACTGTTGGTCAGCATCCGTACCTGGCGGTTATGCAACCACACACAACGCGCATAAAGGTGTCCGCCATTTTGTATTTGTTCTAGATATCGACTTAAGACAAACGAATTATTGTTACCTGGTAGAAAGCCTATCAATTCATATCCATTTAGACCAAGTTTCATTTGGCAGATTATCCGGGACTCCCTACGTTCCTTTGGGGAATCCCTTGCGCGTGCACGGTAGGATTGTGAAACGTGCAAAATTCAATAGAGCAGGTATGACTTCTTCAGTGAATTTTTTACCCGCCCTCTTTATGTTGGATAGTTTCCGAACTATTGGCGTCCGAATGTCATTTTCCCACGCTTTCGGCACCTTGTAAATCTGAAACTATGTCCGATAGCAGAAAGTTGAAGAGAACTTTTTTTCTTGTCTCAGTGGCAGGAGTCACCTCCCAAGAGTTGTAACACTTATTTTGCAACACCCGATATATATATATATATATATATATATATATATATATATATATATATATATATATATATATATATATATATACGAGCATAGCCTCCAGTGTTGCCCCCTGTAATTTATGAATGGATATTCCAGCATAATTCTGGAACGTCTGGATCAATTTAAACCAAACTTGGTAGATACATAACTTACAATCTGGAAGAAATGGAGTGAGAGTAAAACACTCCTAGGAGTGAGAGTTGGAAGGGGACATATAAAAATAATCCAGAACGACCGATATTAGTGTGCAATCCAGAGCTTTCAAGGTCGCTGAAATTAATAGTGACGCTCACAATGCCGTTAAAGCCCAAGTTCAGCCCCGTAGTAGAAAGGCACAGGGGAAGAGGGAGGGTGAAAATACAACGTCAAAAATTACAGATTAGTGTCGAACTCATAGTTTTCGGAATCGGGAAACCAGCTGAACCATTTGAAAGGACTTTTAGAACATAGTATCGAAGCTGAGTTTCTTAATCATCTAGATTTAATTAAAGGACATATTTTGTGTGGGTAGGAAGTTTCAAAATTCATGCCAAAAATATAATATCTCCTGTGTTTTTATCTGTGTAGTTGCTAATAATATCAGCATAATGTACGAACAATAGACACACAGGCTACGTCTGACCACGCTTGGAGCATTAGCAGAACTAAGCAAGATGTGGAATGCGACGCACAAGTGACCCGTACAAAAACGGTCCCCGCCGACACCCGCGCGTTAATGCATAATTAGCGTTTGTGCACGAAATTGTGTATTGCCTTTGTACATTTTTAGGCATGAGTTCCGTTCTGAAGGTTAGGAACACTTTAGTTACAGGAAGAATTTTTGAAGCATGTACATTTTATACCCCCTCTATCTTCTAAACCAGTAACCGATGTGCCGCGACTCGCTGGTGTATCATCCAGTCCCCTAAGGTGAGTCGCAAATTTTTAGAATTTAAAAATCATGAAGAATTCAATAATAATTAGTTAAAATTGAGACAGACTGTACCAGTCAACACGTCCAGCGATAGTAATAATGCTCAATGCTGTATAGTCATTATAAAAACTAATTGGTTTCACTATTATAATAGACATTATTATTATTTATAATAAAAATATCAAACAAATGTGTCGTAATGTCCTGAACGTTCAGTAGAAAGAAAGGCTGAGAACCATTGTTCTAAACTATTGATCCTACGATAAATATATATTTGAATATTTTCGTAGTAAATTTAATGTAGTTTAATTCTGTAATTGAAAAAAAATTTGTTAAACCCCATGGTTTTTGAAATATTTATGATAACTTGAATAACCTATCACATTGCTCGCCGATCTCCACCTTCGGGGACTCTTAGTATTCGTTAAGGGCACTCACACCCCCACAGCTGTATCAAATTTCAAAACTACGCGATTTTATTTTTCTAATCAGCGTTTTCTGGCCTTCGTTGATTGAACAGCAAATAATGAAAAATGTGAATTTCTTCAAAAGTTGTTCATTGATAAACTTGCGTTCACTGCACAATTTTCAACTCGATACAAGCACAATAATAAGCAATTCCTCCTAATAACTACACAACATGGATATTTTAAATTCAATATTTCTCTTCGAATATTGTTCTGTACTGTAATATACAGCGAAACCTGTCTATGTTGGCCACCATCGGTTCCATTGAAAAGTGGCCAACTTACAGAAAATAAGTGTGATTGGTGTATTTTTAGAATAGGATTACTTGATTGAAAAAATTTCAAAAAAGCAATGGCACGCCAGCTACTTTTAAATGTATACAGAGTAGAGATGCAAGGGCTCGATAAAAAAACCGGCTTTTTTGAAAAAAAAAAAAACGTTTTTTTCTGCTTCGCTTTTTTGCTTGGGAAATTTTGGGCTTTTTTCAAAATTCTGCTTTAAATTGATAAATCAGACTGTTTCGCTTCTCTATAACACAAAAAGTCATTTAATTAGTGGTTGATGCTGATAATAATATAAAACCTCGAAAATAAACCATGAATTTCGAAAAGATATTTCAAACATTTTTTCTTCAACATATTTACATTATGAATTCCACAGGATTAACCAATGTATATAATAAGAATTTTTTAACCTCCTATATACAAAAGTAAGCAGAGTTGGCAAGAACCATGGTTGTTTTTTAAAAATGCTAAAAACCCGTTTTTGGGGGATGTTTAAACCAGGCTTTTTTGGTTTAATCCAGGCTTTTTTGATTTAGATTTTTTGCTTTATGTATTTATATTACATATTCACAGAAACAGGTTTGTTTCGCCTTGGTGTTATTATGCAACAGCGGGGTTATGCCGGAAGAACTCCCATAAGCTTAAGAAGTCCGGTCAGTAAATTTCTGAAATTGAGAATCTCCCGCCCTAACCATCGGGAAAATCCCGTCATTACATGAAATGTAAGACAATAACGGGAAAATCTGCTTTGCATGTAAAATTTAAAGGTCAACGTATCATAATCAGTACGCTAAAACTGAGGTATTAAATTACAAATTTAATACGTAGATATCATTGAAAGTCCAATCCAAACTAATGTTGGAAGCTACGTAGACAATCGATAAATTTTGTCAATTTCTATCAATATATTTAAGCAATCTTGGCTTCTTTATAAAACAACAGGCATTTAGGCATGCAGATTTATACAATTTGGTTTCGTTTCGCATGTTTAGGCTTAACATCCTCACGAAATACCGAGGTTATCAAGGAGAAGACTTTCGCTTAAACTGACATCCGAACCGCTACTTGGTTTACGCATGAAAGAAGGGTTGTGGTTCGACCGAGAATTGAACATGGGACACCTTGATTAAAAGATGAAAGGGAAATAAAACTATTGCAGGTGGTTTGATATCTGGAAACGTCACCATGAAGTTTACACGATTCGCATTTTTCATTGTTTTTATTTTTTGGTTTAAACCAGTTATTAAAAAAAAAAAAAAAAAAGTTGGTGTAAATTAGCCAACCCTAAAAGTAAACACTTCTTTAAAAAAAATACACAAATAACTAGCAAAATAGTATGTAGTATTTTTACTTCAAAATATTCCATACCCTCTTTTTGAAACAAAATAAAATTAAAATAAAACATAAGAGAAATACTTAGATTTATATGATACACTTAAAGGCTACAAATCTAGAGCTTTTGGTTCTGTATATTCTTGAAATTCTACAGTTAAGTTTTATATAACCACCATCACGGTTTACCCAATCCTCAAGTTTTCTGAATTTTTAACAAGAGGGATTCAACATATCATTACGGACCCCCCCCCCCCAAAAAAAAAGGACTACGGAATATATTTAAGTTAAGCTAAATATAACTGCACAACAAACATGACTGAGTGATTAGGTTTTGCGCTTCTATCGGTAAGTCCGGGATTCAACCAGCATTCGACCATTCTGACAAAGCTTTTCTTCATTCCATCTGTGAATGTAGAAATAGTGCGTGTACTGTGAGTTGGCCGACTTCCTTTTTTATTGTTTTTAAATCGTTATTATTACTAATTACCAGCAGTGACGGTTTAGCGAAGGTTAGGGGGGCGGTCTTTCGGACTGAAGCCCGTTCCCCAAAGTTACGGAATGTCTGCAACAAACGAAATATCTATTAGTTATGCCTTTACTCATGAACTTTAAGCTCCCGTCAAATAAAAATTACGAATGTTTAGAAAAACTAAACATTAGTAAGAAAAACCCTTCCCAAAATACTTTTCTAAATCCGCCACTGATTCTCAGTATAAAATGATTTTTAAGGTTGTATCCGGAAGATTATTGCTAAACATATAAACGAAACGAAATATTAGTTATGCCTGTACTCATAAACTTCAAGCACCTCCCAAATAAAATTAGGACTTTTTAGGAAACGAAACAATCAGAAAAACCCCTCCTAAAGTACTTTTCTAAATCCGCTACTGATTATTTGTATAATTTAGTATTCAAGGTTGTGTTCGGAAAATTATTGCTAAATCACTTCACAGCTACAGTATAACAGAAATGTGGAAGTACGGCTTGATGGATATATTGAAAAACCTACGCTTTGACGGATAAATAGAAAAACGGGCAAGTTTAACATTTGCGCTAGGAGCTAGAGTACTAAAAGCTCTTAGAAATGAAACACGGATGACAAACTAAAATGATCTAGAGAAGAAAAAAGATGTCGATAACTCAAAAGTTAAAATAAAGTTAAATAGCCTCTAAAATTGCCCTCAAATACTACATTCTTCATGTTAGCTTTAATTCGTAAAACACGTGCTCCATCCATCTTGATGGTGAATTTCAGAGCGAAATATCGCATTTAGGTCATGGAATTCTTATCTAATTATAGAATATACTGTAAAAAAGCTATTTAGATAGAAAAATCATGAAAATGAAAAAAGCCAAAATTTCCAAAATTCTCGTTTTTTCCCCAAAAAAGCCGGCTTTTTTGCATCTCTAATTCAGAGTAATCATAACATTATACAGTATTAAAAAATTACTATGTATCTCTTCTTGAAAACTAATCTAGTACACTGAATTATTCAGATTGAAAACACAATAACAAAACACCATAAACTAGAAACATATGTACGCAGTTTATCGAAATTGATATTGTAGCACACTGAGTTTTTCAGATTGAAAACAGGAAAGGCAAAATTATAAATTAAACCATTTATATGCAGTTTATATGACTTTTTTCAGTTGTTATTATTCTTTTCTATTGCAAAATAATCCTTCCCTTTATGTTTGCTTTCTTTCATTTTTGAAAAGAATCCTATATACGTCAGTTCTGTTGTACAGACGAAATATACCATCTTGAGTTTCGTAGGTGGATGTGTACGCAAAAAGCCGTAAGGTGTCAATAGTTAACAATTGAGATGGTTAGCTTTAACCTTGAATTTTCTGGAATTGCTAAAGCTCCCTCCTGATGAAAGGGGCCAATATAGCTAATGGTTTTACCAAAACCGACAGGGTAAACAAATACGTACAACCATTTCCTGAATTCTGTACATGCTTTTTCTTATTCACATCTTCCTTCACCACCCCTTTATGAGGATAGCGTTCTGGCCATTGACCTCCAAGAACAAAACGTGGGAATCTATGCTTCCTTGTCCCTAGTCACAAATACAGAACATCTGCCTCTCATATGGAAATACGAAAGGGTTAAGGAAAATAACAAACGGTATTTTGCGTGGCCAAGATACGCAGGTAAATTTATCATTATTATCATAGGGTAAACATTGCTGCAATGCGGCCAACTTTCAAGATAGACAGGTGGCCAACTTACAGAGTAATACGTAATGAATGTCTTAAGGGAAAATGCAGGTTCAAGACGAACCAGGCCAAGATAAGAAGGTGACCAACTTAAGAGAGGTGACCAAGTTGACAGGTTTTACTGTATCATGTTAGAAGAACTTCATTATTTCTCAACACACTTAATAGAACTACAATATGTCACGAAAAAACCTCCACTTACCTTTATTCCCAGCTTTTGACGCAATTCATCAACTTGCTGCTGAGACAAATTTTGAATTTCTTCGTGCACGTTGTAAAAATTTTTCTCGAACTCCGAATACTCAATAGTAGAGTGATCAATTGGAGGCAATGGATCTATATCCTGCAAAGAGAATTTTTTTCTATTCAACCCAATATGTGAACATCACGCTTCTTCGGATACTTCAATACGGTATCAGCAAATGAAGTGGCACATTATATTACGCTTATAATTTACTTTTATGCTATTCTCTTTAAAACAAAACAAAACAAACAAACAAAAGGGAGAGAAACCATCGTAATCAAAATTACACGAAAGTTCTTTCGTAAGACATATAATTTTAATTATTTACATTAGACTACAAGTATTCACAAAAACTAAAATACCTGGAGCACTAAAACAATTGTGTTTCTATAAGCAAATAAAATAGTGCCCTGAAAATGGTTAGAAAAGTAACATTTTGGATGCTTTACAGTCTATACTTTGTTTCGAAACCTGTTTTAACTAGGTGCTAAATGAAGTTCTGCTGGAGGTATTAGTTACAGAACAGAATTTCTGAACAAGGGCTAAGCATCTTGTGTATAGTTGAAATGACACAGTGAAGTTGTCTTGAATTATATATGAATACAAAAGAGATGTAGGTGCAAACTACTGATTTGAGGTTAGACAAATTATATTCTAAATAATTGCTTAAATGATACTTGTCCGTCTAAATCTCTTCCTGGACGAATCTAGATGTACAACTGTATGAGTTAATTGTAATCTAACCAATTTGATATCAATAAAAATAATTACTCAAAGAATAATTTGTAGTTCCAAATAACCCTAATACCATGGAATAAACTTAACACACACTTAAAATAACATGTTTTTCTTTATCAACTATTGCTTTCTAATTTTATATACATAATATATGTTCATTATATAGGTGTGTGTAACTAGAAAATAGTAAAAAATATAATCAAAATACTTTAAAAAGCACACTATAAGCCTTTCTGCTAAAAATGCTTCATTAGAGAGAAGTGAATAAGAAAAAAAAAATTACAAGAAATGGATGCCATGTTGTAACGCAGGGTTGCATGAAACTACTCAGGCTAAAAGCAAATGGTGTTTTGAATCAAATTAAATGAAACTTCAACTTTTGTCCCACGGGTATGCCCTGTAAGCTATGACAGTGAATGATTATGAATGAAATGAAATCTTTAAGTTTAACGTCCTACGGTTATGCCGGTTAAGTTAAAGGAGACGGTGATAATGAGAAATGAGTGAAATGGTGGAATGAAGAAAGTGGGAGGAAACGGGAGAACCCCGAGAAAACCCATGAGCACGGTGTTTGTCCACCACAAAGTCCACACGGCGCGAGCTGGGATCGAACCAGGGACTCCAAGCACCGGAGGTGAACGCTCTACCACTGAGCCACCGCGCCCCGTTGATTATGAATGAGTTGGTGAAATGAGAATGTTAGAGAAAATGGGTGAGCTCAGAAAAAAAAACAGATCGGACAGGATGTCCACCAAACTCCCATAACCGGGAATCGAACCAAGACTCCCTCGCACTACAAGTGAGCGCTCTACCACTGAGCTACCGGTACTCCCAAGATGGTGTTTTTGAAGGATAATGGAACTTCCAATAAATGCCGTCTACTTTCAGCCTGGTAACACACTAACGTGTGTATATATAGTACTGCATTTCAACATGGTGCCAATTGGATGCTTCATAATCTCTTAAGACTTTCAAATTATGCTATGCATAAGAGTTGGTAGTATTAGAGAATAGCTACATCCCTTCGCCTATTGACAGGTATCAGACGATAAGAAATACCGAGAAGAGATTTTTTTTCAATCGATTTAGCGTTCCAAGAATAGGTTACATCTCTTTCGTTTAACCCTTTCACAGAGGAAGTCGACTTTTGTCGACAGAACCAAATTTCCTTAACATGCGAATGTCGACTATAGTCGACGTGTTAACATTTGTTTGTCCGTATCTTGGCTTTGTCGAGAGTAGTCGCCAAAGTTGTACCGTTCATTTTTGTTTGTGTTCTATTGTTTTCGATAAACAATAGAAATCACACAGAAAACCTTTGGCGACTACAATCGACATTCGCAGGTTAGGGAATTTTTTTTCCGTCGCCTTCCACAGTGAAAGGGTTAACACTATTCAAACTAAAAATGGAAGAAATTAAGTTTCTGGTTTCAACGTTGAACGCCATAGAACAAAAACGATCAGAGATAGCGGCAAGCTGGTTTTTTTTTTTTTTTTTTGGGGGGGGGGAGGGGTCGATTCAGCGTCTGAAGAAAAATGCCATAACAACCCGTAATACTTCACTAAAATCGAAAGTAGTTAAAAGTGGCTACTAATACTTCCTGTTTCAATATTGATTTACATACAGCAAAAACAATAAGAACTATCGAGAAATGCTTTTTGAAATCGATTTAACATCCCAAGAACAGGTTCCATACCCTTTGTTAATCCCCTATTCAAACCGGAAATGATAGAAATAATTCATTTCAGGTTTTATATATATTTCAATGTTGAATTCGCATAGTTTGGAAGTCTACCGCAGTTCGCAAATGTGAAACGAAACTCATTTGGTTTCTGTTCTTAATTTATTTTCTTCCTTCTCTATATCCGAAAGCGATTAAAGTGCCCTATTTAGTGTATGCTTTTATCGGCTGGTTTACTTTAGCGTCCCTTTTCAGCACAGAGGTTATATGAGACGTGGACCTACGGCTTAACGTGGGATCCGAACCACATGAACTCCCATTGGAAATCGAACGCGGGTCTCTCACATCAAAGGCGCGTAAGCTAACCATATAGCAGCGAAAAAGCTCTGCATATAACTACTTTTCGACTATTTTGTGGTAAGTTATTTATTATATATATCCCTTATGCTAAGGAGAAAATTAGTTTTAAACAACGTTCTTTACCTTCGACTTCTTGGGTGCAATAGGATTCCCATCTTCATCATACTCTATTTCAACATCCGACTCATCGTCCACTACACCAGCTTTAGGGTTTTCTTCCATATACCTGTAACAAAAAATAAGAAAAAAAAAAAATCAGATATTCAATAGCATGCACGGACAACTGATTCTAGCAGAAGTGTGAAACTTTAAAATTTTTATTCCATACTCATCATACTTTATAGATTCTCATAGGCAATACTGAAAAGACTATTACAAGAAAAAGAGAAAACGACAGAGTTATTTGCCTTGGGAATCTCAGAAATCGATCATTATCGTTCCTTGGAATGATGGGTCCACAAAATATATCTTACAATCGAAGACGTCGCCATTTGTTGGAACTCATTCCACTGAACACGGGAAGTGGACAAGGTTAGGAGACAAGCATGCATTACTTCACGAAATAAAGAGTTTGTTCCCGAAGTTTCCGGAATGATGCTTTGTAGTTGGCAACACTAGCTGACGGGGCGGAGAAGGTGGGGGATCTATAAGCTTGGAAACGAGACCAGTATCAGTCGCCTTCGAGCAGTTTTGAGGCAGGGTGACGCTTAGCGCACAGGTATCTACTGCACCCTCGTCGAGCAAAAGATGGAGCAGCGTTATGCAATCGAATATTGTGTGAAACTGGATAAAAACGGGGCTGAGACGCTCGAAATGCTTCGGAAAGCCTACGGTGACGAAAAAAAGCCAAACTTTCATGTGGCACAAGCGGTTTCGGGAAGGTCGGTAGTCCGTCAACGACGACGACCGCTCGGGACGCCAGTCGAGATCACAAATGGACGACTCCGTGCAAAAAGTGCGTCAAGTTTTGGACAATGACCGACGATTAAGTGAGCGGATGATTGCAGAGGAATGTGGAATACCCAAAACAATCGTTTATCGCATTGTAACGGAGAATGATTGTGTGAAGCGTTGGCAACGGTGCATCGAAGCAGGGGAAAATACTTTGAAAAGTTCTGAAAAGTTTGTAAACTGATGTTGTAAAGATTGTGAAAAGATTGTAAACTAATACTGAATAAATGATTTTAGAAAAACCATTCTGGGAACTTTTGGGACAAACCCTGTATAATCCTCCTACTTATGTCTGTACATAGTGCCAATGAAATAATACAGAAATCAACTCAATTAAAATTCTCACACACGGCGAATTCAGGTCCGAAACACTACTATCTGAACTGTACTTCCGATTTCCTTTCAAACAAACACGTATGCCTCTCTTCCACAGTTTGACCTAGACTATCAATTTTAGTCCGCTATTAGAAACCACTTTTGTTAGTCCTTTAAATGTTATTGTTGTTTTACTATTTCATTAACAAGTTATTGTTACATTAATTTGTTAGATATTTCAGTGTAAACTGTGTTCAGTTCTATCTGGAATTATGTTCGTAAATAAATAAATAAATCGCTTACCCATTCGGTTATGGATGTTACACGAAGCATGTTTGAATAAGTGAATTTAACTTCTTACCTTAGTATCTGGTTCTATAATAATGAATTTTATTAAATGATTTCGAGACATTCTAATGTATTCTTCAGTAACCCATCGCCTAGTTCCGCAGACTTTTTAAAGAATCTTCAACAGTTAGACAATCCTGCGATAATTATAAAATCAATTCTATTACAACTCGAACATTTTAATTTCCATACATGGTTCTCGTGTTCCACATACTGTTTAAGAAGATGTTTTGGTGTATTGTGGTTAGTGAATTTTTATTAGCGTGCACAGTTCAGTGTTTCTGTGCAAATCAACTTCCGGCTTCCACATAATTTTCTGAAAACTATAAATGAACATTGATATGTGCTTTACAATTTATCTGGATTAGTGACGCTCAAGTAGAGACAATTCTTTTAAGGAAAATTGGTTCAGGTGCAGAAAGTAAGCATGTTTTCTGAAATATTTATTATATACTGAAGAGGCATATCTTCTGGTTTAGTGAGACTCTGTGCAGACAATTTATTATTAGAAAAATAGCTTAAGTGCAGTAACTGCTAATTAATTTCTGAATTTTCTGTGTAAATCTGTTCCAATGACTCACGTCACATATACAATTTCAGGATAGTCTACCATATAGATGTTTTGAATGGTCTGATGCGCAACTAGGTTATGGATTACCGAAGAAGACATCAAAGTATGTCGAAATGATTTAATAAAATTCATTATTGAACCGGATATTAAGGTAAGAAGTTTAACACTGATACTTTTATCGTTCCTTTCCTGTCATCAACCAATGAATTAAACGTAGATCACACCGTGTGAAGCTCAGACGACAAAAACATGTTTCTTGAAGATAGTCTGGAAGCGAAAGGTACCGTATATATACACTCTTGACTTGCGATTCGAGATATCTTATTGTTTTATCTTCCCGCATCAAGGCCCTGTTGGCCTATGGCTACGAGGCTGCAGTCTCTCCTACACCACCTATTATTGGGTACGTGCAAGTCCTCGTGTTTGGTGTCCATATGGAAGTGCGAAAAACACAAAACGTAACTCACCTAGAAATGTGTATAATCACCAGCATGATCAATGACATCTTGCTATTTTTCCGGTAGAAGATACATCACATGCCGATAAAACTTCCCAGTTTTAGAGAAGCCAATGTAAGAAAGGAATATTGCACTAAAGGAATTGTGGTACTAAAGAAAATTTGAAAACTGACCTGTAGTATGATTCTTCATCATCTTCCTCCTCAATATCATCACGAATGCCTTTCTTATTCTTTTCTTTATCATCAATCGATATAGTTTCTTTTTTCACCTGAAAAATTGAAAACAAAATGTGAACGCCAAATCTCATTATTATCCTTCAATTCTTATTTATTTATTTATTTTTTAATGATAACAAGATTATTATCAAATTTACTGCGAAAAAATAATATATATATATATACATATATATGATACCTGCATCTCAATCCCTGCCATATACGCGTCAAGCGGGTCTTCTTCGGAGTCTGAGTCGGCGGTCTGCTGGCAAGAAGGGCTTCCTGGAGCAGGAATGTATTCCAAATTGGAAGGATTTGCAGAAGACTCGTCATCTTCATCAAAGTACCTGGAACAGGAAAAATTGTGCCCTACATCTGCCCTACTTTACATGTAAGTTACAAATGGTAACATAATGTGCTTGTTATGGTGAAACAAATTGCGTTTATAGAGCAAATCACAACAAAAGAGCTTGTTATACAAATGTGCATTCATGTTTAGAATAAACTGAACATATTCGTCTTTCTGTTTAGACTTCTATATTTTCTCTTGTGATTGGACTTAATGTGATAAAAATGTACTTACAATGGAAATAACTTACGAGAACGCATAAGCATAGTTTTCAAAGAAAAGGTGGTATGTATTTATTCAAATATGAGTGCACATTTTGAACAAGTTATACACATGTTTTAATACTAGCAAATTTTCATGCAATCTAAGATCTGCAAAACGAGATAGTATGGATGCAAGGACTGGTTATATTGCCAGGGTGTTTCGCAACATATTTAACAGGGGAAAAATAAATTTAACACCTCACGATTATGAATTTTCGAATAGAAGAGATGGATAATTAACGAAAGTGAATAATTATGAAAGAATTTGTGGAATGATAGTGTGGGAGGAAACGGAAAACTCCCGAGAAAACTTACGAATACAATGTTGTTCATCACTAACTTACTTGCAATGGAATCGAAGCACAGACCGCTAATACCCGAGGTGACTGCTCTACCACTGAGTCACCGTGCCCCCTATACCCCCAAAATATATAAGAAATAAATACTGAGGTCTGTATAGGGATATCTTCCTTATTCATATATTAACATAAACTATTTGGGAAATAGTCTTTCCGGCTCCACCGTTCACCTTAAGTTGTTTCGAAAATTGAATTATCCTTATTTTCACACTTGCAGACATCAATGTCATTAGTCTAAATCCATAGAAATAAAGACATGTAAAGCTTTTCAAACTCGACTGAACAGCCAAGGGGTTTGATAAAAGAACATGATCAATTCAAGTAGATCTACAGCTGCTCGATACCGATTATTAATGACCCATTGACAATCAAACTTGAAAGTGCACATACAAAGCAATGCAAGATCTATGAGCTACACAGAACACCCCTATTTGCCTGAAGGCATTTAGCGAATTATTACGAGAAGTGCAACATATATCGTCAAATAAAGAACTATCCCCTTCTCCCTGTAAATCAAGATCCATACACACTTTCTGAATCCTTGCGTGTCATAATAAGGTAAAATTTACTAAGCCATGCGTAATTACCGAATTAAAACCCCGAGAGAGTTGTTACCAATGATTACCTACATGAAAATATCACACCCTTACATAAATGACTTTTAAATTTAATTTAACGACTCACGGCAATTTAATTAATCTATATACTATTCGTCGAAGAAGGTGAGAATATTACCATTGACTCCAGTGCAAGCAAATTCATACAACTGTTCGCTTGTTACATGTCTTGCCTTAACTAAGAATTTCGTTAATCATCTAGATTCTAATCGTCAAAACAGAGAATTAGGAGTTTCACTTAGTCAGTACACAAATGTGGTAATTAAGAAACGACACTACTTTTTAGCTGCGAAGTTAGTTTTGACAAGGAAGTTGTTGATAGTGATAAATCTTGCGTGTGACCTTGGGAACACGTGCAGAAATTTTCAGCTTGACCGGTCGCCAGAGTGGTGTGTGACGCGGCTAAGTATGGACTCGTTCTGTGATACTTCGTTACCGTTTTAACATTGGAACAACTATAACAAAATGAATATGATGTTCTGGGCGCGCTTACAGAAAACTAAACCCAAAACATTAGGAACGTTGAAAAAGGTTTATAGAGTCAATTGCACTATTCGTTGCCGTGTTTTTGAAAGGTGGTTCAGTGCTGATAGAGAATATGTGGAAGATGACCTGCATGATGGGGTTCAAGCTAGTCTGTCAGAGCAACTGAAATATTTGGCGAAGTTGGGATATCATTTCGAATGACTGAAATGCAACTTCACGGGAATGAAAGAGGAGATTGTTCGCCAAATAATAGCGGAGACTTTACAGACACGGAGGCTATGTGCACATCTCGAGCATCATTCTTTAAGAGAGGAGCAGAAACTTGAAATAGTGCATCATTGCTAGCACACAAGTAAGTGATTGTTCGTGACTTATTAGCAAGAACAAAACAAAAAAGTTTGTGTGTTATCACAACCCACAGACTCGTCAGGGCTGTTCCTTTACGATTACTTTCTTTTTCCCAAGTGGAAAACAAGCACCACTCAAGGACTGTTTTTCTTGATGCTGTTTCCACTATTTAGAAAGGAGTGACGAGAACCTTGAACATAATTAAAGCCCAAGACTTCCAGAAGTCACTCCAGGACTTTCTGCTTCGCGCAAAAATGTGTATGGATAAAGAAGGTTATTATTTGAAGATCCGCTGTTTCCATTTGTTATTCATTTATTTTGTACAGACCTAGACTTGTGGATTCTTCACAGAATCGGGGACTTTACTGGTTGAAACTTTCTCCTTCGAAACATAAAGATGACTTCAACATCATCTTTCCGAGCCAATTAGAACTTACTTGCAATAGTTAAGATACCAGTTATTTTTTGCTAGGGTAAAATTAGTTTCTGGAGTCCAGACATTAGGAAAGTGCTTATTAGTTCCTGGTGTAAGCATACTGGAATCTATAGTTTCACTTCCTGTGTATATGTGTGTGTGTATGTGGTAATTACTAGTCGGATCTAAACCAAGTTTGGTGGATAAGTAGCGATCGTCTAAGGAATAAAAATCGATATCTCTGGTGGTCGAGCTAGACCAAGGACATGCTCAGCTCGCCTTGTATGAAATACTTTATCTCTAGGTAACTATTGGTGGGATTTGAATGAAATTTACTAAGCAAGCAGCCCATTATCTACTAATTCCTATAACGATCCCATTTTATCACATCCTCTTGCAATGACTCCTTTATAATTTCTGGTTTGCAATAAGCTTGTGTGGGACTTTTAATGTACCTATTGCGGAAATCTCACGATATCCATCTATTTCTATAATAGTAGAATCCATTCTTGTGTTTAGTGAATACAGTAACATTCCTAGAAGTGAATGGATTAAAACAAAATTTGATCAGTTCATTCATATTACAAATATAGAATCTGATTCGTCACTGTTTCAAAATAAATACTGTTGGCCGGAGTGGTTTTTCTTCCATGATAAGCATTAAAACAAAGACAAGAAATCGCTTTTCAGTTGAAAATAACTTAATAATGTGCGTCACGAAGATTGAACCGGACATTGACACACTAGTGAAATCACACCATGCTTCGTTATCTCATTAGCTTTCAATTTTAATTGTATTTCAATATGCAGTTCTCATTAGTTTCATATCGTATCTCTTTCATTTAAATTGATTTTTAAACAACTCAGCATCTGTTGAAAATACTTAGTAGATCTATTTTTTGTTGTTCTTAACAGTATGTATAAAAATAAAAATATGCCTATCAGAACAAAATTCAAAATAATATTTAAAAATATTTTCCGGTATTAGATTCTAATTATATTTATCTCTTCCGCTTATCTTCGCGACCTCCAAGCTGAGAAACCCTGGTCTACGGAATGAAGCCTGGCCGAGCTCGGATCTCCTTGTATGTCGTACCTTATTTGCTCTTTCTACGGGAACTAATGTTTTAATGAGAACAAGGGGCAACAGAGGTTGTTTTCCAGAGCTTTGCACGCTGGAAGCTTCTGACTTCAGTTTACTGACTGTGTTCTGCTTCTTTTTAATGTTACAGATGTCAGGAAAAATAAAAAAAGCTTTGATTACTTGAACGTCTTACGCTGACAGCTAATATTATTACATATTTCCTTTATTTAAACATCAACTTCTATCATTCATTTAAGTTATAATTGTGAGGATCACTGTGACTACAACTTGTACTGGGCAAGTTACCTAACCCTCTGTTAAAAATAAATAAATAAAATAATTAAAGTTGCTAAACTGGTTTCAGTAGTTTTCTGGATCTTAAGGAGAAAATTACTTTCAAAACAAAAAAGCACACTAATTTAACACATCAATCTATTCAATCTACTGATATCATCGGAAACAGTCAGTGTTTTGAAAGCTAAGTATTTCTATTCAGTACTCTCGTTTTTGTGCGTTCCTACGAATGTTCTTAATTACGATTTTTATACACAATTTCCGATGTGGGGAAATGAAAATAAAAATTGAGAAACAAAACAGCAGTATCAGTGGTAGTTAACAGGAAGAAAAAATGATTAGGACATGGTTTGAAAAAAATCTGTCCTTAGGAACGTAATAGCAGGAAGTATGACAAAAAGCACAAGACAGGCCTGATAAAAGAGTACAATGGATGGTTGGAATGAAAATGGATAACTCCGATGTCAAGACACAGAAGCTCAGTAAGGACTGTAGGATATGAAATTTTCCGACATTACGATAAGTTACCTGCTAGTCGTAGCAGAATACTATCATTGATAATGATGATATGAATGCTGAGTTCAACCAATCGTCTCCAAATTACGCATACCCATAGTGTCACTGAAAATCAAACTAGGGGAGGACGATCTGGGAAAATTTGTTTCTGGAATAAAGGAATTCACCAAATAGTGTGACTCTATCGCTTTCAAGGCGGGAAAGAAATTTAGATATGTTTCCACTTCGGGGGATCTCATCTGAAAGAGGTGATTGTGTGTGGGGATGGGTGATTTGAAATTTAGCGTCCCTTTTCAGCTATAGGAAACATAGATCTACAGTTTAAGATAGAATCTGAACAACTATATGCGGGTCCCCAATACAAAGAAAGGTTAGCTTTAAAGCTTCACTTGACTTGAAACGATGGAAGTATGGAAGAGAAAAGAATTTAATAATATATACTGGTGTAAACGCTTTTAAGAATATTCAGTAGAAATTCAACGGATCAAGGCAAAAGTTGGGACACACAATGATGATGGTTAGAGTAGTGTTTCTAACATGGTTTACGTAGGACTTTCTAAACATATTATACAGGGTGACCAAAAGCATACATTACTTTAATAGCATGTGTAGGTGTAGTCGGACGATGGTCATTCCGAGAGCCCGGTTGGAGATCTTACCGTGTGCAACGTATGTTCGACAGGGTTTAGGTCCGGACTTATATCGAGTACGGAATGCTGACTGCCATAACACTATGGGGATGCGCGTTACCCTTTGAAAAATTGGTCCCGCCATGTGTTCAGTAAGATTGGAGGTCAGAACTGTCCCGCACCATTAATCATACTTCTTCCAATGAAGACTAGAAGCGAGAGGGAACTTATTATTCCCATACTGAAATGTTAGGTGTAAGTCCAGTGTGCGAATTAGGTTACTGATATTACCTGACAATAAGGGGAACGAAATGAGACCCAAAAGAACATAAGCCCCCCCATCCCGGTTTGATAAATGTATATATTTTAATCAATATTATAATACAAAGGCTACCGTAGAGAAGGCGAGACAGAATTTTTCCTGGCTTGCCAACATTGCCTATGGTCTCCGCACTAGTTTCGTCGTATAGGATGACTAATTCTATATCCGTAGCAAGTTCTCACATGTTTCGAAACCACATTAGTGAGCAGATGTATTGATTTGTTTTACGTGAAACGTGTTTCTTTACCTTTCCAGGTTTTTGAGCATAAGATAACTTTTCGCGATAAGTATTCTAAGATGAACAGTGACATGCCATAAAATTTTGTTGGCGTTTAGGGGAAAGTGCTGCGGAAATATGCAATATTTCAACAGGCATATGCCGATCAAGACAGAATAAGTAGAGCCACGGTACACCGATGGCACAAGTTGTTCGAAGATGGGCGTGAATCAGGCACTTTGCTTCCGCATGCTGGTCAAAAACCATCCGTGACTAGTGAATACTGCTGCAGCAATTATTCGTGATAAAGCATACGTCTGTGAGAGCGCTAAGTGCACATTTGGGCATGTCGATGGACATTGCCCACAGAATTTTGCGTAAGCACTTGAAAACTGGCTACTGGTACCTGAACTGAAAATAAAAGAAACACAAAACAAATGAATGAGAAAGAAAATAAAAATAAATGAATGACTGCACAAACTAGTCATGAAAGCGCCAAATAATAATAATAATTCGATCAGGTTATCTTTAATACTTTCTCTGTTATTAACACTTAAACAGAGTAAACCCTTCGTGAGACACACTGTATTAAGATAGCTGTGAGTATAAAATTAGGAGCCAAAAGTGACTAGTTTACATCTTTCATTTCGGAATACTGCTAGCAGGTCAAAATTACATCAAAGGACCAAAAACCGGTAGAATATGAAACTATACTCAAACTATACTATGATTGCTGAACAAAATCTTGGGCAGTTAGTTTCTTTGGGGAGGATCAGATGTGATTGAACGGGAAAATCCCCCGCATCCCACGTAATTGGCATCCTGTATGGATCCGTGTAAACACACACCGACTTTTTCCGTTCACTTGCACGTCTACGGACACGTCAGTGTGTCCGAGACAGAAAGACTCTTGTTACTAAATAGAAAAAAATGAAATGAAATCTTTGTTTTACGTCCCACGGTTATGCCGGTAAGGCTAAAGGAGACGGTGATGATGAATAATGAATGAAATGGTGGAATGAAGAAAGTGGGAGGAAACGGGAGAACCCCGAGAAAACCCACGCACACGGTGTTTGTCCACCACAAAGTTCACTTGGCGGGGGCTGGGATCGAGCCCGGGACCCCAAGCACCAGAGGTGAAAGCTCTATCACTGAGCCACCGCGGCCCCCTGTTACTAAATAGAATATACCTTCATTCACCCACTAATGCAGTCTCTGCCGACGTAAACTAAGACAGCCTCCACAATGATAATACGTCAGGGACAATGGTACGGAAGGAGCGTGGAAATATATGTCTGCCTTGTCCTCACATGAAGGGCCGCGATAGGTTAATTGCATTGGCAGTCGTCATCGTGAGTCAGAGCGGTCCCAACAACCCTCCGCGAAAACACCGGAGGGCGTGTCTGTTATGGGAAATCTGTTTTCCACCTTCACTTAAAAAGAGATTGACCTATGTGACTGCGGAGAGTAACAAACGCCGGAACGTGTGGTGTACTGGGTGCAAAAGAAATTATCACGGCGAGAAACGACGTGAGAAACCTTAGCATTCAAGAAACGTTAACAAATAAAGAAAAAATATATGATTTTGAAACTATTACTTAAAGAGTTGATTGAAGAACTCTGGAAGAAGAGAAAAATAATCATGGAAAGAATGGGCTATTCTTTTGGCCATGGGTCATTTGCCCATCAAATTTGGTTCAGATCCGACTAATAGTTGCCAAGAAATGAAATACTACACACACACGCATACAAATGAAACTATAAGCTCCCGTATGCTTACGTCCGGAGCTAAAAAGGACAAAAGAGGCATGTGTTTAATAAATCCACAAATAACTGGCAACAGCAGGGGATATGGAGGTTGAAATAGCAATAATAATAATAATAATAAAATTAATAACATGCCTTCCATCGTGTCAGTACCGATGGAACACTAACACTTCATGAATCAAACGAGCACAATTTCTGCGGATTGAGCACCAAGCCTCTCGCAGTCCCACTATGCTGACACTTTCCAAGTCACTTATTTAAGCAATAGGCATTCGTTAGCGTTGCCGTGGCATTGTACATACAGACTGCAGCCAACCATAACAGATCTGTATGCACTACTACCCTCGTCGCGTTGTTAGATAACATAAAAAAGAGTTGCGGCATGCTCTTCACAGACTCTGAAATCAATCTGTGTTTTGCAGTGGCTAATGTGCTGGGAACTTCAGCATTCAAACTACAAACATATTCTGTGCCGCAAATTTCATTCATATCAATCAGATGATATACAGGGAGTGTTAGTAACGCGTTTACGAATACCTTTCTGGGAGTCTGAAAAACGCGAAAAAGGGAACATGACATCTATAAAGAAATCTGTAGAAATAAGTTAGACGATTAGCAAAAATAAAGATGACCCATAATATGTTATACGACGTTATCTATGTATAAGAAAATAAACTTATTACATACTTTGCGTATAATTTTTTATTCAAATCCTTATAATTTGACGCATCACATCTTTTTCCGAAAATATTATCCTTGAACGTCTATATCGAATGGATAACTTTACTTAATTGGATCTATATCGAGTGGATAATTTTTCACCATTATTGGACAACATCTCAAAACCTTTGCAGTATTTAGAAACTGAAAATAGAATACACTTAATGAATCTTGCAAAAATAACCACCTTTCTTACACACGCACAAACTAAATCTTGAACAGGGAGTTTTGAATAAGGATTGAAATCATATAATTAAGCTATACATATTATTAACCATACAAAAAATAACTAACTGTTAAATGGACAGATAAAATTAGTCTTTATACTCACCAAATTTAATAATACAGTACTTCGGAAACTCTTGATCAATACAGAATGAATTTGTATATACGTTTATTACTGCATCAACCTTTGAAGAATCCTCAAACTGACTAATTTACTTTTAGTATAAAGCTTTTCACATAGTAATATTCCCATATACTGACTAACAGCGCTGAATTAGTAGTAGTGATCCTGTAATTGTATGTATGTGTAAGAAAGGTGGTTATTATTGCAAGTCAACAAAGTGTATTTTACTTTGAGTCTTTCAACAAGTCTCCAGAGCTTTCGAGAAGTATAATTTTGTCCAATAATGATGAAAAGCATTATATGAAGCCCTTCATTCGATTTAGATGCTCAAAAATAATATTATCAGAGGATGTTGTCAACCATGATGGGGACGTCGAAATAAATTTAATTTTAAAAAATATAAGTGATGTAATAAATTTATAAATTTATTTCCTTATACATGAGCCACAACAGCTAATAAAATATGTAATATACACTAGAGAAGAATAAAATAAACGAAAATAAATAAATAAAATAAAAATGGTGAACTACATAGAAACAACTCAGCTGGATACGGTACTTTCAAATGTGACTGCTCAATTTAATGAACGTACGGAGAACAAAGTAAAACTTACACATAACCAAATCCCTTAATCTTACTTCATAAGGCAATTTTACGTATTACTTGAGTATATCTGAGGAATGCACACATTGTTTAACATAACTTCTATTAGAATTGTCAAACCTGACTCAAAATATGAGTGGGATATAATATTTCGTTAATGTGTTATGGATAAGCGACTAAAAGATAAACATTGTTCTCTTTTCAAAGAAAATCATTTTCAATAAACGTTACAGAGAAGTTAATCTTCATCATGCAGATCAATTAATTCTGTCTTTAATTCACTACTTACTCTTCTTCAGTCTTAGGTCTTTTCCTCGGGAGACCGTAGCTGGCAGCCAAAGCATTTTGGCTAATTGCAGTCATTGTTGAATATCCATGTTTACTTATCGCACTCGTAGGCGGCGGGGGCAACTGATTCGACTTGGAATCCCGTTTCAGCTGAAAACCTGAAAATCCGAAGCCCTTGGATTTTCCCTCGCTACTTCTGTGGAAACTCATTCTGGTAAAACTATCTGAAAAACATGAGTCCTTATTGAAATTATTATAATATTAATCATAACACACTGTTTAATGTAACTCGTACTCTATATTAGCACTGTCAAATCTTACTCAAAACATAAGTGGGATATAATATTCCGTCCATTTATTGTGGATAAGTAACTAAAATAAAACACAGCTTCTTAAAGAAAATAATTTTCAATGAACGTAATTGAGGCGTTAATCTCAATTTTACAGAAACGAATCCAGGAAAATAGCATAATACAACATAAATATGCTGAAAACTTAAAAAAAAAAAAAAAGAAAAAAAGAAAAAAAAAAGTCCTTAATGGAATTATCGAGTTTAGTAGCTCAAAATGCAGGTAGTGACATATATCCTACACTGTATTTGAAAGAGGGTGCGTACCACTTCAACTCAGGCAAAAAAAAAAGTACCATCACCATCTCAGATATTGTTGAAACTTTTTTTTATAGCAACTAGACATGTTTTTAAGAGACCCATATTTTTTTGTTTTGTCGAAAAAAAAATTCCCGCCAAGTAATGGGCCATCAAAGACGGGGAGTACAATTTATGAATTGTAGAAGACAATGAAAATTGTCAACTTCGGAGCCTCACCATTCGGCTATGGAGACAGGTAGAGTTATAATTCTTGTCGTGGTTTGTACATAGGGATATAAATAAACTATATTTTATTATAGTTTGGTTTGCGCATGCTTATCTTTTTGTACATAAATTAACAAATGAACGTCAATTTATTTGAAAAGTCGAAGTTTGCGAACTTTTTTCGAGCACTTCCGGTTCGAATTTTAAAATTCTGTTTTCACGGTTGGTAAGACCTAGTTACCCGCTTTCCGAAAAAAAAAAAAAAAATGTATCGCTTTTGTGTGCAACCGTTTTGTCGCAAAAAATTCGAGAAATTGTAAACTTTTCAAAAATCGCCATTTTCTCGAAAACACCATCTTTCAAAATTCTGAAATTTTGTCAGATGGTTCAACTTTACATGAATAATAAATACACCAAATACCATTCTCGACCAATGCATCATGAATTAACTGCAGCCTTTTAAAGTTAGCAAAGTTTCGTTAACTTTGATGTCACAGTTAGCAACACTGGGAACAATGAAAGTGCAATGATTTGATGATGTTTGTGGTTCACATTCATTAAAGGAAGAATAAAAGGTTTTCTTGACGGTTTTGTACATTATTTTGATCAAAAAGGCTCTCTGAAATAGTAAAATGAGCCTCTCCCTACTCCTCCGTTTTTTTAAACCGAAATAATCTGAGGTGGAAATTACAATTACGAAACACACAAATTTCAAGTTCACTTACTTAAAATGGTCTTCGAAAACAAAATTCAATTTTTTTTTCTTTTTACATGGACCAATCATTTGCTTGGTTGGTGTCTTCTTCGCTAATAGCATGTAACCGTGCAGATGCTCCAATAGGTGTTGGTTCACTCACAACTCATCCAGGAGTGGATCTAGGGGAACGACTGCCCCCTTCCCAGAAGAAGAAACTTTCTTATTCTATATATAAATAAAACCCATCCCAGAGTTTGGAGCTCTTAAAAGTAGCAGTATTACAACCCCCACCCCGAGAAGTCCGTCCTGGATCCGCCCCTGCGTGGCACATTGTACATAGTCACAAAACACTTATTTTCACTTCTCTTATGGTCTTCTAGAAACCTGTACCCTGCTGAAGGTCTATGTGGAAGCATAAACAGCACTTCAACTTCACGTAATTTATGATTTATTCATAATATTTCTGCTACGCATCACTAGTTATCATACATATATGTATGTAACAAAAGTTCCTCTTTGCAGATTTCTTAAATCTAAACTTTGAATTGCAGAAGTTCGATTTTGGGGGAAGCATGAAGTTAGTTCATGGTGACCCGTTACTGCCATAAAAACTTCGCCATTTTCCGAAAGCCAAAGATGACTTCGTTGAATACCAGTTACAGGTCGCATACTTTCTCTTTTTTCTTCCGGAAGTCGTCGAATTCAGTTCCAGGCAACAAAACGAGAGTAATACCCGGAGTTTGTACTTGCACTATACTCACGAATTCTTATGCGGTTTTAATGTGGGCGCGGTGGCTCAGTGGTAGAGCGTTCACCTCCGGTCTTGGGGTCCCTGGTTCGATTCCAGCTCTTACCGTGTGGGCTTTGTGGTGGACAAACACCGTGCTCGTGGGTTTTCTCGGGGTTATCCCGTTTCCTCCCACTTTCTGCATTCATTTCATTTTTCTTCTTCTGCGGTTTTAAAACTGTGTATTTGTTTTTGCCAAAGGTTATGCCGCGTTGCCACATTCTTAACCCCCCCCCTCCTTAAATACCGTCGCAGAGACCTTTGCATGGCCGGTTTCACTGGAAAACCACTGCTTTATTGGACCTGTCTGCATCTCGAACATCTGAAAGCGATTTTTGAAATGGGATGCAGCATCATCAGAAATCACTGACACAGTTTGAGAAGTTGTAGACACTTATTTTCGCGTATTCAAACCTTTTTCTACAAAATATATTTTCGCTTTTCTTCGAGTATTTTTGGAATCTTGTCTATGGCTATGAGTACATGAGCCGAATCGTGTGTTTTAATCATCGTTTATTACAACAAAACTGTCAGTTGTTCCATATTCCGGTGATAACTCTGAATTTCACTTTGCAGAATAACAGTTCAGTTTTCAACGAAGTCCACATGAAGTAAAACAGAATTTGTATCTTGAAATTTTATACAATGCTTTTCGGTAGCAACTAATTCTCTTTGGATTTTCTTGATGTAGTCATGAATTACAATTCTTAGTTAAACCAGCAATGTACGATACGAAAACAGAAAGTGGTACAGTTTTTTAACAAGATTATTGTTTTCCCATATGGCATACGTAACACTTTCATTTTCATCAGGATCAATAATTAAAGACTCCACACTTATTCCTTCTACTCCAGGACATTCACCACATTCTTGAAGAAGACAGGTGTCATACTACTAAAGGAAATAGGTCACTCGTGACAGCTTCAATACAGGCTGCACCTTTGATTTGTAGCAACGCAGTAACTAACTTAAAATTCGCACAACAAACAAACAAACACAAACACACACACACTCTCTCTCTCTCTCTTTCCTCGCAGGTTGCAGACTGACCCACTTTAGTCGAATACTGTAAAATTCCGAGTGACCCATTCTTATGCTGGGATTGTTCTGTTTAAAAAGTCAGTAAATTTCTTTGGAACGCGTAAGAAAACGTTTCGCCTTTTTTAAGTTTTTGTCCTTTTTCGATCACTGTAATGACATCGCACTTAATTGAGGCTTTGTCTGGAGCATTCCAAATCATCACTGAGATAATAGTTCAGGCATTTTATAGATCATCAGAATTTATTGGATGGTCATTTCAAGTAAACTTAAAATATGCATGGTGTCTAGCAAATTTCTCTGAGCAATTTCCCGACTTTTTCCAGACTTTTCCCGACCATTTCCAAATTTTTCCCGACTCATTCTAAAAAAAAAAAAAAAAATGTTTTCGTAAAATTAGGAAAGGTTGAATGTAATGAAAAAGTGTACAAGTTCTTACCTGATCATAGAATGTCTCCTTCTTCATATATACAATGAAACAATCTAATCATGCAATTTTTTGATCTCCTCCTCTATGGTAGCAACCTGTTCCGACAACTGATTTACGATTTTCTGTTTCTTTGCTTCAAGTTCCTTTCGTCTCTGTTCTGTTCTTCTTTTTTCAGCGGCCCTGCGATCTTTTTCCGACATCACTTTTCTGCGGTGTTCTTCGGCTTCCTTGAATCTCGCGTATGCGTTTCTCATTGATAGAATCATCTGCTTTGGGATAGGAAGGGCTTGTATGCCACCAGCCTCATTGACAGCATCATACACTACACGCTGCGCCACTAAAGAATCCTCTGACAAATTTTCAACTAATATTTCCCTGTTTACCGAAAAACCCCTTTCTAATGCTGCATTACCGTGGGAAAGAATTAGGCATATCTTTACTATTTTGCACAGATATACATCATTTGGTGGTAACACACTCACCCAGAAGTCATCAAGTCTGTGTTCATTTCTTTTGTACGACTCCATTTTCTTCCGCACATGTGTCTGATCTACTAGAGCATTGTATTCTCTGTCTGCCTTTTCTGCATCAGATGCTGAGACAATATTACTCTGCACTAAAATTTCGAACGTTGCTCTCATTTGTTTAACAGCTTCTTCCTGTGAATGACCAACGGTTAAGGGATTAAGAAACGTCAGCGCTTTTGTAAGGGAATATTTTAGCGGGGACCTCTCCTGCAGCTTGGACACTAAATGTTGATAACATTCACGTACTTGCTTTCGGAAACTCAACATTTCCTTTTCACTAACTTCTGTACATCTCCTCAGTGCTGACCTAGTTGCATACCCAAGGTCAATTTCTTTGATACGAATTAAATTAATATATAAGTTTTCACTTTTCTCCATAACATCAATAGCATTGATACTCTTCTTGTCCATTATTTCTTTTTTAACGAAGCGAGACATCAATACTTTCAATAACTGAGTAAGGCTACCATGTAAAAATGGAGTCATAGGAGTGTCTGACTGATATTCAGTCAGGAAAGGCTCACAGTCCTCAGCAAGAGATTGAAAAAACGCTAATTTTGCATAGAGCAACTTGTCGTTCAAATTTCTAGCTACTATTCTGAAACTGTTACAGTTGGGTTCTTTGTCTGTTCCCTTAACCGTTTCAACATACTTTCTCACATGCGGTAATATTTCTTGGCTTCGCTTGGCTACCTTCGCATTTTCTACCCAACGAATATGGCAAAATGGAAGTGGAAACAATGACGAACCTGTTATTTCAGAATGCTGGGCACGCCTTGCTGGTACCATTTCGTACAAGTTATACAAGGCTCTAAGAAAAGAAATCAAATCCCATCCAGTTTTTTGTATACCAGTCTTAAAACCACCGTGAAGACCACACGAGCCAAGTTCAAGGAGCTGTGGAGCGTCTGTACCAAGGGAGGCACAACGTTCCTCTTTCATTAGTCGTAAAAGCGCCCAATTTACATTTGGCCCATCCATTGAAACTTGCAAAAGCTTAAATGGATCAAGCGATTGCAATACATTCTGCAAACCTTGTAGTAGGTCTGTAGCTGTACTATGATCCATAAACAGAGAATTCAAATACCGTGTTCTGACTCTGTTCGTGTTATCGTCCCAGAAGCGTACACTTACATCCATTTGGGTTCTTTGCGCAACACTATTTAAACTTTCATCAAATCCAATGACATAATGTTCGCACTCTTGTAATATGGATTTAAGTTCACGTTGAAAGTATGGACACAATCCGTACACGATGCTATATGACACTTTATCCTTGTGCAATTTCATCTCGCTAGCAATTGCACTGTCTGGAAACATCCTAGTGAAAAGAAGAACACTACTTTCAGCACTGCGTAAAGAGTTGTGATTCATCACCTCGTTTATACACCACAAAATCTCCGCCTGTGTGACTCTATCTTTTAGTTTATATTTGTCCAGGGTCGAAGTAGACCTACGAGTGGGAGAGCATGTTTCGCTGGATGAGCATGGAACAGGACCAGTGCTGGTGCCAGGTTGATCTACATTTAATGAAGACGCAGGAACATCTGAAATTTCTTTAGGTTTTGTTGGGAAATGATATGTCATTGCGTAAGTCTTCTGTCGAGTCGCTGCAAGGTTTTGATGCTTCTTGCTCTTTGAATGACTGGTAAGAGCTGTACGTCCCATGGTGCCAAACGAAAATGTGGTATGACACCACACACATTCTGCAGTTAACTTCGTCTTCCCTTCTTTTACCCAGGGAAATTCATATTTCCACCTTTCTTGAAAATTCGTTGACGGCATGATGTGCGTCAGACTCTGAAAACACAAAAAATAAATCATGGCAAAACTACACGAGTATGTTCGGTGCTGAGCTAGTTCGTGGCCTAATTGACGATTACGTAAATAAATGCTAACCTAACCTAACGTAACGTAAATTAAACTTACTTCAAACTGTTTACCAAACGTTTCAACCAAATCTTGCTAGTTTTTTTTTTTTTTTTTTTTTTTTGTCCAAATTTCCACGTGGTTGGCCTACACTCTCCAACATAAAAAAAAGAAAAAAGGTAAGATGGCTTTGAGTGTTTCTACATGTACAAGCACAGGAAAGATGAGTGACTTTTTCTTCAGACAGACATTAAATAAAGTACCTAACAAGAATTATAATATTTTTGAGATATTACGGGCACAGAATTGTGCTTGGTTCAGGGCTTAGAAATATGACCGGTTCTTACTAATATAGAGGCTCCCCTTATAGCTGGATCATTTTCGATGTTACCCTTAGTGTCACTCGCGTCACTTCCACTAATTTCATCATCGACTTCCGATTACACTTCAATATTGTCATCGGACTCTCTGAAATTACCTACAGAATCATAATCTTCTTCTAATGTGTTGAGTACAAAGTCTATAAACTTGCTTGAACCTGCACACACTTTCGACATCATGCAATTAAACAAATATGCACGCAAAGTATCTGAAACAAATTTCGTCAAAATTTGAATTTCACATACGTAAATACACAGGTGGGGTGCTGGAGAACCCCACCTCTTGAATATATTCTCTTCTGAAACGAGACAATTTGCTTCAGACCCACCACCGTGAATGTCATGCTTCAAAATGAGAATACACGGAAGCACCAACCAATGTGCCTGAGAACAAAGCCACAATGGCGATGAGTATAACGTCTGGGGTGCTCCAGCACCCCCCTGTGTATTCCAGGGTTAACGTTAATTAAGTCAGGTTTAAAATATACTAGAATTCTTAACGTTACACTTACTGTTCTGCACAAAGTAAAATCTTGCCCACCTTGTGTATTAGTTCAAGTTACTACATTCTAATAACTTGTTTTTAAATTTTAAAAAATGATTGGTAATAGTATACAACAGTACCTCATGATCTGTGCGCGTGGATACTTCCTACTGTTGCACTACGTATAAAAATGATTTTATTACATTTAGAAGTAGTAAGAAGCATCCACGTGCACGTGACATGCGATATATGTTTCAAATCCCCCACATATACTCATACACTACGTACAAGGGCACATTATTATTCTTCGCATACCATAAAACACAACGAAACGCAACGCAAACCGACGTACATTTTATTTTATATTACTCAGTAATTAAATGGAAGTCGCCTTGTTACCTCAATTTTCAAGTTCCTATATCCTCAATGAATAATCCTTAAAAGACTGCACTTCGTGAGTCCTCGCTAAATGATGAGGCACTGTCGTATACTATAACCAATGATTTATTTTGAGCAGAATATTTCAAACATATTACTGTCTTTAGGTAAAACTTTGCTTAGGTCTTTTGTTGTTGTTGTTATTGTAATAGTTGGTAAAATAAACTTATTTATGACGGCAGGAATGTTGAATACTCAAAATTGACATGCCTGTAATTCATGGCAAAGAAAGAAATGGCAAGTGGTTTGCCGTGACATTAAAACAACTAGCCTTTAAAGTGTTGAATTTATTTACAAAATCATTGCCCAGGTAAACTTACCTATACGTGAAAAACAATCCAACACGCAAAAACCTTTACTCTTGAAACGCAAAAACCCACAGACAAAGGATATACAGACCGCAAACTCCGCGGCAAACTGGAAATTTCGGGAACAGTAGCGCCGCTGCACCAACGACGACGGAACTAATCAGTCGATCTCACGCCACCTTCGAGGCTTTGTCTCACTGGGCGCGGGTTAGGATACTAGCACGTGGTGGAAGAGTGGCTGCGAGCACAGACAAAGGATATCCTTTGTCTGTGCACACACTCGCAGCCACAGGAGGAATTTCTATATTTTTATTTAAAACTATTACTCTTTGGCTCCTTTACTTGCATTTGGGGAACAGCTTTTTATGTTGACGTATTTTGCAGAACTTGGGCATTTTCAGTGAACTCGAAAAAAAGGGAAAAAAGAAAAATCTGATTTATATACACACACACACACACATATATATATATATATATATATATATATAAAGCTGGAAAGGAATGTCAAATCCAGAGGCAGTACAAGAAAAGCTGAACACAAGCTAGCTAATCATTCTGCACTGCGTCTAACACTTGTGATTCAAAGCAGACGAAAACAGTCCCCTGGTTACTATGACAACCCATGACGTCACGTTCACAGACCGATGGCAGCGCCATCTCACCCGGGACGACACATCGTTCCACCCACCCGAGCGCTGATTGGCTCTTTCGCTGTGCAGACGATAAAAACTGATTTCCATTGCACATATTGGAAGTTTGCGGTCTGTATATCCTTTGTCTGTGCAAAAACCTTTCTGCTGTCAGCAAACACTGTTGTCAACGACTCACTCACCACTCTTCTTCCCCCAGCACCACAGCAGGAGACAAACCGCGCGCCTCACATAAATCGCAGAAAATTCACGGTGTACGAGATGCAACGCGTACCACATGACCGCTTCTACGTAGAAAATAGAAAAACGGTTGAGATGGATCGCGGTGTATTTAGGAACACATTAAAAAAAAAATAAAATGTAAAAGTATTACATCGCGATGCATTTAGGAACGCGAGGTTTATCGGAGTTGCTCCGACAAGCGTCAGCATCATTTCCAACATGTGGAATTTAATTCCATTTTTCCCGACTTTTTTCGCAAATTCCAGACAAATCCCCGAATTCCCGACCATTTTTTTAATTTAAGACAAATTCCCGACTTTCCCGATTTTCCCGACTGCTAGACACCCTGAATATGTGTCTTTCGTAATCGTAAATTCCACCTCGTCGGTTTAAGAAAACGGAGGAGTAGAGAGAGGCTCATTTTACTATTTCAGAGAGCCTTTTTGATCAAAATAATAAAAAACAGTTAAGAAAACCTTTTATTCTTCATTTAATGAATGTGAACCACAAACATCATCAAATCATTGTACTTTCATTGTTCCCAGTGTTTCTAACTGTGACATCAAAGTTAACGAAACTCTGCTAACTTTAAAAGGCTGAAGTTAATTCATGAAGCATTGGTCGAGAGTGGTATTTGGTGTATTTATTATTCATGTAAAGTTGAGCATAACCGTGGGACGTAAAACTCAAAGATTTCATTTTCATGTAAAGTTGAACCATCTGACAAAATTTCAGAGTTTTAAAAGATGGTGATTTCGAGAAAATGGCGCCCAAAAATGGCGATTTTTGAAAACTTTACAATTTCTCGAATTTTTTGCGACAAAACGGTTGCACACCGAAGCGATACAATTTTTTTTTTCGGAAAGCGGGTAACTAGGTCTTACCAACCGTGAAAAGAATTTTAAAATTCGAACCGGAAGTGCTCGAAAAAAATTCGCAAATTTCGGCTTTTCAGATAAATTGACGTTCATTTGTTAATTTATGTACAGAAGATACGCATGCGCAAACCAAACTATTACAAAATATAGTTTATTTATGTCCGTATGTACATACACAACAAGAATTATAACTCTACCTGTCTCCATAGCCGAATGGTGAGGCTCCGAAGTTGACAATTTTCATTGTCTTCTACAATTCATAAATTGTACTCCCCGTCTTTGATGGTCCATCACTTGGCGGGAAAACTTTTTCGACAAAACAAAAAAAATATGGGTCTCTTAAAAACATGTCTAGCTGCTATAAAAAAAAGTTTCAACAATATCTGAGATGGTAATGGTACATGCTCTGCCTGAATTGAAATGGAAGGCACCAGAGACAGAATCTGACCGGACTGAAAATAAACTGGGCTTCAGGCTTACCATGTGGATGTATTAATCACTATGCTACCCAGTCAAGGTATGGTAACCTATCTTACATTTGAGTAAAAACGCTACATTGGGTGTAATGTGAACTGATTTAATTTGACAACCTAAACTAACCCTTACCTTACCTTAAACTTGGACAAAATATTGGATTAAGAAAAAGTAGTGTTTGTGTATTTTGTAACCAAACATTGCACGTAAGAAAAAGGGGATTATTCCCCCCCTTCCCCAAATTGCTGCTTGAAAACGCAAAAAAATGTCTAATTTACTATTATTATTATTTTAAGTTTGTCCCGTCAATATCTGGACCCCAGATAAATATATTCTCTACGCTAGAACATAATTGCCCCTTCCTCCCAAATTTTCACAAACCGTTACACATTTTATACATATGAATGTCCCTCCAATGCTGCAAATTTAAAGAGTCACGGTAACGTCGCCGTCATTCTTTATCAGAGTGAAGAAATTGTACGCGTCATTTTAATAATAAGAATAAAGAATACCTTCCGCACACGTATTATAAATATACTGAGCTCTGCACTCATTTTATAGTAGTGTGGAGAAATGAGTTTCACAAGAACACAAGCTTTTCGCTAAAAGGAAAAATGAAATGAAATCTAACTAGGCCAACTAGGCCAAAGGAGACGATGATGAGTAATGAATGAAATGAAGAAAGTGGGAGGAAACGGGAGAACCCCGAGAAAACCCACGCACACGGTGTTTGTCCACCACAAAGTTCACTTGGCGGGGGCTGGGATCGAACCCGGGACCCCAAGCACCAGAGGTGAACGCTCTACCACTGAGCCTTCGCTAAAAGGCTTCAATAATGTATTGTTAATCATATTTCTATCCATAAACCTCCATTGAACTGAAAACTTAGAAATCCACCATTAGGTAATTAATTGCTTGAATATTCTTGAACATACAATACTCTCAATACAATGCTCGCACATGCAAATATTTCGTTTCTGTAGAGACTTCGACATCTTTTGTATTAATATGAGATGGAAAAACTGTTCTTCGTTTCATCTCTCCAAAATAGTTCAACCTCAAGATGTAACTTCCGCACCGCATTACTATGGGGTGTGACACTCGTGCGTGAAGGACTGTCTTGTACCCTTGAAGATTAGAACAGCACGAACAGATGCTATTTGAAGTCACTATGGTTATTTAAGAATACCTTGAAGTGCAAGAGTGCGTGCATAGACAGTACAGGTACTTCTCTTATGCATTGTATTGACACTACGTTACAATTTCGGTGCAGATTAAGAATAATCCGTCAAATTAAAAATGTGTCTTTCTTGATTTTAAAAGATTCCCTAAGCTATTCTGAACTATTATTAACATGGCGCATGCCTAAGTAATTGTGTACCGATTGATAATATACGTGCAAACTGAGTGCCCAGAAAATCATTACGTGACATCCTATTACTTGCTATCTTATATCCAATTGTTTCATCGAAATTCACTCATAGCACATTAGAAATTATTTCTTGGAGTGGGAATTACATTCATGAGTGTAGGTTCACTTTACGAGGGCTTCCTCTTACGGATGTAAATACGCATCAGGTCTATGCCATAAAAACGCCTGTGCAAAAAAACACGACATTAGTGCAGTATCGCCGGACCAATTTGAAAATCGAAAAAGTACTGAATTCGGTTATATTTGGTTGGATTACATTAAGTTACGTTAGATTACGTTACATTAGGCTTATTACTATACGGATCCATAGTATAAACAGTAGTAGTAGTAGCAGTAGGAACGGGTGAGAAGCCCAGCAGGGGTTGGTTGGGTCCTGCTCTCGATATGAAATGGGCAAATTAAAGACTTGCCTAAGTTTTTCTGTATATTTTACAATCCATGGACCCGAATGGTAAAACAAGTGTACCTCTCTGCGAAATAGTCCACAGCCTCCACATATAGTGCCGCTTACATCAAAAACAACCACTTTCTTAACTTGGAATCCCTTACCTGACTTTCACTCATTCTTACTCACAAACTTAAATTCTCCAACCGACCCGGTAAATTTTCTAAAATTGGTCCGGCGATACAGCACTTAACCCAAAAACGCATACCAACGTGTGCAAGGTGACACTAAAAGCGAGGATGCTGTCTAAGCGAGTCAGAGCAGAAGCTCAGTGGGACGGGCATTGTGGTAATGCGTTAGAAGGAGCAGGCGGGTTAGCGACGGAGAGAATGCACATAAAAAAAGATAGTGGAAAAAATACTTGGTATCGCACATCACATAGGTTAGAACACGGCAAGGTTCTAGAACACTTGTAACTTTATACCTATAAACATAAAATACAAATTTTCTACATCGTGAAGAAATACTGCGCTATAGAGTTGCCAAAATATCTTGATCCGTGGCAAAAAAAAAAAGCGAACTAAAGCTCACACCTTCGACAAACCCAGCGTTGAGCCAATAAGGATTCAGCTGTAGCTAAGCGAGAGAAAGTGAATGGAATTCCTTCAGCCAATAGCAGAAAGACTAGTTGTAAAGTCAATGCGGTGTAGGCCTATCTATAGTATAAATTGTAATTTACACAGTCGTGATTCATATGCACTCATTCACTTGAAACCCTAGTACAACTCTTACAATGGGTATACGCTTGTTAAATTACACTTGTGAATGTGAAATACTTGTAAATGTAACTTTCCCACGTTGTAAAAAGTTCCTCTGACAATGGAATCTAATAGCTTACACAATCTTCTTTCCTTCCACAATATACACTCACTCGTTTCAACCATACAATTAGGCCTACGTAATAGTTAAGAACAGCTACTTCTCATCTCCCGTGCACGAGGATACATCTTACTGTTGCACTACCTACAGAAATGATTCTATATCATGTATAAGTGGTAATAGAACACACAACAAACCCAGATAATGTTGTATTCACACTCCAACATGGAGTAATACAGTGTGATCTCCGTTTCTTCTGTGTTCTATTACTACTTGTACACCAAATAGAATCATTTTTCTACGTAGTGCAACAGTAAGAAGTATCTACGTGCACGGGACATGCGATATGTGTTTTCAAACCCCCCACATAGTCATACACTAAGTACAAGGGCATATTATTATTCCCATACGATATAAAAAACAGATAGGCCTATTTCTAGAAAAACACCCTAAGTACAAGGGCAAGAACTCAGTCTATTACCTACTTTTTAACAACCTAGATAGTCAATGAATAGTTCCTGAAAGTATGGCGTTTCTCGTCCTTCCCTAAATGGAAAGTACGGCTCCATAACTATAACCTCATTTCCACCTTATTACTTTAGCTACAGGGGTAATGAAACAGTGTCATAAATCTTTTCTTGTAAAATAAAAGATCCTTATCAGTTTAATTAAAATTATGGGTGGCATTTAGTATCTTTCCCAACTCGTTTCATGGTTCCAGAACCGAGTACTTTGTTTTTGTGGTTATAGTTAAGGAGCCGTACTTCCCATTTAGGGAAGGACGAGAAACGCCATACTTTCAGGAATTATTCATTGACTATCTAGGATGTTAAAAAGTAGGTAATAGACTGAGTTCTTGCCCTTGTACTTAGGGTGTTTAGGTAGTGCAACAGTAAGATGTATCCTCGTGCACGGGAGATGAGAAGTAGCTGTTCTTAACTATTACCGTTTTTGTCTAAATTGTGATAAAGGTAGACGCACAAGGGCCCTGGGGGCTTCTAACTTCCTTCGCTAGCTGTCCCTAGCTCAGCTATATTTTGTAAAGTAAGTAACACACTGTAAATCTTATATGTGCAAGATTGGGGGAGATACTAAATATCAGCCAAAATATAGCTCTTCTTAAATTTACGCAAGTAGGTGACTCAATAAAGTACTAATCTTTGTCTCAACTTTCAAAATATGAAACTATCTCATTTTAAAATACATTGTAATGTGCTATTATAAGCTAGATTCAGAAAATTTAGCTGAGATATTTATATTATGTTTAATGTTTATCAGGGAAACCTTTTGTTAACATAATCATAAATTATCTTTCCATAAGTACTACTTACTATTGTTTACCCTGAAATAATTTACATATACATAGAGACTTCTCTCCTAAAAATACTTGCCAGAGAAAATACAAAACAACACTAACAACTACTCTAAAAGCTGAAGCTCAGCTCATTACCTCAATGCAAGTAAACATAACTTTAGCCGTCTACAACTTTAGCGCTTTCTTCCCGGATACACAAGTTCTTCCAGAATTACTGAATACGAAAATGAATTTCATTCAAATCGTTCAAGTGATTTAAAATAAGTTTATGGGCCTCATTTCAAAGCGGTTTCCTTCAACGCAACGCAAAATAAGATTATTTTGCGACATTTAATATCACATACTGATTTGGAGTTCCAGATGTAAGTGATCCAAATTTTGCGTCCTGGGCATATTTCTCAAAACTATTAGCCATGTAATGTGTTTTTACAGGTTGTAAAACATCATGAAGTAGAAATACTAGAATAATAGTAGAGAACATAGTGCAAGTTAACTTTTGGTGCACTACTCAAAATGATTGTCGAAAAATTGTAATTCTTTTTCTAATTTCCTTCTTATTATCCTCAAAATATTTCCACTGGGTAACATGACAATACTTCACTTAGCACAGATGTAATTTAAGGAAGCCACTAGAAGTAATTATTGAAAAATTATTTTTTAAAAAGATTTTCGTATAAAGACAGCGTCCGGTCATATCCCTCAAGTAGACTCGGGCTTACTACCCTCAACGGAACTCGCACTCACTTTCCTCAGTTGGGATTGCGCTCAATAACTTCGTTAGGACTTGAGATAATCACCTTTAACCCTTAATTACTAATCCAGGGTGAAAAAACACCTAAGAGAATTATTTTTGTTTACCCCAAACGAGGTTAGCACATAATCATAATTTATTGCATCCGTTCATCGCCATACAACGAAATTGGACATGTCATTTATATATATACCAGTATACATAAACATACATACTATTATTACATATAGATTCTTATGGTTTCACTAATTTACTTACTATACATTTAATTTTACGTATACGAATTATTTTCTACATATTCTTCAACCGAGTAAAAGCAATGTTCTATCAAGTACCTTTTAAGTTTGGATCTAAAGCTATTGACAGAGACCTGATTTTTTTATACATGATGGAAGTAGATTGTATAATAGAGTACCTTTGTGCGTAACTGATTTATTGTATATATTTGTCCTATATGCATGCAAGTGAATTTCGTCTTAACTTTTTCTGTTATAACTATGAATGTCTTTGTTAACAATAAATTCACTACTATGTTTTTTTAAATACATGAATATTTCGAACAAATACATTGAGGGAAGAGTCATTATTCCAAGTTCCTTAAAAATATTTCTGCAAGAAGAGTTCCATTTTACTCCTGCAAGTATTCTTACTACTTTCTTCTGTAGCCTAAAGATAGCAATACTTTTAGGTGCATTTCCCCAGAACATCAAGCCATATTTTATTGTAGAATGAAAATTTGAGTAATATATACACTTAGCTGTTTTTACATTAATCTTATCTCTTACACATCCAATTGCATAGCATAGTTTGCTTAGCTTACTTCTTACATGTTCTATATGTGGTTCCCAGTTAAAATTATTAGATATTTTAACTCTGAGAAAGGTAGCAGTTTCTACATATTTAACTGTTTTATTATTTATTTTTATTATTGCATTGGCTTGATTACTTTTACCATTGTTAAAATTTATGGCAAATGTTTTATTTACATTAATGATTAGGTCATTTTTATTCATCCAACTTGAAAGTTGGTTCATTGCCGTTAGGCAGTTTGAAACTAATTCGCATTCATTTTTCCCACTAACTATTATATTTGTATCATCTGCATATAAAGTCACACATGAACTATTAATACTTTCAGAAAGATCATTTATATAAAGAAGAAAGAGAAGTGGTCCTAGGATTGATCCTTGTGATACTCCACGATTAATAATTTCTTCACTTGACACACATTTTTGAATTTTATTTTTAACTATTCCTGTGATTTCAGTTACTTGTTTCCGATCTTTAAGGTATGATTCAAACCATTTATTTGCTAAGCCTCTAATACCATAGCAACTAAGTTTTTCTAGCAATATATGATGGTTTACTAAATCGAAGGCTTTTGTTAGATCTAAAAATGTTCCTATAGATAATTTTTTCTCACCCAGTAACTTTCTGCAGTTTTCTAGAAAATGAAAAATTGCTGTCTCAGTAGATTTACATTTCAAGAAACCATGTTGTGTGTTGGATATAATAGAATGTTTATTACAAAACTGTCGGTATATTTTATTTTTTTTTTGTCACTCCAGTGTGCTAGTGGCAGTGGAAATGTACGGGCGTCTGGAGTTTGACTACTGTATTGAACATAGGGTGAAAATACACCCGGGGTTAGTAATAGTGTGATTACACAAATGGTTAGTAATTAATGGTTAACGGAGCTCGGATTCATTACTTTCAGTGGGACTCAAGTTCACTCGGATTCAGGTTCACTAAACTCATTTGGTTTCGTGATCAGCCTCACTTCAGATTATTGGCTTAATTTCAAGAAATAACACGTAAGATATTGCAATTTTGAACTATAACGTATTGGCAATTGATTATAAATTGAGCTAACAAAGATGGCGGAGTAGGGTAGTGAATCTGTGACGTTTTGCTTCATGATTTTGTAGTGTGGTCACATCCTTTATACAATATTATAATATTCTTGGTTCGCCCTGGTTCTCTCGGACAAGAACTGTCCTCTCTGTATAATGTACGGCTTGTAGTGATGTTTCTCATGAACCACACATCGAGGTGGCCTCGTCAATTTGCAGTTCTCTGACATATGTCCGCATGGACTCCTAAGGATTCTCATCAATAGCAGCTTAGACAGAATGGATGGTTTTAGGCTTTCTGATAAGGTCCAATCGCCTACAATGTCGTTTCCTATGAAAAACGATGGCAAAATCACCTCTAGAACATTCATTCTCACCGAAGTTTGAAGACAAATGACTGGGTGAAATTCAGGAATGGAGCGATTACTGAATCAGAGTGCCCTGCAGCCAAGGAAACTATAACAGCGTGCTTCTTTATTTCTTGGTCAAGGCTAGGTTCTTCCATATTTATCTACAAAAGAAAGAATTTTTAACTACGACGTTTAGAATACTGCGTCACCTATAATATGTGTTCTCAAATACTTGCCACATCCTTTATTTGGAGTTTTAATCCCTAAGATCTTGTGGCGTGCCCCTGCCAGATTGAACTGAAGGCAAGCCCAGAGACTCACAGAATTTGTGTAATTGACGATAAAAATTAGAAACTGAAGGTTTATGAGAGTTATTTCCACAGTTAGTTTTTAAGTTATAACAATTATTTATAAAACTGTTACTACTACTAACCAAATGTATACTGTACCGTACTAAATAAAAGTAAATTAGTAATTACAGACGCCTACCTTATTATTCGTATTTTTTGAAGATACTCATTACGACAAGAAGAGTACTGTTTTTCTGAACCGTTTTATGAAAATCTTGACAAATCATTGCTAAATTCCCCAGAACAAATAATGACCATCCCAAGTTCAATTGACATTCCGTTGCTATCACCTGACCATAAAACTTTCGTTACACTAGTTTAACATTAGGGTTACTTGCTGGTATATTGAGTATACTACATTGTTTTGAACAGGCATGTGCATTTAATTTCTCGAAAAGCGCACTCCATAATTAAAAAAAATATATATCCTTCGTTGTGATATTACAAACAAGAAAATACAAAATTTATTGCACAGATCATTTCCATTGGAAGTACGGTAATTTTAAATAAATCATTAAATGAAAACAGTGTTGTTGCCAGCTGATAATACAGGCATAACAGTGAAAAGAATTTAAACTTAGCCTTTTCTTAGAACAATTATATAATACTTGTAATTAACTAACAATAATTAAGTACAATATATATTATACACGTAAATAAAATAGGTAAATAATAGGGCAACCCAAAAACATAAAAAGCATAACAGCAATTTACACATATGGTTGATATCTTGAACATTGTTGTGGTTGTCTAAGGGTCCAGAAGAAACTAATTTTAAAAGCATAATAAAGCATAATTTTAGAAAATAAAGCATAATTTAAAATCTATAGCACAATTCTTGGAAAATTATGTTTAGCTGCAAGTTTAACATACCCTATTAGTATTTTTTAAACCAATATTCACAATTTAAAATCATTGAGAACATAACAATGCAACAATGAAAATCTTATTTTTATTTCTGTAAACTTTTCTGTCTAATCTTTTGACATGGAGAAAAGAAAAAAGGACAAGAAAAAGGAAACTTCCGCCAACAATGAATAGTACACAAGAACTCCACACTATATTGTTCTCTGTATCTCTTGAACTTGAGCACATTCTGTAATTTTTTGGTGGCATCTTTTACTTTCCCTTTCTGTATACATGCACCTCTAAGGCGCACACAAGCGATAGAAAAAAACTGACTCGAGTAAAGCATTAACTGACTCTTTACAGTGCATTAAGTAGAAAGTTTATTAAATATGAAAGAAACAGGTTGCATAAAATATTAATAAAGAAATTAAGATATTTAGAATATTTAATGTATAGTAAATATACGATTAATTTGAACTGAACTGGAACAAAACCAAATACGTAATCTTTTCACGAAAAAAGAACAATCCTAAACATCACTTAACTTATAATAATATTAAATTACAATCGGAACCATATATCAAATATTTAGGCATTTATTTAGATAAGAGACTCAATTGGAATGAACAAATGCAAAACCTATTAAGGAGCTCAGAAAACCATGCACAACTTCTAAGATGTTTAGCTGCAAAAAAGTGGGGTATCAACCCGCTTACCTTAATCAAAATATTAAAACAAGTAAGTCAAGCAAAACTTCTATATGGAAGCTTATTTTACAATAAAAGCAACAAATATTACAACAAAATAGAACAAACTTTATACAAAATTGCCAAAATTATTTTTTCACAACCAGAATTTTGTCCGAAAATAGCTTTATTAAATGAATGCAAATGTTCACCAAACCAATTGGAAATCTCAAAGATAACCAACAAGTTTATCTTAAATAGCTCCAGCAAAGTCAACTCAACTTTAATTACTAAATTACAAAAAATAACCATCTTACTAGAAAACAAGAAAATGCCATATTCGAAAAATAAACCATGGATTGTGGAAGCTTACATAATAAATACTATCAATATATACATAAATTACCATCTATTGTTTGTTATGCATGGAAATATTCAGTAAACATGGTACAAATAGAAGCATTGATTCCTTCATATATCAATATCAAAAACATAGGTCTGAAAAAACAATTATTTCAAAACATTTGGCACTACAACGTAGAAAAATTTGCTCAAGATCATTCTTTAATATATACAGATGCATCAAAATACCCCAATATTAATGTTGGAGCAGCTATCTACATAGCCGAGACAAATACCACCATCAAATACCAATTACCAAAAAACATGTCTATTTTTGATGGTGAAGCATTCGCAATAAGACAAGCTTTCTTATAGATTAAAAAACATGAAATCAAAAAAGCAATAATATGCACAGATTCTCTAAGTGTAATCACCGCCCTATCAACCACACATTGGAACAACAAAGTTTCTTGGACAATACTTAACATCAAATATCTTTACGCTACTATGAAGAAACAAAACTACTCAATAATACTTGGTTTTATGAGAGCTCATGTCAACATTAAAAATAGCGACATCATAGAGCGAGCTATTTGCTAAACGTTTAGTTTCTGTTGGTGTTTTGGTTTATTAGTGCAATATGAATACAATAGGTAAAAATACCGTCAAATTTGAGTTTGATAAGAGTTTACGCCATTTACGACCGACGCCACTTGAGGTTCATACTTGGCTTGCCGAGAAAGTAAAGCTCGGCTACCTTGGACCAAGTAGAAGCCATTCAATTGCACAAAGAACATTATTGCCTTTATGTTAAGTTCAGTGCCCCTAGTACTTATGATAATTTTTTGCGTACAACACCTGAGAAGTTGATTTTTACTCACTCCACTGGAGCAGAAAGTTTCGTCCATATTTCCAGTGCAAGTGAAGATGTCACCCGAGTGCGGGTTTTAGAGTTGCCCATTGAACTTAGTCTTGAAGTGATTCAAGCAACATTAAGTCCTTATGGAACTATTTCTAAAGTAATAAATGAACAATGATCTGATAAATTACAATTTCCAGTGTCTAATGGAGTTCGTGTTGTGTATATGACTCTAAAAAAGCATATTCCGTCTAAAGTGACATTTCAAGGTCATCGTGCTACAGTCATGTATCCTGGTCAGCCCCCTACTTGCTTCTACTGTGGCAACAGTTCCCACGTATATAGTAATTGTAATAAACGCCAACCTCGTAATCTACCTGCCCGACATTCGTCTGGTACTTTACAGATGACTGAGTTGTTCGTAGGACCTCTACCCCAAACTCCTCAGTATTTAAGCTCTACTGAGTCTCGTCCCTCCCCTGCCGCATCAGAAGCTGTGGAGATGACCGAACTTGAACCAAGTGTTCCTAACATACAAGATGTGCAACTTTTCCCCTCTTTACGAACATCTGATTCACAAGCATTATCCCCTGTTATTACTAGTGGTATCACCTCACGCTCCGATATTCATATAAGTGCCTCTCCTCCAGAAGTTCCGGAGAGTTCCCAGCATAATTCTGTGCCTCCCCTCTCTGTTACTTCATCAAGTCTACCCCTCAATAGTGGTGATGTGTCTCCTAACTCAAGTGCTTTACAACCCGAAAACTCTACAAGTGAAAAGTGTGCTGATAAGCTATTGTTGCCTAACGTTGAAGACACAGGTGGTCGGAACAAAAAACGCAAAGTGTCCACAACCAAACAACCGTCACGTGATCCACGTGTACTTACTCCAGACAGTGTTAAGCCTACTTCAGAAGCACCAAGTGAAGGTCAGTTACCTCCCAAGGTTCCTTCTGCAGTTCCCACTCAACCATAGTGTTTACGTTTTTGGTGCTTTGTTTTCGTATTGATTCGAGCGACTTACCTGTCTCTCGTTCACCAAGATGTTGTTTACATATTGGAGTTTGTGCATTCTTATAGTCTTTTTTACTCAGTATCTTATGTTTCCCTTCCATTTTGCAACAATTAATTTTAACAAATCTGTCAGCGTTCTTAAATTTACTGCTTTACAGGACTTTTTACGTTGTCATTCCATTGATGTTTGCTTCTTACAGGAAGTTGGTACTGCATCCTTTGTGAATATTCAAGGTTACAATGTTTATAATAATTTCACTTACAACGCTACCGGTACAGCTATTCTTGTTCGTCAAGGTATACAGTTTGACAATATTTTTTACCATCCATCTGGCCGCTTAATTAGTGGTATGATAGGAGATGTCAAAATTTTGAACTTGTATTCCCCTTCGGGGAATAATCAAAGGGCTGCCCGCAACGAATTTTTCGACACGGTGGTTGCTCCGGAATGTGCCGGAAATTATGCTGGTCTTATCATTGGGGGTGATTTTAACTGTGTCATACATCAATCACAGCAAATTCCGGGCTACAATTATTGTGCTACTCTACATAGGTTGGTAACAGGCCTTGGGTTAAAAGACTGTTGGCTTACGTTACATCCGGATTCCCCAGGTTTTACTTTTTTTACGCATACAAGCTCGTCCAGAATAGATTGTTTTTTTGTTTCTCAACCTTTGCTTCGCGGGCTACTTGATATGCAAATTTCTCCCACATGTGCTTCTGATCATTTTGTTCCACATTTAAATATTATGTTGAATGTTAATAAAATACCGAGAGGCAGAGGTCTCTGGTATCTCAATACATCTATTCTAGTGGATCAACTATATGTGCAAGAGTTTACCGATACCTGGTATCGCCTCGTTCAGCGGCGTTCTCCTCGTAAAACTATTGTTGACTATTGGGAATACAATGTTAAACGCACGATTCGTTATATGTCTATTTCCTATTGCAAAGATAAGGTGCAGGGTTTTAATCAAATGTACAATTTTTATTATGGTGTCCTCCACAATTTATATACTCTGGCTCTTCAAGGGGACAAACGAATAGCATCCATTAAAGAGGTGAAGGCAAAACTATTACAAATCCATCGTCGTCAACGAGCGGGAATTCATATTCGGAGTAAAACTCTATCCATGGATTCCGATGAGTGTGTGTCTGTATATCAAGTATTGCGCGAGCGTCAGCGCTCTAGGTCTCAACTTATTGAAAATATCACTGATGAACATGGAGAATCCGTCACTAAGTTTTCTGATATACAAACTATCATCCTTCGACACTACCAACAATTATTCAATATGCAGGATGTCGTCACAGCACCTCCCATTGACTACTTTGGCCATCTGCCGCATAGATTAACAGTGGAACAACGACAAGCGCTCACTCAACCATTTTCTCAGGAGGAAGTGTAGCAAGCCGTCCTCACAGCCCAGAATTCTAAAACGCCTGGCATAGATGGACTAGGTATAGAGTTATACAAGACATTTTTTCATTTAATGGGACCCATGCTTACTGAATGGGTGAATTATGTACTGCAAGTAGGCATTTTGGGAGAATCCTCTCGGACTGCTGTCATTGTGTTAATTCCGAAGAAGACTCATCCTCGTACAGTGGCGGACTATAGACCTATATCTTTACTCACCTGCGATTATAAAATAATTAGTCGATGTATTAGTGCCCGATTACAAACTGTTCTTGCCCAACTTGTTGGGCCTCTTCAACATGGTGGTCTACCACATAAACGTGCTCAAGATATTCTTGCTGCTATACGTGACGTCATCACCTACCATCAAGATATTGACCAATGTGCTACGGCCTTAGTTGCCTTGGATTATTCCAATGCTTTTGATCGAGTGAACCATACATACTTATTTTCTTGTCTTCAAGCCTATGGATTTGGCGATGATTTCTGTAATTGGATTAAGCTGTTATATTGTAATTGGACAATCAAACTCAAAATTAATGGATATCTCAGTTCTGCCTTCCGCATTAGTAATGGCATCCAACAGGGCGGTCCCTTGAGCAGTCAACTTTTTATTCTTAGTTTAGGGCCATTTCTATATAATGTCCAACATGCCCTTCATGGTGTCACTATATGTAATACTTCTGTGCGAGTTTACTCATTTATGGACGATGTAACATGTTTCACGACTGGTCACTCTGACTTCGCCGTTTTACTACAGCACATACGGCTCTACGAATCAGTATCCGGAGCCACGCTTAACCCTAATAAAACGTACGTTATGCCTCTGGGTAAGTCAACCACTATTACTACTACTTCTATTGGTCAGTTACAACAGTCAGTTAAAATCTTGGGAGTGACTTTCAGTTCCAATGTGGTGGACATTATTACTAATAATGTTGGCCTTACAGTGAATCGGCTAACTTATGTTCTTGACCAACATCGATTTCGGGACCTTAGCCTTTTATCTCGCTTAGAATTTGTGCGTTTGTATGGATTATCTCAATTATATTACATTGCCCAAGTCCTGCCTTTTTCTAACTGTCATCTTGCAAAAATTAAGAAAATTGTGGGTAATTTTTTGTGGAAACCTATGATTTTTCGTGTTTCCTACCAAATCTTGTGCAACGATTTCCAACAAGGTGGATTAAATTTGAAAGATGTCGAATTGCAGACCCAAGCCCTATATCTCCAACGATGTTTACGTTTGCTCCACGAGCATCCTGATCATCCTACCACTCAGCTTCTCATGAACTTATTACACCGTGTTCCATTAGAAGCACCTTTCTATCTTGGACACCTCCCGCCTCAATATACATATCTGAAACCGGTTTTGTATGAGATTTGTTATCGATTGTTAAATCATGATTTAGACGAAGTGCCCACTGTTAAAAGACTGTATTCGGTACTTCGACAACCTTGTACTCTTGTTCCTACCATTGTTACTCAGCATCCCCATCATAATTGGCAACGTATCTGGCGTGTTCTACATGCTCCTTATTTAACTTATCGTGCAAGATCCGTATGGTTTATTGTGGTGCATCAAATTGTTGATACTGTATCCCGACGACATTCACTTGGATTTAGTGACTCTGACCTTTGTGCTTCTTGCAATGTAAAGGACACTATTGCACATCGTCTTACCGAATGTGGTGAAGCAACAGTGGTGTGGCCTCAGTTCTGTCGCTATATGGCCCACATGTGCCGCACTACTCCCACGGCTATTTCAATAGACTTTATACTTTTTCCCGACTTTACTTTTTTTCCGAGAACAAAATATCAAGCTGTTAATTGATTGATTGGCAACACTGTTTTATACTTGTTCGTAGAATCTCAGAAACTTGTTCATACTACCTATATTATGTTTTTATATGCTCAGCTAAACCAAATTCCTTTTGCTATGCGCAATAGGTTGTTTGCAAATTTTTTTAGTGTTCTATCTGCATAATGTACCTTTTCTCGTATCTGCCCATTTGTATTACCTTCCTTAGTTTGTTTATTGACTTGTACTGACATTAAGTTGCAATAAAAAAAAAGTGGACTAGCGCTATATGCTAGTAACGAAAATCTCTTTTGGCGTGAGTTCAAACCCGGTCCGAGGAAAGTTTTTTTTTTACATTTTTAAAACATTTTTATAACACTTTTTAAATTAAAATAATACGAAAATAATACTCAAAAATGTGATTTCTTACTTTTGTGCAGATAAGTAGTAGTAGTAGTAGTAGTAGGAACGGGTTAGGAGCCCCGCAGGGCTCGTTTTGTTGCCCTTGTACTCCATGATATAAGGCTCGTTTTGTTGCCCTTGTACTCCATGATATAAGGCTCGTTTTGTTCCCCTTGTACTAAATGATATAGATTTTGTGCAACTTAAAACAACTGACTAGGATAGCGTGTAAAACAGCTGGCTAGAGTAGCGCGCGAAAAAAACGTACTTCCGGGAGTATTACTCTCCCGAGCGGGTCGTCTTCTTCAACACTAATAATAATGAAGAAGAAAAAGATATCGAGCCATCGAATTATGTTATCTATAAGTGATAATTGTGGATTTTACCGTGTAAGAAATCTTTGGATATCTAATACAATGTTTATTAATTGTTAAATCAAGTTGTAAAGCAATAAGTAATATTTCGAAATTAAGTAAAATTCGTAGAATAAAGATAGTAGACTTCATAATTTATACATATTAGATAATTAGCAATTTAAACAACCACCTTAATAAAATGTAGTTATATATTTCGATGAAAATAAAATCCAATGTCCACAATCATGTAATCGATATATATCGAGGTGACAACGAAAATTCACTTTTGCATTTCTAATGGCCTCAGGGTCAAATTTTATATCTTTTTTTTTTTTTTTGGTCAAATGTTTACTACAAAACTTTTGAAACAATTACACAATATTTAGTGGTGGCTCAACGCATCCATAAATTAACTTAAAACCACTAAAATGCGAAAATTCACATATAAATTCTATGAAATTTAAAAATATGTTTGTAAACATCCTTTAGTAATATTTACGTTTTACGACTGTATATTTTTCAGTATTTAAGTTTGAGAAAGTATATTCAACACAACAAACAAAAATACTTTGGGTAATAGTATACATGAGAACCCCCTGTCTTCCGTGCGCGAGGATACTTCATATTATATATTTATACGTTACCAAATTAAATCACTGCGTTGTCTTCATTATATGTGCTTAACATTCTATTTTTATAGAATAAATTTTGTTGATTTCGATTCGAAAAATGTTAAATATTTTTAAATTTATATCATGATGCAGACCAAAATCCTTGTTGCATATAATGTAATGCGCTATAGCATATAAAGTACAAGGGCAAATAGGTACGTTCTTTTTTATTTTCGTATCAGTGGATAAGTAAATGAAAGTGGGTTTGTTACCCCCTTTCTAAGTTCGTAGATACTCAATGAATAATCCCTAAAAGTATGAGCGTCCAGCTTCTTCTGGAACTCAGACGGTCTTACGTATAGGCCTACTATATCCATACTTTGACTGAGAATGAATTTTTGTGTGCGTGGGTTTTCTCGGGGTTCTCCCGTTTCCTCCAAATTTCTTCATTCCACCATTTCATTCATTTCTCATAATCACCGTCTCCTTTAGCCTAACCGGCATAATCATGGGACGTAAAACTCAAAAATTTCATTTCATTTCATGAGAATGAAAGCACGTAAATAGACAAAATTTACAAGAGAAATAGATAATGCAAGTACTTACGAGGAAACGGTCTTAAGTGTAAACAACCGATTTGGCTGTGGTCCGGATATGTGTTACGGGAGACCAAAGTAGGAGACACGCATTTTGGCGTTTGGGCCCATACGCAGAAATTTCCGAAATACGGGACCCCAAAGTGGTCCTACATGCCATAAATAGGAAGCGAATGACGTTACTTGTACACAACTGATTTGGCTGAGGTCCGGATGTGTGTTAAGGAAGACCAAGGTAGGAAACACGTAATTTGGCGTTTGGGCCCATATGCAGAAATTTCCGAAATACGGTGATGATGAGCAGGAGACGGCAGGAGATGACCAAGGCAGGAGACGGTGATGATGAGTAATGAATGAAATGGTGGAATGAAGAAAGTGGGAGGAAACCGGCGAACCCCGAGAAAACCCACGCACACGGTGTTTGTCCACCACAAAGTTCACTTGGCGGGGGCTGGGATAGAACCCGGGAACCCAAGCACCAGAGGTGAACGCTCTACCACTAAGCCACCGCGGAGACCCGCATTACTTTGAGTTTCATTATAAGAATTCCAACATTTTTTGCACATCTAAAAGTTTCCATTGTCAGCTGTCAGATGGCATTAAGCCTGATCTGCTGCAACTCATATACCTTGAGCTATGGGACACTAACGCCGTCTCGTGTTCAAAAGGGTCAATACATTTTAGCCTATATAACAAGACTTCCCATACTCTATAATTTCATGTGAAACGACATCTCCTTACAATTTAACTGATCAATATGAAGAATATACTTCCACTTCAAGTCCAGGAACTTTTGAAATCCCAACAGAAGTCCTGACAATTCTAAAACACAAAATCTAATATTATTTAAATTTAACTAGATTTCTTTCAGTTTTCCTTCATTATTCTTGATGGAAAATGATTTTGTTTTGCTTGGTAAATTGTTTTAATTCATTTCAAATTGTACAAAAATTAAATGAACGTAAAGGTCTTAAGATCTGAATATTTATTAGACTTTTTTCTATCACAGACTTCTGCAATATGATGCATACTTAGTTGCTTCAAATACATGCGATCATGTATAGGAAATCCCGTGAAGATCGTAAAAGCTCTGTGTTAAGGTAAGAGAAATAGCTATCTCACTAATAAGTTTCTATGTATGCAATGTATACAGTTTCAATGTATTAAAGCATGAAAATAATGTATTCATTGTTTTCATATTTTAATTTATTTTAACTTATAAGGTAGACGCTCTTTAATCTGGTATGTTTGAGAACACATAATAGAAATTTTGCACGATTATCGGACATCAATATGGTTTTAACGGGAATACAAAAGGTAAGTACTTCTATAAAGGTAACCAAGAAAGTCCTTTCGTTTTTTCACCCACTATCTTCGAACATCGATATCTTCGGATGTACCCGAAAAATCAAAAATAGTCCCCATTAGCATCGACGACTTGCTGATGAAGCAAAGAAGATATAAAGTGCATTTAGCACCTCTACTAGGCATTTGAACTGGCGTCCTCTAAGGTGATTGCCCAAGGAATGGAACAGGTGATAATCGGACGATGCAATGTCCGTGGAGTATTGCGCATGCAATAGGTTTCCCATCCAATGCGTAGAATGTTGTCCCGGGTCATCCTAGCCACGTAGGGCTTAGCGTTGTCGTGTAACAGGAGGGCCCTTTTGAGATTCAGAAGTGCTGGCTCCAGAGTTTTGAATTTTTCTTGAACACAGCTCAACTGCTGACAGTACAGAGCTGCATTGATGCTCTGACCAGCTGGTAGCAGTTCCCGATACACCATGCCGTGAGCAGTCTACCAAACACACAGGAGGACTTTCTTCTGGTGCAGTGCTGGTTTCGGCTGTTTTAGAACGGGTTCATGGGATGCTAATTTGGGCGCCGTAAAACTTCGTACAGGACCCACTTCTCATCACATGTCAACACCTTGTCCAGAAATGGCTCCTTACTTAGACGAAACATACATTATAGATTTAAGGCTCCACATTCCCTCGCCGTTGCCAATTACTTTTGGACTTATTATAGGGCAGTCGCAACTTTGCCTTTGCCTTTATTTTCTTTTTTATTTTCGCTTATCTCTCTCTTCGGTTCGGCTATTGTTCTTCAGCAGGTTCAGGTTGATTTTTCTAGCATGGCACCTAATAATTTAAACCATGCCCTTTTATATATCTTCTTCATTTTCCTTGTTTTATATTTTAATTTTTATTAGTATTACTTTTTTCACAAAAACGGACATTCCTGTAAAAGAATAATACAAATATACGTAAGATTTTTTCACTTGTCATTCATTAAAATTTTCATTGCACTATTTTGGCCTGCTTTCTTTACCGCCACCTGAAAGTAAATAGCATTAAGTGACATAGTGCGAAACAAATATTGGTTTAGTTCAAGTTTCTTCTGAGTTGTTTTCCTGTCTTTTATTATTTCTTTTATATTATTATTATTTTGTTTATTTCTAGAGATCGTGCCAAACATTTACATTTAAGACACACAAATAACAATATGACACTAGCACTGACACTAAACACAAAACAAAAGTAGCGTTTTTCTATTCCCGTTTTCATTCCAGAAAAATTTTATTTATTATTTGTGAACAGAATTCTGTGTTATCTTTTTCTCTAAATCTAGTTTGGGTTCTGTTCTCTTCTTCTGTTCTCTATTCTTCTATTCCATATGTTTCCCAGTATGTGTTTTGTCAATTCTTGGAACTTCTGTAGCTTTATTTTATCCTGTCTGATATTTTCCCATGTATCGTTTTTGAGTTCGTCTCTGATATTTATTATATCTTCCCTAGTTATGAAGTGCACAGAAGTCCATGTTACATTTTCGGATGTCTGGATCATTCCGCAGATACATGTCTGATTTTCTTCTATTGTGATCCTATATAAATGTGACTTAAAAGGACCATGGCCAGAAAGTGTCTCCATGGTCTCCTTATTTAGACTTGACATCTCTTTCCTTATTTGTATCGTCGGTATGTATTCTTTTAGTTTCTGTCTTTTACTTGAGATTTCCCATTCCTGTTGCCATCTCCTTTCAATAATTTTATCTAGTATCTCCGTCTCGTTGTTTGGAATTTGTCCTAGTATTTCTAAAATTTGTGTAATTTCGTTATTTTTCGTTCACATTTTATAAGCCTGTTTTAGTACCTGGAAATATAGTGGTTCTTCCTGAGCCAGTACCTGTAGATCCTCCGTTGACATGGTTTTTATTACATCTAGGGTTCTTATAAGTGCCCTTCTTTGTGCCAGATTTATTGTTTGGTTTACAGTTAGTTTTATATTCATAAAAAGTCTTTGGCACCAGACACTGGCACAATAGCTAAGTACTGAAACGATCACTGTTTTCCTGTAAGTTTACAATATCCTCTTAGGGATTTGGTAGTCCCTTCTTGCTATTGTTAGTAATGTGTGTGCTACGTTTTTGCCCTTGTTCGTAATCTCCTCTATGTGTTTTCCGTAATTTAATTTTTCATCTATCCATACGCCCAGCCACTCAAACTCTACTTTTTGTTGGGTATCTTTAGAATAGGACCTCTTTGAATTTTCTGTCCAAAAATTGTATATCCGTTTTTGTTTCAGAAAGAGTTAAATTATTTGTTGAACACAATTTTTGTAGCCTTTCTAATGTTATATTTCCCTTTCCTTCTATTTCGTGTCTTGAAGATGCCGACAACACTATTGCTATGTGATCAGCATAACCAACCACTCCTTCTGTTTCTTCAAGTCGATTGAGACATTTCAGACATGGATCTATTACAATATCCCACAATGTAGGATATGGATCCTTGTGGACATCCTTTTGTACTATGTGTAGTTATATTTTTATTCGGTGCTATATATATTATGTTCTATCAGTACCGTAATCTATCATCAATTTATACAGGAACTTTGGTTCCCCCATTGCTTAAATGGTTATGGCCACCATAGGTTATCGAAGGCCCCATTTATATCTCTGTATATTACTACCTGATATTTCTCCGTCTTACCCTTTTCTATTAGTTCCAAAAGTCTCCTTATTACAGTCTCAGAACTTCTTCCTTTCCAAAAGCCATGCTGTAGTCTATCAGTTTCTATATTTCTGTATTTGTGTAATTTTTGTACGATAACCCTCTCGAAGAATTTGTCAATTGTATTTAGGAGACATATTGGTCTGTACGCTTTTGAATCGTCATCCATGTTGTCGTCATTCTTTTTAATTATGACTAAATTAACTCTCTTCCAGTTTTTAGTCACACTGCTCTGTTTTAGACACAAGTTGCACAGTCTCGATAAGTATGGTGTCCATTTCTCCATTTGATCCTTGAATATTTCTGAATTTATATTGTTCAGTCCTGCCGCTTTCTTGTTTTTCAGCATTTTTATGTATGCTATTATCTCTTCTTTGTAGTTTCTTCTATTTGTTCATCATCACTTGATGGTATTTTAATCTGATTTCGTGTCTGTGTATGTTCGTCGATATCTTTTGTTGAATCTTCAGTCGGTAAGAGCTTTGTCATTCAATAATTTACTGTATTTTCCCAACCCTTATTATGTTCTCCATTGTCCCTTTTGAGGGTAGAAAGTTTTGTTGGCTTGTTTACTTTGTTACTAATTATTTTATATGATTCACCCCATATGTCTAGATTTATGTTTTCCCTTAAAAATGCTTTCCAACTTTTTAATTTTGTTTCTTTTAGTTTATCTTGATATTTGTTATTAATTTCTCTATATTTTTCTAGTCTCCTTTGTTTGAGTTCGGCATCCCACGTGGCTTCGTATAATTTCCTTGCTTTTCTGGTTTTCGTTTTCAGATTTTGCAACTCCCCATTCCATTTTTTTTTTAAATCGGTTTGTCATATTGTGATTTTGTTTTTGTTGAACTTTTGATAGCGTTTATTATTTCGGCTTCTATTTTTACTGACAAATCATCCACATCATCATCATCATTTATATTCGGTAAGTTTATGTTTCTCCAAATTTTTTCCCAGTTTATTCTTTTAGTGTTGTAGATTAGTGTGTTTTCTTGTGCTTTCATATTTTCTTTCATATTTGTACCGTCAATCTCGAACATAATAACATAGTGCTCACTTAGCGTGGCCGTATTCCAGACCCTCCAGTTGCATATTCTGTTACTTAGTTGTAACGTTGATAATGTTACGTCTATATTCAATTCCCCACCTTGCGTGTTTCTAAATGTTGGCGGATGTCTTTCTTCATTTATAACTACTAGCTCATTTTGCGCGATAATTTCTTCTAACTTTTTCCCTTTTTCATCCGTAATCCTACTATTCCAGATTGGTGATTTAGCATTTGCATCCATACAAATAAGCATTTCCTCATTTTTATATGTTTCGTATACTTTTGTCAAATTTATTTTTAAAACAGTCCGATGTCCAGATTAAACTGACAGTAGCATTTTATGATCTTATAATTTCCCATTTCTGTTTTGAGTTCGATGCTAATTGTCCACGGATCCCTAAATTGAATTAAATTTAATGTTTTGAAATTCTTGTTTCTATTTACTGTAACCGCTATTGGTTTCACTCCTGTGTTATTTTTGTTCAGTTTCTTCCCTGTGCCTGGTTTATCACATTTGTTAGTTTTCTTAGGTTTCTCTCCTGCATATATAATCTCCATTGACCCCATTATTGTTAATTTATTGTTTTCAGTGTAGGGTTCCTGTATGAGAATAATATCTATCTCCTCTTGTTTTGCTTGTCAAATTCAGATAAGACAGAAACACGTTGAAAAATGGAATTCAAAGATTGATGACTAATTTGCACAGAACACTGCAATTGTCATTTGAACGGCAAGAAAATAAAAGGACTATCAAAGAAGAATATTCGATGGGCAGCCAGACAGTGCAGATCATATGTAAGGGGAGAAACAAAGGGAAACTGACCCAAACTCGGATTATTTTGATCTTACTGATTGTTGGCGCGTTCATTCATGTGGTCACGATTGATTATTCTTAGTTTAGCAAGTGCAGTTCGCTTTCGCTCCAAAAGTGGCTTTAGTTTTACTTCGTTTATTCACATCGTCTCATAATGTCTGGTAGAATGTCGTACATAAAACCACTCTATAATTAAATACGCAGAACACTTTCTTCATCGTAATTGTAGTTGGAGCACCCATTAGAAGATATTCGCAATCGTATTGAAGTTGTTGTTGGTTTATTTATTTATTTTAGTGTTAAACGAATTGACTTTATTTTTGTACTCGAATATACAACAAAGAAATTCAGACAGTAGACAAATTATGTGTGGACTCGTGAAGCGCAGAGTTTGGTGTGACTGGCATTCTGAACGAGTGTTTTTCGAGTAACGGCGATAAGATGGCACCGGCCGCGTCTTCACTAGCAGCGAAATTAAAATCGTGGATTGGAATAGATGAAGCATTTACGACTGATGGTAAAGTCGTAGTATGTACAGCATGTGACAAAAAATCGGGTGCTCTATGAAATCGCAGTTGGACCAACATAAGAGAAGAGCCCTCCACACTAGAAACAAGGAACTACGTTCCGGTAGAAAGCAAATTCTTCCGATCCAAATGCAGCAAGGGGTTTCTGCGACGAACGAATTTTTCAAAGACATGCGTTCAGGGGCGTCATTTAGGGGGGCAGGGAGGGGCATTTGCCCCCCCCCTGAGTTTGAGTATATATAGATTTTATCAATAGAATAGTAGTAAATCAGTGAAAAACGCGAAATTTTACTAATATCAAGGGGTCTTGCCCCCCAAGCAAAATCTGAAATGACGCTCCTGCATGCGTTCTGCAATGGCTACTAATATTCCTTGGTATGAGCTTCAGGTACAAGAATACCGGGAATTCCTGAAAAAATATTGTGATGAATTCCAGATGAATCGACGTTGCGGAGAAATAACCTTGATATTTGTTACCAGGAAAGTGTAGAGAGCATTCGGAGTGAAATAGGGGACTCGTACACATGGACGGCCGTAGATGAAACTACAGATTTAGTGGACCGCTATGTAGCTAATTTAATTGTTGGCAAATTAGAAGTTGAAGCTCCCTCTCAACCATTTTTAATTTCTTCCCAGACACTAGACTGTACAATCATGCAACAATAGCAAGATTTGTAAACAGTGGGTTGAAAGTACTTTGGCCTCATAGAGTTCAAGAAGAGAGAATGTTTGTTTTACACTCTGATACTGCAGCTTATATGCTGAAAGCTGCAAGATAGTGCAGTCAAATTACCAAAAAGTGAGGAAAAAATTAGTAACAAGCTGAAAATAGGTACACATGTTGAGAATGATGTCCCAAACAACATACTAGAAGTCCCCTGAAATCCCACGTGACCTTCGCCGCCATATTGGAAAATTGCCGCTGGAAGTGTCAAATGAATAATACCCAGATAAAAATAGCAATATATTCACTATGGTTGAACATTAAGAGATAAACTTAGTGTCGTTTTATAGGACATATATAACATATATAACAATTTTTCATAAAACGCATACTTTTACAAATATTTAGCTCTAAATTCTAAAATTCTGAAAACTGCCGTCAAACAGATTTAAAATTTTATTGAACTTAGGAAGTAATTATTAACAAATTAAAATTTGACATAGATATTGGTAAAGATTATTTAAATGACATACTAAAATCCCACAACTTCTTCGTTCGCCATATTGGAAAATGTTCAAATATTCAATTGTAATTGAAACAATATTTTTTTAAAGTGAAATACAAAATCTGGACCGGGCTAAATATTTAAGAAACTGTAAATGCAGTCGATCCAAAGTCAATTGCGATCAATGTTGGTGGGAGGGGCGAAACATTATGATGTGTTTAAGGTTGTCGTCCGTCATCTTGGTGGCCGCCATCTTGGAATCAACTTATTTTAAATGACAACATAATCGTGTGACATATTAAACAACATCCTCGTACGAAGAGAAACCCAACGGAAGGTTATTTTTCCAAACCCTGCAACGATTTTGAAGTTGTGAATAGACTTAGAATATGTTATGTGTGAAATGCTATGAAATGTGCTGGTGCGAAGTTTCGAATTGAAGGATAAAAATAAAGTAAAAAACAAGCTTTGAAACATCTCATGAGAGCTAACACACATATGACAAATACAATCACATGAAATGTTCAGCTTACCCACCGTTCTGTTTTATGCATATCCTTAACCGTGAGACCCAGTGCTTGTGCACTCCGCGAAGCATATTTTGTGATATTTGTTCACAGGCTGTAATTATTCTTCTTTACAGGTATTCAATGTCATTAATTTTACACTGGTGGACAATAGCTTTCAAGTGAACCCAAAGATAGAGATCCAACGGAGTTAGGTGGGGGGGGACCCTGGACCCTGCTAGCCACTCAACTGGTCCATGTCGATCTATCGAGCAACCGGGAAAGTGTTCAGTGAGCCATCGATTACATTATGACCATAATACGGCGGTGTCCCATCTTGTTGCCAATATTAGTAAAATCACCCTTGCTCCTTCAATAAAAGTGGCATAACAGTGTTTTCAAGCATATCTCCATATTGTGCAACATCCAAGGTCCCATTATTGAAAACAGGTCCAATAAGTTAATAAGTCTTTCGCACCATATTTCACATCACACCATTACCTTACCTGCACCTTGCATCTTTGATGTATCTATCTAATTAAGATTTGTATTAGCCCAGTACCGATAAATCCTACCGTAAAGAAAAAAATCTACAACGGTTATGAGGTTGTTAATGGTTTTTTGATAGATTATGTTATTAGTTAGACTTAAATTTTGTTATGTATGGAACATTGTACAGACGGGACCCGACTGTCTCTTTTCTTCTAGGTTGGACAGGATGCTAACTCGAGAAGGAAAGAATCAAAATTTGCTGGCTGGAGAACGCAGTTCAGCAATAATAACAGCCGTCTTCAAAGAGCTAATCGCGAGCCGATGACAGACAGTGTTGTACGAAAACTAATACTCAAATTCAGGTCAAGTGGAAATGTTGATGATTTACCTCGATCAGATGACCACGAAGTGCAACTGATCCAGACATGTGAGCAACTGCGTTGGGTGTATTGGCGAAAAGTTCTACGAAGAGTGTGCGATATCTGTCAAGTGAACATAATGTTAGTGTCAAAAGTGTTCAAAGAATATTAAAAAGGGAAAAGTTGCACCCTTAAAAGTTAAAGTTGAAACAAAAACTGTCAGAGGATGGTTCTGATAGACCAATGGAGTTTTGTGAGTAGGCGTTGGCCCAGATAGCTCGTGATCCAGTGTTTCATCATAACATTGTTTTTAGTGATGAGGCAAATTTCTATGTAACAGATGAGATTAACAACCAAAATGTCCGATACTTGGCTAATACAAATCTTAATTGGATAGATGCATCAAAGATGCAAAGTGCAGGTAACTTTATGATGTGGTTGGAATATGAGGCGAAAAACTTATTGGACCTGCTTTCATTGATGGGACCTTGGATGCTGCACAATATGGAGATATGCTTGAAAACACTGTTATGCCACTTTTGATAAAGGAGGAAGGGTGATTAATATTGGCTATAAGATGGGGCACCGCCGCATTATGGTCATAATGCAATCAAAGGCTCACTGAACACTTTCCCGGTTGCTGGATAGGTCGGCATGGACCAGTTGAGTGGCCAGTAAGATCCCCCTACCTAACTCCGTTGGATTTCTATCTTTGGGGGCACTTGAAAGCTATTGTCTACCAGTGTAAAGTTAATGACATTGGCTACCTGAAAGGAGAATAATTACGGCCTGTGATCAACTATCACCTACTATGCTTCGCAGAGTGCACAAGCACTGGGTCTCACGGTTAAGGATATGCATAAAACAAAACGGTGGGCATGCTGAACATGTCATGTGATTGTATTTGTTATATGTGTGTTAGCTCTCTGGAGCTCTCTCTATTCCTGGTTATTAAAGAATACGTAATGTGAGATGTTACAAAGATTGTTTTTTACTTTATTTTTATCCTTCAATTCGAAACTTCGCACCAGCACATTTCATAGCATTTCACACATAACATATCCTAGATCTATTCACAACTTCAAAATCGTTGCAGGGTTTGGAAAAATAACCTTCCGTTGGGTTTCTCTTCGTACGAGGATGTTGTTTAATATGTCACACGATTATGTTGTCATTTAAAATAAGTTGATTCCAAGATGGCGGCCACCAAGATGACGGACACAACCTTAAACACGTCATAATGTTTCGCCCCTCCTATCAACATTGATCGCAATTGACTTTGGATCGACTGCATTTACAGTTTCTTAAATATTTAGCCCGGTCCAGATTTTGTATTTCACTTTTAAAAAAATATTGTTTCAATTACAATTGAATATTTGAACATTTTCCAATATGGCGAACGAAGAAGTTGTGGGATTTTAGTATGCCATTTAAATAATATTTACCAACATCTATGTCAAATTTTAATTTGTTAATAATTACTTCCTAAGTTCAATAAAATTTTAAATCTGTTTGACGGTAGTTTTCAGAATTTTAGAATTTAGAGCTAAATATTTGTAAAAGTATGCGTTTTATGAAAAATTGTTTCTCTATAAAAATATTGTGTTATCTATGTTCTATAAAACGACAGTAAGTTTATCTCTTAATGTTCAACCATAGTGAAGTAATTGTTATTTTTATCTGGGTATTGTTCATTTGACACTTCCAGCGGTCATTTTCCAATATGGCGGCGAAGGTCACGTGGGGTTTCAGGGGTACTTTTGAGTATGTTGTTTAGAACATCATTCTCAACATATGTACCAATTTTCAGCTTGTTACTAATTTGTTCCTTTCTTTATTAAAATTTGAGCTTCGTTTACTGCACTAAAGAGTTTCAAAAGGATTGTACCCGAATTTAATTAATTTCATGTCTTGTTCATGTATTTCAACATGTGGCGGAGGAAATGAGAAGCAATTTTCCTCGTGTGAACAAACTTATATCCAGTACAAACATTTTTTTGTGAAAGTTTCACAGCGAGTGCAATGTTACAGACACTTATCGGATGTATCTTTACTTCCTGAACCCATAGTTATACGTTGGAAAATTTGGATAAAAGCGGTCGTGTTTTACAACGAACATTTTAAGCACGTAAAGTCTGTAGTTGATATGTTCCCCGCCACAGTCTGCGATTTCAGTGTGTGAAGCTCAAGCCGCTTTTAATAATCCTGGAATTGTCTCAACCATAGCATACATTGCAAGCAACTTTGACTTCCCTTCAGAGAGCATAAAGCAACTTGAATCTTCAGGACTTTCATCATTGTAGGAGTATTTCGATATTGTAAACAGTGTAAGGGAAAAACTTGCAATTGTTCGAGGTCAAGCAGGTGACAATGTTTACAGAAAGTTTAAGTTGTTTTTGGAAAGAAATTCTGGATATGAAGCCTTTGATGGTGTATCCCTCCATAATATTCCCTTGTTGAAATACGCCCCTATAATGTCATGTGATGTTGAAAGATCCTTCTCAGCGTATAAGAACATAGTCTCCGACAAACGGCTATCAATGAAATCAAACAACATTGAAAAGTACTTGGTTGTGCATTGTAAATCAAAATGAATCGCGTAAGATTTTCCGTCGACGAAAAACTGCAATATATATTTATACAGTGAAGTTTTGTACAATACATTGTTTTTAACATATATATGGGACTGATAAACAGCGCTTTTTAATGATAGTGTGTGTATGTGTATAATTAAAAAGTATATAATTTGGAAATTACTTGTTCTAAGGAATTCGTAGTATTATAGCTTGAACTGGGAAGTTGCAGACCAGAATATGTGAGTACGTTATTTTTACTTCTTACCGTAACATTATTTCATTGATTCTTATATATATATATGCTTAAAACTACTGATATATGTGGATATGTTCAATTTTTAAAATATTACATATTCTCTGGATATTACATATTTATAATAATAACATATTCTGGGCATAATTTTTTTTTACATTTTTATGTTTATATTTTGCTGTTTGATGTTACATAAAAATCTGGGCCTTATTGATCACATGCTTTGAAAGAAGCTTTTCTACGTTGGATTGGATTTCGCATTTTAAAAAAGTCTTCTCTGATAAGAAAATCGTGAATTTCATCTATAAGTTGCAATCAACCAACGTTTTCAGCGTGGTGCAGATGAAGAGACTGAGAGTGCCATAAGCATTTTTATTGCAGTTTGCAGTGTGTACATGTACAACTTCATTCTGCCTAACAAACATAACTACTTAAGTGACAAAAAAAAAAATGATATTGACAAATATAATTTGATTTCAGTTTATTGGTATGAGAAAAACGGTGAAGTAAGATATTTGGAACAACACTTACTTTCCGTTATTTTAAAAAAACAATATAAAACAACATTTGGGAAAACATAATTTCCAAAACAAAGTATAATATGAGTTTCTCTAAACGTCAAGTCGATATTCTCACGCGAAGAATACTTATGGAATTCCTAAGTATTGTTTTAGTCCAGATAATCGGAGAATAACGTCGTTTTACGAGTTTCCATAGCTTCATTTGACTGTCCTCTTACATTTTAATTGATTTTGTATTTATACATGAGTTTTGAGAGCTTCAGGGATTTACTTCTGAGAGATAATAGTCAAAGAAGAAAGCAAGTGACATACGCGTACTATTTCTCTCGCAGAAAATCTTCGAAAACTAAAGCTTCAGTCAAAAATAGCTCAGTGACAAAAACGATTAGAAAGCGAGCTTACTCTATTTTTCTGCACTAGAGATTCAATCAAGAACAATCACTGGTACATTCCAATTCTAATATCCAGAAGGTGATTTTCTGTTCCTTCAGAAAAAACAAATTCTTACGTATTACATATGCTGAAGTAAGAATGCTTACAAGAGAAAAATCTCTTCTAACTCCCTCAAGAATGAAGATTCTCTCCCGATTGACACTATCGAATATTCCAACTACTGAAGAACCATGTAGTTTGTAATAAATATAATAAAAATGATAATCCAGTCACCTGTCACATTTACGAATTTAAATCGTTTTAAAACCTTGTCCGAATACTGATACAAATCTAACATTTAATTTCAAGCATTTTAATAAAGGTAAGTGATAAGTATTTCCAATTGTCTGTAAGTTATGATACTTATTATGCTTGTACTGACAAATATTCACAATTAACATTCCGAATGAAAGAGAAATAATATAGTATGGAATTTTAAAAGTACAGTGGTACATAAGAAAAGGGATAAAACAAAAACAAGTACGCGTGGTTCCATTAATGTTAGAAAAATTACAACTTACAGTCAGCTCCCAAATAGTGGTTCGTGCCCCGTGTTGCAACAACTCCATTTGTAGGGCACAGGACTTTCAAACTGAGTCACCTGCTCCAGAGTTTGTCCTTTGCTTTCGATATCCGTTAAAAGAAGGTCTATAAGAGCGAGAGATGAGTGTATTTGTTACTTCCTATATGTGAACGGAATGAGGATAAGTGTATAATATTTACAAAAACATGACATTGTGTGCACCATTTCTGACTATGGTAATTAACCTTATATTCTTTTCGACTCTTTTCAGTCACAAAGACTACAGATCGGGTAAATCTATGCCATTGAAACAGTTGGTAAGTTAATTTTTTGCTGTTAATAATTAAAAGTGTTAGTTTATACTGTATGTATCAAACTACACTACACTAACTATTTCAATACTTATATCACACTACCATTACGTAGAAAGTTGCCCTATTTGAGCAGTATGTGAGGATTATCTATGATACTACATTCCTGTGACAACTGTTGGTGTCGAGAGAACATTTTTTAACCTTTCCCTTCTTAAGACAAAGATTCGGAGTACCATATTACAGGACTCTTTGGAGGCTCTTATAATGTTCGTAGAGAGAAACCGATGCAAGAACGTTCCAATAGAAACTTGTATGCATATATTTAAACGCTGTGGATGGATCTTCTAAGATTAATACTTTAAATCTTTAAAGTGTTCAACATTTGCACCTTACTGAATTAAGGGGTTCGGGACAACATAGTGCTAAGTAACATTTTCTAACTTTCGAGTAAACTGGAGAAAAAAGTTCAACATTTCCATACAAATCAATGCAATGACACATACCAAACAAGCTTCCCCTGCCATCTGTAGTATATTTCCGAAATTAAACTACTTACAATATGCTCTGTGGTAAGATCCCAATCCATTCCACCTAATAAATCAATTTCACTGGAAGTGGCGCTTACCATTGTCTTCCGTTGAACCTCTCAATTAAGGTAGGTTAGTGAAATTGATAGGCCTAACTTTACGCTTTATATGACTAGAAAATTGGTAATACTCAAATTGCATTATTTTGAAGCCTATTAAGTATTGAGATAATCCTTTCAATGTCGAATGTTTATCGGTGGAGAATAGAATTAATTATATGAATGGTATAATTACGTAACTGCGAGTAGAATTTGAATTTATGAGTTATCCAACCATGTACTGTAACTTTAAGTCTTGGTTTATAAAGAATACAAACAAGAATTTTGACAAGTTTTGTCTATAGAAGAATTGTTCCATTCCTTCATCTTTACAAAATTTATAAATCTTATTCAGACTTGTAGTGATTTGGATAAATACCAAGTTGTAGAACATTGACGAAGGAACGAAGCATAAATTCCTTTAAAGATTATAAACATAGGTAATTAGTTTCAAAAATAGAAGTAAGATTCTAAATAAAAGTTAGTTATTTGTTCTATAACATTCTGGAAACGCGAAAATTAGAGTATGTGAGAAACATTTTGCCTTTTAAACATACATATACAAGGACTGTTAAATTAATTTCCATGTTTTCCTTCAAAAAATAACTCGAAATCCTTTCCGTAGGTAATTGGCAACATCACATGATGACGCCACAGCGCTATCGCTTACTTGAGGCCAGGTACTGTTGAATGAGACGTGATTTCACGCGGTATGTAATGGAATCGTGGAATAAATGATAGAGAGGAGCAACGATTTTCTTTTACTTGCTCCAGAGATATAGGGGGAAAGTAGAATTCGATGAGTGAGTCAGGCAACGAACTTTCAGTGGTTTTTGCACGTTTCCAAGCTGGAGAATGATCCACGTCCTGATTTCTCGTCCTGGGGCCGCGGTGGCTCAGTGGTAGAGCGTTCACCTCTGGTGCTAGGGGTCTCGGGTTCAAACCCTGCTCCCGCCAAGTGAACTTAGTGGTGGACAAACACCGTGTGCGTGGGTTTTGTCGGGGTTCTCCCGTTTCCTCCCACTTTCTTTATTCCACCATTTCATTCATTACTCATCATCACCGTCTCCTTTAGTCTAACCGGCATAACCGTGAGACGTAAAACTCAAAAATTTCATTTCATTTCATTTTGATTTCTCGTCCGTGAGCCTCATTACGTATCAACCTGCGTGTAATTTGTGAACCTCAATGCAAAAAGCATTTATATTTGTTTCTTCCCATTATCACAAACTAAAACGCAAATTTAGTTTACAATGACGCAAACCGTTAGGTAATGGGGCTCTGGGAATCGGAGTCATGAAGTAATCGCTCAAGAGGCTCATTCCATACCGGTGTACGTAAAAGTTACGGAGAGTAACGCAACATACATATGCGAAAATTAAGGCATATTATGGCAAATTAAAACGCAGATTTTAAATTGCGTTGACGCAAATCTTTGTGAAATGAGTCCTCAGGTAAATATGCTTGTGAAATTTGTTCGTCGATTACTGTCCGTAGAATTGCGGGAACGTTAAACTTATCTAATAGAAGTGTAGAACTAACAGGCGCACAAAATATTTAAAAGTTTGCAATTTTCACCGATACATTTTTTTTTCTAAATTTTATAACATTTTAATTTTATATTAATTAGCAGTTTTGTTTATTTTTGTTTGGAAAACGTTAAAACATGTGTGTTTATAAAAAGAAATTAAGTGGAGAGACTTCCCCCATTAACTGACCAGGATTTCGCACTCTACTACTGAGACATAAATTATAGGTCGAAAAATTAATGGTAAAATATATTAATTAAGAAAACAAAACAAAATAAGATACTGTAAAGAATAAAATCAGAAAAGGAACTTTGATGAATAAAAAGATATCAACTGAGTGATTGCGAGTTCGTTACAAACTTAATACCTACAAAATACTGTTAAATGAACCAGTATTTGTTTTCAAGTTCTTTTATGTAATGTAAAAATTTGAGTGTACTACTATTATGAAGTCAAAAATTATACGCCCAGCTCACCCGTTAATTACATATGAAACACTCGAATGCTTCAGCGTAGAGGATTCTCGTGTTTGAACATCCATAATTATTAATGCATGTACTATAAGATTAGGGATACCGTCAACTACTAGCTCATCCGTTTATTACGTGTGAAATACATGATAATTAAGTATGAATTATTGTAACTAGTTTCATGCTTCTGATAATAGTTTCCTTTTACTCACACCAGTAACTCATCAATGGGGGAATTTTATTCCAAAAAATACTAAATAGGGGGAATCATCCCATTTTCCGGGATTTCAAACCTTTTTTCTTAGTTATTCAATAGTATTGCGTTTGTAATATTTATCCCGCTTTCTAAATGTCTCATATTATTTTATTATCTTTCACTTTCCTCTATTCACTTCTAAAAGTTTATTAGTCAAAACTCAAATCAAGGGATGCTAAGCGTAGAGAAGACTCTTAAATACAACATATATATAGCTGATATGACCATATTCGTACATTAGGTCCTCTCTATCTTCTTACGGATTTATGTTTCTTATTGAAATTTCGGAACATTAAGAGCTGATGTAAGTATGAGGATATGAGCTAACATTTCTTGAAATCCACTGTCTGCTCTTGCGCTCTTGGTCTTCTCTGTCAAATCAATCGTATTCTGAATGATAACAAGTTATTACCACATTACCAAACATGTGGTAGTATGTTTCCCAGCTCTATTTAGTTTTATGTCATTTGATGTTTCCTAACGAGCATAATAGTTTTCTCCTAACTGATATCGAAAATTGATTACATCATTTATTTATTTATTTATTTATTTATTTGAAATTCCCATTGCATATCAGTAAGAGGTTTCAATATTGTAATTAGTTGCTTCCACATAATTGATCAGAGATAAGTGTATCCGGTAAAAAAAAGTCATTACAAAGTGAAAAAGAAACTGCCTTCAAATAAATAAATTTTCTTCAATTATGGTTTACTACCTGAACTATTAAAGTTTTAATAATTCTAATTTTTTAAAAAATATTATGAATATTTTCATTCTTTGTGTAAAGATCGGTAACAGTCTGTAAGCAAAGCTTAAAATGTATTTTCCGCCATCGCTAATTACATTCTATGTTCGCGTACCCCACGTTAGGAATCTTATGTTTTACAACATAAGCAAAATATATATTTTATAACAGATTAGGAATCGCGTGATTTACAACATAATCAAAAATATACTTTTGCCTCATCAGGCGATTCTCGGCTCATCTGGGCCTTAAGCTTCCACTGGCATACACGTAAGAAAAGATTCGTTTTTAATGTTTAGGTCTCCTTCTAACTGTTACATGGAAAGGATGACACTTATGTGGCGGTTACTCGAGCTAAGGGGCACTCACCCTCTCTATAAACGATTTGTAAATGTAAGATATTAACAGCTCTACATGTAATATTGACAAAACATTTGTGGTGAGGCAGAACAATTAAATGTTGTATTACGACAAAATTATACTTACTTTAACAGCTTACTTGAATTGCTCGTATTGAAAAATCTACGGTCTGCTCAGTCAGTAAATAGACTAAGAAAGTCGACGCCACAGGATCAAATAGGCTAATTAGTAATTACGCATAGAAATGGGGGAAATGTTTATTTGTGCTATCTTATATAAAATTTTTCAATCCCTCTTTTGAAACAACAGTATAAGTCTTAAGACCCAATCCATAAAAGTTTAATTATATAGGCCTATTATTACAACTTTCAGATATTGTGACTGAAATACATTTTCAGCAAACAGTAGGTCTACTGTTACTTCGTAATTTAACACGTAGTTATATATTTCATTTAATGGTAGGCATACATGCAATTCTAAAACTGTTTTTACGATTTCTATATGCTTATGTATATGATGCCCTTTGTGAAACAGAATCCAGATGTTTTATAATGCACAAAAAAATTTAGATTATTAATGTGATTATTTTGCAGTTCAGATATGCTACTTTTCAAGATAAATGTATGATTTTGATATCTTTCATCTGTGCCCTAAGTATTGGTTTCGCAGTCTGTATAATGATTGATCTGTTTGGAGATCTTGTTGATGCATTTTTCAAAGTAGAGGCTTTTAAAGCCACCCAACACATCAATTCATCCACGTAAGTAGTTCTTTTACGGTTTTAGATAGTTACATGATATGAGTGATCACTTGCATATATTGTGGCGTATGCAGAAGTTCCCATAGGGGGGTTCAAGCTCCTAAGTTGATATAATTTCAGAAGATGTTTGTATAAGGAAGTAGTTGAAACCCGAAACTCCCCTTGCGTACGCCACCGTTATTTATAAACATAGTTATTCAAAGGGAATAGTGCAAAACTGAATCGTATTTATTTTCTATCGAAACTACATACAAAAGGAAAATTGCTCGGAAAGAAAAATAGAAGGCTGTAGGTTTTCTAGCCTGTGTTTGTTGTTTACGTCAAAGCCGCAACAGGCGTTGTTATGTAAACCGTTAATAATGCAAATGGCGACCACGAAGATACAGCGTGTGTATTGTGTGATAGAATTTACACGAAGAGGGCCTCTCGTAACAGTGTAGAGTCATTTTCATACAAAATCAAGAAAGAAACACCACATAGGAAATGCATTTCACATTAGATGCAGAAGTTTGAATCCACTGGATAGTTGTGTCCCATGAAAGGTTCTGGTAGACCAGAAATATGGAGGTAAACATTAGAAGGATCCATGTTACCCAAGGCTCTCATATCCAACACTTTTGTTGTCCAGAAAATCTTACAACTTTCCTTTCTTTTTTACGACATATTTTGCTTTTGTTGTCGTTCCAACACAAAATAAACACGTTTTATTTTGCACCATTCTTTCTGATTATCATTATATATATATCAGTATCCCTGTGAATGTCAGTAGCGGATATTTTCTACACAAAGTATTTAACAATAGAATACCTGACTTAAGTATTAGTGCATCTTTTTGTCTCGAATAAACTTTAGTTGTTTGAGTTTGCGTCTTATACAATATTCTGAAAAGCACGTTAAAATCCAATGAAGCAATTAGAAATTAAATATATATCAAATCTTTTAATGCTCGTTTGTACAAAAATAAAATAAAAATAAAGCATATAATATAATATAATATTAATTGCTTGTACCACATGACTACTTGCAAAATTTAAAAGTTCTTTTCCTGAAGACCTCATCGACAAATTTTCAAACAATTGAGTGAATTTTCACTAAGGGCTGTGGAAATAGTTGTCTCTCTATATAAGAGAAGTCTTGATTGACAGACTAATCAGCGTCCAGGGCAAATCACTTAAGCTGGAAACTCGAGAATTTTTGACAGTTCATAAAGATTTGTGATGTAAGATACCACAACGAAAGGATTTTTTGAAATTCTACAGGGAGGAGGTTGAATGGAGAGTGGCAATTATTACAGTAAAATGTCCAGATCTCTGAATCTCTGAAGGGTAGAAACATTACATTTGGATATGGACTTCCAGTTTAAAATAAATGAAGGGTAAGGGAAAAAAAGAAGGAATGTCACAAAACTCAATTTTCGAGAAAACAGCGTTCTAATATTGAAAACCAGATAAAAAGAATAGGGTTAGTTACATCTTTTTCCTTTTTACATGGACATTTCTACATCTACGCATGCATGGCATGTGCAGTCAAATAGTACCAAGGGTCACCAACAGATAGGACAAAGCACCCGAAAAAGCTCATACATGGACATTCCTTATTCTTTCCCCTTACCCTTCAAATTAGACACATGTTTTACCGTTTTTTGATATTTCCCCTTAAAAGGAAGAAAAGGGTGGGAAGAGAAAGGATGGGATTGCAATTGTTAAAATAAGATTGTCATATCTCGAAATCCTTTAAAGAGAGAGACATGAAACTTGGTATATAAAATCCTTATTCCAAACATGTGGGAATGTGCGAGAGCGTTCCGGAAAATTACGTCAAAGTCTTTCCCTGAAATTAAGCTTTAACGAGAGAAGGGGACAATTTCTGATTTTTTACTCAATATATAAAATGACTTCGACGTTGGCAATCTCATCATCATGGGAAAACGGGTTAACCATTTGAAATGAATTCTTGAACACAGTTGACTGAAAGGTGTAGGGCCTGTTCCAAGGGGAAGAAAGGTTTAAATTTTTAGCAAACAACAAAAATGCCATAAACGTATTCTTGCTGTGCGAAGAATAGAAGAAAAGACTGCTAAAATATGAAGTGCGAGGCGTAGTCCGAATAAACGTGGAAGTCTGGGGGCGAGGTTTCCAGACGGCCGAAGAGATTTTGGTAATAATCAGAGAAGTAAAGGAAACTTAACTGTTTTAATATAAAAGTAACTAGTAACTGGACTGTCACTAGTTTCCTGCTATGCAGCCAGCATATTAAAATACTAGAAAGTTTATATATTTGTGGCCAATCCTTTCGACAATGAGTTCTCGGGAATCATAGGCTCTAGAAAGTTGCCGTTTTCACTGATCGATTGCAAAATTTTGTATAGATTGTTCAGTTTTAATAAAATATTTAAAAAACATTTCCGTTATTTTTCTATTACATTTTAAGTGGTACACTGGAAGTGTTGATTTTTTTAAAAAAAAAGTAAAGCATCATATGCTACGTGTCATACATATCATACGTATATTTGTATACAGGTTGTTTATCTTTCAGGCGTTTGTTTCATGGCCAAATGATAATGAAAAACGAAGGATAACGATTTCTCCAGTCTAAGATGAATCTTTATTGTTTGGAGTGTTTTGCCGAATGAACACCATATATCACTGACATTATAATTAATTGTGTGTGTGTAATGTATTTGCTTATTACATACTGCATGAAAGAAAAAAGAAAACACTGATCATACATGAATTAGAAACTTCAACCAGAAGTAGGCTCAAATCTTGGAAACGATGCGAGATATTGAAGAAGTCTGTCCTTTATAGTACCCCTCGCCGATTTTTATCAAGTCGTCTTTCACTTGTGTCTGTAAAGAGACATGTACAGATGTTATGGGGAATGATAAGGAGATTCATGATCGTATGTGAATGATGCGCTGTGTAAAGAGTGCAGGTTCAGCTAGCTTATTTTAAAATTTTGTATATACGTGTATTTCAAATTTAGTATATTTCATATCTATATAGATAGGTAGGTAGATAGATATATAAATAGATGAAAGTAATGCTCACTGAAGAAAGAGAGAAATATCAGCTAATCTATATTTCTTTATAATTTTTAAAGGCGTAATGAAACACTCCAAAATAATCTGATAAAAAGTATCCAGCATTTTGGACTTGGTTGTCTCATTGTTGGTTTGGCATATTTCTTTATGGGATATATATGCATAACGTGCATAAACTATTCAGCTAAATGCCAGGTAATTAATAGTTGTTGTTAGGATCTTAACTATACGCAGTAGTTTTTTTATGCTTATTAGTGTTGGATGTTGTTTATTGCAAGAAAATTTTGTTTCGTTAATAAGACCGTATAAGAATTACTATCACATTTTGTTATGTGCACTTACACATTATTATGAGTTACATTCGAAAAGATGACAGTATTCAAATGATCTTTTGTCTTTGCTTTTACTTTACCAAGCATTTTATTTCCATTATTTTTCAGATCCTACGTATTCGTAATCTATTTATAAAGGCTATCTTGCAACAAGATCCACATTGGATAGAATATTTGGATAGATCAATAACTGATTTATTGGAACCGTAAGTTGGAAGAAAATTAAAGTAAACGAATGAAAACATGTAAACAAACAATTAAAACTCATAAAATAGCTTAGCGTCCTTAATAGTTTGACTATTTCGTTTGAAACAGCTATTTGATCCATTTTATCATCTAACACTCACTTTATATATAGCTACACACAGTAGAGTCTCGCTAATCCGAACTAAATGAGACCAATCCCTGTCCGGATTAGGTGATTGTTCGGATTAGCCGGAATAACAGTAAAATCGCAGTTTGAAGCGGGTGAACGGGTCTATTGTGTTGTAATACATAGCGTATAGTATTTCAGAACACGTTTGCTGATTACAGTATACTGGAAAAATGTTAAAGATGTTGGACAAACTTGATGCCTTCATATTTCTACGTAGAGTACCTGCAGTAGTATCTATTTTAAACTTCGTGTAATTGTCGTAATGTTCCCCCATGCACCCATTTTCGTCCTTTTAGTTATTAATTTTCTAAAACTGCGTATTTTTGCCACAAAAAATCCTCCCAGACCTGTTCGGGCTAACCGGATGTTCGGATTAAGCGTGTTTAGATTACCGGGACTCTACTGTATTACCTATGACAACATATTGACGTTATCAGGCGCTGAGTTAGTATTGTAATCATTTGATTTGCAAATTACTTCCTTGCGCAGTAATTACGAACACTTGCAAGTAGGACATTGTCTATTTCCTTTATGATGAAGCGTAATTTTTGTCCTGCAAGCTTTAATAAGTATGTGATAAAATTACTTAAACTCGTTATTTAAATAAAATAATTTACGCAAAACACATTTTGGAATGGAGAAGCTTTTACTTGGTACTACAAATGGCAGCGAAACGAAACCCATTTGAATTAAAGTTTTCGTACAACATACTACACCAGAATGTTCATTGTAACAGGGTTGGCGAAATCATAAATAATCACTTCCAATGCACACAAACATTTTGCTTGTCACGCACACCCAACAGAGACATTACCACTGTTATGACCAATTCCCTGGAAATGTTTTTGGAATTTTTTCTGCTGCAAGCGGTGCACCGCAACTTATTAACTTAAAAGGGCTCTTTATTAGTTATTTTGTCTCGTGTGTGCAAGTGAGAATGCAGCGATAATAAGAGAGAAATTATCGTTGAATAAAGGAAATATTCAATGTCCCAAAACGGAGAGATTTAATTTAAAGAGATTAGAAGAGAGCCAGGTAAGAGAGGAATACCAGATTGAAGTTTCGAATAGATTATCGGTTTTAGAAGATTCGAAGTGCACTAGTATTGAGAATACTTGGATTGAAATTAGAGATAGCATTAAAATTTCAGGAATAGAAAAATCGGGACACACGGAAATACGTAGGAACAAACCATAGTACGACCAGGAATGCATTAAACTAGCAGAGAAGAGAAAACAGGCAAAATTATGTTGGCTACAAAATCCGAATGAGATAACTACACAAAATTTCGCAGACATCCGGCGGGAAACTTCCAAAACTTTTAGAACAAAGAAACGCGATTTTTTGAAAGCTAAAATTAAGGAACTTGAACATAATAGTAAAAATTAAAAAAAAAACATTTGAAACATGTATAAGGGGATCAGCGAATTTAAGAAAGGCTATCAACCTCGTGCTTATATATTAAAGAAAGCTGACGGAACAATCTCACTGATACGGATAGCATCTTAAATAAATGGAAAGATTTCTTTGACGATTTGCTGAACACGCAACCAAAAACTAATGTGCGTGGAGAAAAGGAAATACACACCGCAGAACCGTAGAATCCAGAACCTAACCGAATAGAAGTAGAAACCGCTATAAAGAAATTAAAGAAATACAAATCTCCGGGGGTAGACAAAATCCCGGCTGAGTTATTTTTAGGTGGAGGCGAAAAATTGTGGAACAAGATACACAAACTCATTCTCTTTATCTGGAACAAGGAAGAATTACCACAAGAAAAGAAAGAATCAATCGTTGTTCCAATTCACAAGAAAGGCGAGTAAACTGACTGACTAATAATTATAGAAGCACTTCTCTTCTGTCAACATCCTATAAAATCCTTTCAAATATTCTATTAGCAAGATTGACCTCATACGCAGATTAAATTATTGAAGATTATCAGTGCGAATTTAGACGAAATCGATTAACTATCGACCAAATATTTACCATTCGACAAATACTCGAAAAAAAAGTGGCAATACCCCGATATATCAACTATTTCTTGATTTTAGAAGGGCCTACGACTCGGTTAGGAGAGAAAGATTTTACAACATTCTTACAGAACTTGGAATACCGAGAGAGCTAATTAGATTAATTAAGATATGTTTAAACGAATCCCAAAGCAAAGTCCGGGTAGGAAAACTTTTGTCCACGAGCTTTCACATCGAAAATGGCCTGAAACAAGGAGATGCGTTGTCGCCATTATTATTCAACTTTGTTCTGGAATACGCTATAAGGAAATCAAAGATAGCAACCAGGGCCTAGAGTTGAACGGTATTCACCAGGTTACAGCATATGCTGATGATGTAAATTTAATAGAGGATGATAGGAGAACAATAGAAAGAAATGCAGAGATCTCATTAAACGCTTGCAGGGACATGGGTTTAGAAGTAAATTCAGAGAAAACTAAATACATGGAAGTATGTCGGGACCGTAACACGGCAAATTATGGATGCATTAAAATATTAAATAATACTTTTGATAAAGTGGATAGTTTCAAATATCTAAGATCAATATTAACAGACGAAAATCATATTCACGAAGAAATTAAATGTCGACTAAAAGGAGGGAATTCATGTTACTACTCGGTTCAAAGTCTCCTGTCGTCGCGAATTCTGTCGAGAAATTTGAAGCTTAAAATATACGTATAAAACGATAATCATGCCTGTTGTTCTCTATGGTTGCGAAACATGGTCACTTACTCTGAGGGAAGAAACTATTTGAGAACAAGATCCTGAGACGAATATTCGGACCCAAGAGGAACGGGAATGGAGAATGGCGGAAACTTCATAACGAGGAACTACATAATTTATACGGTTTACACAACATTGTTAGGGTCGTCAAGTCTGGGAGGCTTAGGTGGGCAGGTCATGTAGCTAGAATGGAAGAAAGTAGAAACGCTTTCAAAATCTTGACTGGAAGACCAATCTGAAAACGACCATTAGGAAGACCAAGGCGTAGATGGGAGGACAATATTAAGATGGATCTCGCAGAGATAGGAATACAAAGTAGAAACTGGATCCAATTGGCTAAGAATATAAGTCAGTGGAGAGCTTTTGAGAACGAGGCATTGAACCTCCGGGTTCCATAGGCCATAGAGTTTGTTAGTGTGCAAGTGATAGCATGAGTTTCGGTACCGTGAGGAAGTGCAAAGTGCTTGCGTGTAGACTGTGAAAGAAGTCCGACAGTGTTGTAGTAGAATTACTTTTCAATACACCCACGCTGAATATGCAGATATGATGTTCGTCTACGGGTTTTGTGATAGTAATGCCAAAGGTGCGGTGGAAGAATACCAGCGAAGATTTCCTCGCCGCAGAGTGTTTACTGCACGGGTCTTTACACACGTGTATATTAAACTGCGGGAAACTGGTGAGCTTCCTAGAGTAAAGCTAACATCTGAACGAGCCTCGAAACAACACTCCTCAACAAGAAGACAACGTTATTCAGGCTGTACAGCGGAGTCCAACCATTGCGAGAAGAAGGGCTTTATCTGTTCCATGTCCAGAGAGTGCAACATCACTATCCAGGAGATAGTAAACTACGAGTTGGTTTCTCCCAATGGATACAGGAGCATCCTAATGTTTTCCCATTCATCTTGTTCAACGATGAGGCCACCTTCACCAGGAATGGGATAAATAACACCCGCAACTGGGGTCGTTGAAGTGACGAAAATCCTAGGGCAACCACAGTAATGCAATATCAGAAACGATTTTCTGTAAATGTTTTGCGGGGATTAACTGTGATCAGATCATTGGTCCCGTTTTTCTGCACCAGCGTTTGACCGGTGAATATTATTTGCATTTCGTGTGCCATGAATTACCAGTACTACTGGAAGATGTGGCTTTTCAAACTTTAGCGTCCATGTACTTACAGCAGAACAGGGCTCCCTCATGCAACACAAGCTGTTTGTCAATATCTTGACTCCAAGTTTCCTTATCGATGAATGGGTCGCGGAAGACGGAGGTAAATTATTCACTGGTCGCCCAGCTCCCGGGATCTTACACCGTTGGATTTTTGCTTATGGGAGTGGTTGAAGGACGTAGTATACAGACGAAAGGCCAACTCACGAGAAGAGTTAATTCAGATCATTCTAGAGGCATTCAACATCGTCAAAGAGCGCCGAGAAGACATCTATCGGGCAACACTGCATGTACTGACGCGCACTGCAAAGTTCATTGACGAGGATGGTGATATCTTTGAACATTTGCAGCACGCGCAAAATAATTACGTTCAAGGTTGATGCTAGTAGGGTTACGTCTCTATTTCTATGCATTATTGTTAATGTATGTATTATTTATGATTTCGACAACCCGATTGCAATGGACATTCTGGTGTAGTAGGTTCTACGAAAACTTTAATTCAAGTGGATTTTGTTTCACTGCCACCTGTTGTTCAAAACTGTAATTAGTGTTCCTGCATAGAAATGTAGAGCTCTCATATGTTAGGGAATAGTATTGTATATCCAGTTTTGCATAAAAAACATTCGTTTATTAATATTCGTAACTATTGTCATCTATGGAAAGTTGAAACATTGTTATGTTATTAGAGTAAGGAGTAAGAGAGAATACTTTTTATTACGGCTTATAATGAAGCTAAAAATTTGACACCTCAAATGGATTTTTGGTATAGAGTATCATTTTTACCTAATCAGATACTGTTTCTCTAGCGACAGTGTTTCCATTCAAGAACAGTGCAAAATTGTTTTAAAAAGGGAATTTTATAGGGAAATTCGAAAAAGTTTCCTCCGTTATGTCTATCTAGTATGCAGTACTGGGACAATCTGTATACCATCTGCAAGCCTGTTTCATTAGCTTTCAAACGAGGTATAATGTGTAACATAACCCCAACTACAGGGTGTACTAGAACGTTTCAAACGAAAATCGGCAAGTGCAAGAGGCAAAAAAGTTATCCCAATCCTATCTTTGGAACGAGGGGAAATAGACCCTATGTTCACATACGCATTTTTGCTTAGAATGATCTCCCCTATTACCTCCCAAAATCTTTGACTTGCCTCACCGGACGCCTTGTATATATCTATCATCTTGCGTATGAAAGCTCATCTCATTACATGTGTAATAATTAATATAGAAATAAACTTATTAAAGTTAATAATATGAACCCTTTAAAGTTAACATTATTGTACAATTCTTTTTATAATTTGGTTTCAAATTTTTCAGTAATTTTAGAGCTGTATATGATGGATTAGGAGAAAAGCTGGGAATGTTTCTCTTTAGCGCTTGTCGATCCATTATTTTAGTCTCCCACTGTATTGTGCACAGCTGGAAATCATCTATCGTTCTACTAACGATTGTTCCGGTGGTAATTATCATTTCAAGCATTGCATCCAGAGTAAGTTATCAACAATTGAATTCACGATTTTAAATAATGGAAGTTATTTTTTTAATTTGTTGTCAAATATAAAACCTCGAATGTTGTAAAAGTAAATGAATAACCCATTTAACTTAGATTAATTATTATAAGTAGTATTGTTTCTTTCTGAGGAAATCAAGTGCAACCAGTTGGTACGTACAGACTGCTTTTCAATATATGATTACCTCCCACAGACATAAGTTTTATTTATACAGGGTGCCCCACGAAAAAGCAGGAAATTTAATGTAGATTCTGTAATATGAGGTGGACACACATATTTTCATTTATATTTTACTGACACTGTCACTTGAATGTTCATAATCAAGTGCTCAAAATGATTCCCTTTGGCTTCCACACAGCGGTGTAGACGTTGTAATAAATTTCCGGTTGCATTCTGGATAGTTTGAAGTGTAACGTTGTTCCAGGTGTCTGTCAGTACAGCTTTCAGGTCATCAATGTTTGTGATGTCTCTCCTGTGTTCTTGAACCTCCTGTAGCAGTATACCCCAAATGCAATAATCCATCACGTTGAGATCTGGACTTTTAGACGGCCAGTCGTTAGGTTCGATGAAGTCAGGAGTATTAATTCTTATCCATGTCACAGTATCGATTGCTGTATGGGCCTTCGCACCGTCTTGTTGCCATGTTCATTCGTGATCACCCATAACTGTGTTAATGTCTTGGAACATCTGGGTGCACATACATAATATACACAATGGAACAGCACAAAACTATACAACTGCACATAACACACATTATTGCACATACAATCGCTCTTATTGTAGAAAATTGAAATTTCCTGCTTTTTTTGTGGGACACGCTGTAGTTTCCCACCACATGTTCTTAACACAGTTGATTTTATCAGTAGACATATTATGGTCATTTCTAACACGATGTACGTACATCCTAACTGACAGCAAGACTGCAACTAAGGACAGGGAGACAAGGCACGTGTTTCAGGTATGTTAGACAAGGGCAACGAAAGAAAACACGAAATATAGCTATTTTTAAAACGATGCTGAAGAGTATTCGTAACAACAATTTTAGGAATGGTTCAAAAAATGGATCAAAGAATACGATCTTGGCCAAGAATTTTTGGGAATAATCCATCAACGATTGCGATCTTAGACAATAATTAGTTTTTGGATCAGGGGTCACAAAATTTTTGAACGGCCCCTAAATCGAGTTATTTTTTTTTTTTTTTTACGAAATAAAGACATCATAGTGCGTTATGTGATAATTTGGATTTGATTACACTATATGTACGAGGGCCATCCGCAAAGTGGTACCCGTTTGTGCAATAAAGACACAGTAGTACATATTAACAAATATACACATTTTTATTGGAAAGAGCATACTTTACACTACTTCTTCACATAATCACCAAGCAAATTGAGGCATTTGTCATACCGTGTGACGAGTTTTTGTATTCCAGCGTCATAGTCCTCCGCTGCCAGCGTATTGAGATACGTAGTAACGCCTCGTTTAAGTTCTTCATCGCTGTCAAACCTTTTTCCCGCCATAATGGCTTCGTAAAGAGATGAAAACCTGAAGGGGCCAAGTCCGGGCTATACGGTGGATGGTCGAAGGTTTCCCACTTGAATTGCTGCAGACGTTGTTGTGTTTTCACAGCTGCACTGGGCCTGGCATTGTCATGAAGGAGAATGACGCCTGTAGACAACAGACCTCGCCGTCAATTTTGTATTGCCCGCCGTAATTTCTTTAATGTTTCACAATACGCATTAGCATTAATTGTGTCTCCACGGGCCATAAAATCAATGAGCAGTACACCTCGTCGATCCCAGAATATGGTTGTCATGAGTTTCCTGGTGGGCGGAACTGTCTTGAATTTTTTTGGTTTGGTTGGTGAATGAGCGTGATGCCACTCCATGGACTGTCGTTTACTCTCAGGTGATGCATAACAAACTCATGTTTCGTCCCCTGTAATGATGTGATTTAGGAAAGAGTCTCCTTCATCGGAATAACGTCCCAGAAACGTCAGTGCTGCAGCCATACGCTTGGTTTTGTGCTCATCTGTGAGCATGCGAGGAACCCACCTTGCACAGATTTTGAATAATGCAAATGGTCTTTGACAATTTCATGTACAATTGTTCGAGACACATTAGGAAAATGTTCACAGAGTTCGTCAATTGTGACGCGCCGATCGTTCCTCACGTATTCATCTACTGACCTCAGCAGTTCGTCTGTAATGACAGATGGTCTCCCTGAACGCTCCTCGACGTGTGTAACCCCCTCCCCAGGTTGAAGTTGCGACACCAGCGCCGAACAGACGACTCGTTTATCACATTGTCTCAATACACCTCCTTTAATTGGCGATGAATTTCACAAGGTCGAACGTTTCGTGCATTAAGAAATTTAATCACGGCCCTCACTTCACAACTGGCGAGGTTCTCAATTCGTTTAATCATTATAAACGAGCACAGACACAACACAGGCACTGCTAGCGTCACGCAACCTCACACAGAGCAGGCAGAGAAGCCACTGACGCGGTCTGACCTTGCCCAGCGGCTCCCCGAGTCGTCAGTGCTTCATCCGGCTCAAACGGGTACCACTTTCCGGATGGCCCTCGTAGTTCTCCAGATATAAGGCTTACAAGAAATTTTTTGACTGAAATATAATGGATCTTTTGACCCAAAAATAGTATTTTGTATTAGGTATTTCGATGAATAACACACATTTATCCACTAATTTTTGTGATTTAGAAAAATATTTATTATTATTATTATTATTACTATTATTATTATTATTATTATTATTATTATTATTATTATTATTATTATTATTATTATTATTATTATTATTATTATTATTCAATTCTATTATATTACTTTCTATAGAGGTCAATTTATAACTCAGAATCATTTGTTATAATATATTTAAGTGTTTGGTAATGAATAAAGCTCACAAAGTGAAACTTCATTTAATTCAAGCTTGAAAATTGAATGAACTTTTTTCACGTTTTAGTAATTAAAGTTGGTAATCAAGTTTTAGAATTGAAATTTTTAGCAATTCTTTCCCAGATTGGTATATTGTAATCAGCTTAAGCTCAAGGGCAAGTATTAAAATTCGTTTTTTTTTTTTTTTTTTTTTTGAACCTATACGTAGATTTATAGGTAGGGGTATAATGCACAAAAAGCCTGAATCGAATTCTGGTGCATACATTGTGTCTTACAATTATATTATATTATTTACATGTTCTATTTCTTAATAATGTTGCGTACTATAGCGCCCCTCCGCCACTGCAATTTGAACTTAGCAGGAAATGTAACCAAAAATAAATACGAGGGTCATTTAACTCGAAGTGGCAACATAGTTGTGAAATAAAATGTAGTGGATCACTCACCTCAAGAAGCTTACAGTTCTTCGATGTCGTCTCCATCAGCCTGTTGAACCCTTCGCCAGATGTCTGATAACCGTCGGATAACTGTGAAAGCCCCACTTTGTGAGAGGGTGTTGACAGTATGCCCTAAGGCACGAACAATGCTGGAAATGTCTCTGAAATGTCTGCCTCTGGGAGGTTCTATCATTTTTGGGAAAAGATCAAAATCACAGGGTCTCATGTCCGGGGAGTATGGCAGGTGCTCCAGTACCTCCCAACCCCATCGTTGTAACAGAGTCTGTACTGGATTGGCTGTATGGCATCTAGCATTGTCGTGTAGGAGAATTGGTCCAGACTCCAGGAGGTGTGGACGTTTGCGCCGCAATGTTGATCGCAAATGGTGGATGAGGTATGAGGCATAGTATGCAGCATTGACGGTAACGCCCGGTGGAACTTGATGTGACAGGATAATGCTTTCGTGGCCGTATGACATTATCATCATCACCTTCACGTTTGCTGACTCTTGCCTAAGCTTTTCCGATCGTAGTGATTCTGGGTGGGGCCATTCACTCCACTGACGTTTCAATTCGGGTTTGTAGGATTTTCCCCACGTTTCGTCACTTGCAAATAATGTGGTGCAAGAAGTCATCACCTTCCTCATTGTAACGTTGAAGGTGTAGTCACCCACATTCCCACCTATGCCACTTTTGAACCTCGGTCAGAGCATGGGGTACTCATCTGGCTGGAATTTCCCACATACCAAGATCTTGTGTTAGCATGTTAGGAACACTGTTCCGGAAGAAATGTTCAGCTCCTGTGCCAATTCACTACAAGTCCAGCGCCGATCACCGTCAAGCAGTGTCCGTAATCTTGCAAAATGAATTTCGTTCTGTAACCGTTCGCATATGCCCTCCACTGTGCATTTTGTCTGTTGACTGTCGTCCCGCCTGAAATGCTGCAACCCATCTCGCCACTGTCCGATACGGTAGAGCAGCTTCCCCACGGACCTTACTAATCCTCTGGGAATCGTCCTATCATTTCGCCCTCGTACCACCTGGAATTTCATAAACATATGATGTTCTGCACGTGTGAACATTGCGTTAGGGCAGTATTTCACACAGCAATCACTTTAACAATGTCTACTCGCCACACACAGTGTAACATGAAACCACAGCAGCTTTGATCTAACTCGTACACATCCACGGAACACGCTACGTTCGTCATTTGTTTCCTGCCCACACGACACTTTAATCGTAGCAGTGTTGCCAGTTCGAGTTAAATGACCCTCGTATTAATAACTGGAAAGTGAACAAGCTGTCGATGAGGTGTTTGTAGGCGGACGCTTTTAATGTTAATAATAAATTTCTTCCATTCCCGATAGCTAATATTCCAGACAAAATGATCAAAATAATGTCATGCAATATTAATCAAAAAGACAAATACGAGTCAAAGGACAGGCTGAAGACTTACTGAATATCAAAAGACTAAATTCAATTACAAACTTCAGAGTATTAAAGATCAACAAGTAACAGCTTTATTTTTAAACAATAAACGTTAAGGTGGATCACCACCTGGAAATCAGTACATATTTTAGCTCATTGCCTTAACTACTGCGCAATGAAACGTTGCATATTATAAATATTGTACTATAAGATAGTGTAATGTTTCAGCTACAGCACAAGACACTGATTCATTTGGTCGTGTCTCCTGATAATGGAAAAATGTAACAAATAAAATAAAATATTTGATTCGTTTTACAATGAGCATACAAGATGGCACTTGCTGTAAGATCTTACTAGAAGTGCTCAGTTTTACAAAATGTTTCTTTGTATGTGTAAAGTATTTTAAAGTAACGATCTTATTACAAAATAGAGATCGTATTTTCATATTTTATTATTATGTTTCATATTTTATTTAAATATTAATTTACATTTAAGGAAATAGATTTTGAGAAGAAACTTGCGCAGAACGCCATAATGCGTTGTTGCCAAATTTGTACGTTTAATTCCTGGATTCTAGCGTTGCAGTTCAAGAAGCGGAATTGCGGTAAGGGTCGAAAACTAAGTTCTCTAATAAGTATCCAAGCAGAATTCCATGATTACTTCCTTTATTATCTGGCATCAGTAAACACTCGACACTATCTGGCAACGCCACACTATTCAAGCAGCGTTTAGCATAGCACTAGGTACACCTAGTGATCCATCTTAATAATTTGGTTTAAATTGATTGAAATGTAAAAAATAACCAAGCAATTAACTCGCCTGATGTTTCTGTGTAGACTCACGAAACTACAATTTTAAGAGTACACCCTCCATTCCAAAAGAAACCGAACTTTTGAAAACAAATAGTACCACTAGTGCCATCTGTTGTAATATTTTACCGGTAGATGGCGTAGTCCCTCATTGACAACTGGTATAAATGTCATGACATTTGGATGCACGGCAACAAAGTTATTGCGTTTCAACTGTCAGTGTGTTGTGTACATCGGTCGGAAAATGAGTTTCAAACAACGAGCTGCAATTGAGTTTTGTGTTAAACTGGGTAAAACTTTTAGTGAAACGCACCAAATGCTATAAAATGCATATGGTGATGAGTGTCTATCCCGTACGCAAGTTTACGAGTGGTTCAGGCGATTCAAATCGGGTAGAGAGGCGCTGGATGATGACGAAAGATCAGGCCGTCCCAGAACCGGATTATCGGAAGAAAACATCGAAAAAGTGCGTGAATTCATCAAACATAACAAAAAATCGTCGGTGAAAGTTATTGAAATGGAATTAGGCATTCTTCAAACAACCGCATACCGCATTTTGACCGAAGTTTTGGGCCTTAAGAAGGTTAATTCGCGGTTTGTACCACACAAACTCACCGAAGACCAAAAAGTTGATCGAATTGCGCATTGCAAAGACATCGTTAAAAGTGCTCGGCAGGATCGAAACTTCTTGAAATCGATTGTAACTGGTGACGAGATGTGGTGTTTTGAATATGAGCCCGAAACAAAGCGGCAAAGTGCTGAATGGAGAGCGCCGGATGAAGGAACACCCAAAAATAGTCTCTTGGTGAAGTCAAAAGTTAAGGTGATGCTGATTTGTTTTTACGATTTAAAAGAAATTATCCACAAAGAATTCGTTCAGCCCGGCCAGACAGTCACTGGAGAGTTTTACTTCGGCGTCATGAAGCGTTTGCTGGCAAGAATTCGTCGTATTCGGCCCGAATATCGCGAAATCGGCAGTTGGACTCTTTTGGACGATAATGCACCATCACATCGTTCGCGACTTGTAACTGAATTTTTGGTCAAAAATCACATTATTCGGTTGCATCATCCGCCCTATTCACCAGATGTCGCTCCGTGCGATTTCTATCTGTTCCCGAAACTGCATTTGGCGATGAAAGGAAAGTGGCACGCATCGATTGATGCCATTGAGAAGGCGACGACCGCCGTCCTAAAGACCATTCCAATAAAGGACATGGAGAAGTCGTTTGACAACTTGTTGGAGCGTGCAAATATCTGTATCGATGCAGAAGGGGAATACATTGATTAATAAAAATGATTTGTTCCAAAATGTACATTGCTTTCTTGTTTTTTTTAAACGTTCGGTTTCTTTTGGAATGGAGGGTGTATTTCAGTTCTTTTCAGATTTTCAACTAATTGCACAATCAAACACCTTAAACAACAAATTATTAATTTGGTCAAATAACCAACTCGTCACGTACACTATAACACAATTTCTTCCTTGGATTATTTGCATTCGAGAGTCAGCGGTAAAGGTTGACAATAACTAATTGACAAAACGCCAACAATTAATTTCGACTTTAAATTCTTAATAATTTAGAAAGTACGTCAACTTCACTAGTTCAATTCTAAATATTCCAAACAAAGAAAATCCTCAACTTAGGCTGGGTTATTGGGATTGTGCATGTATAGAGTTTTCAATTTTTAATTTTGTATATTCAAGCTCCTAAAGTTCTATTTGCTGATGGATGATATATAGGATATATAACTTATTCGTTTAAGTTTACTGAAATGAAACAAAACTAGTGACATTATTTAACGCAAGAAAATAAGATGAGATTTGTACGGAGCAGAAATGTAGACATTACGAAAAGACGACAACAAGTAGTGTATTTGAGTTCTCAAAAAAAAAAAAAAAAAAAAAATGATTGGAACCTTAAAGCAATACAGAGCATTAAAAATAATAGGAGTGAAAGAATCTAATGTGAAATAAGCTCTCGTAAAGACAGTAGAGAGAATCACGCGCTATAGGATATAGATAGCCACAGACCCGTCGAGAGCCAACTTTGGCCCCGGGGTTGAGTTATCATCGAGCCTGGTATAAAAACTGGCAAACTAGACCTATATCTCATAAACTGGCAAACTATATAGCATATATTTACTAGTTACATTATACTAATTACATTAAATACATATACTAATTACATTAAATACATATACTAATTACATTACTAGACTTACACTTCGTAATCTACAAAACAGCTTTCCTTGCTTTCCTGATAGCAAATGTATCTATGACAGTGGCAGACGGTGGATTGTGGTTTCGGGTGTTGCAGTACGAACGATAAGAGTCAGAAGATATAAAGTTGACTCATTGACTAATCAGCATATCTTTAGATGCAAATGCTATGTGAGATGTTAGATTAAATAAAATTATGTTTTAAAAAAATAAAAAATGCAGAACATTTTATCAGATTAATCACCTTAATTAATTATTAAGTTCATCCTCCTCTCTTTGATTGGAGCAAATCTGTCTAATACATGCTGGTTGAATTCCGGTATTCTTATTGTCAGGTCTTTTTCGATGGAAAGCATAACCAATGATGATATCCTTTCTTGGGACATTCAATTCCTTGAAAGTGTCAACTCTTTCTCATGTGGAAAAAAACTTTTCGTCTTTTGCTGACGCCATAGGTACAGTTAATATTAATTTCAGAAGCTTTGTAGATTCACTAAATATTTTTTTCTAGATTATTGCGAACGATTCATTCTATCAAACTCAGTCCCTGACAGTAATCTGAATTTCTCTTCAGCGTTGACTAAAGAGAGTTCGTAGCAGAGATTAGTGTTATAAAACAAATGTACTACCATGAGCAAAATAAATGACGCGTCTCTTTATTTTGAAGTTTTTTGAAAATATCTCCGTTTTCTTTATATGTTCGAAATTTCGGAAGGTTTCCCCAGCAGGACAGGTTAATAACAAACCCGTTTTTAATATTTGTGTTAGATATTAGCTTAAAATAAAGAAATTAGAAGCAAAAAACATTAAATCGACAGAAATCTCGAGAATTACCAACTCTGCTAAAGTGGGAAATTTTCAAGAACACGAGGGAATTCTGCATTTCAACACGAAGCAGCGACATCTATGTCATTGAGAGAAATGTGGATTAAATCTACAAACTAAACTTTTAACGAATATTTCTAGTATGTCTTATTATATGCATTATCTACAAACTCCAAATATATGAATATATGCTAAGTATTAACATAAAGATAGAGCAAATAGTGGAAATTATCTATGGAAAAGGACGAATTGGTAGGACGATCGTAATGAAATATCGCTTTACCGGAACAGGCTCACTTCACGTAAAAAAACAAATAGCTCAGTTAGTTAAAGCAACGAGTCTGTATGCTGAAGGTAGCGGGTTCGATCCCGTGGAAGTGCCGTTATCATTTTTATCACTACACTACGGTTATTTTTTTTATTTTTTTTATTTAGGAAAGAATCAAATTGTAACGTATGTGTAAAACTCATGACGATACAAAAAAAGAAAAAATGCTGTTGTCGCACTTGCATTAGCGTCCCTAATTTTGTTTGCAAACAGTTTCGTAATTATTTCCCCTGTGCTCACTGCTCACCATATGCTCGCTGGCGCATAACGAATGTTTCCCAGTAAATGTTAATTCTAATTTGGAGAATTTTATAAAGTTTCACAATATTTCTCACTAGATAGTCTTCTATCTACGTGTTTGGATATTTTGATAACAGATTTCCCTATTAAATGTTTAATTTTCCCTAGATGTTTAATTACGGAAAAGTTCTACAATGTATTTGTATTGAATTGAAATTGTTTTGAATTTACTACATAAGGTAAGTAGACCGAAGGAGGAGAACTCAAGTAATTGATATTCTACGTAAAAGCAACCTATTGTAGAATGATATTGCTTCTTACCTTCAGCACATAATCTTTACGTTAGAGAGTCAGACAGAGAAAAATCCTGGTTTTTCCTCCTCTATGACCACCCATCTTAAACCTCTACATATCATTGTTCGTCTCACAAAATTTCGGTGCTCCAAAAACATTCAAATAATAATAATAATAATAATAATAATAATAATAATAATAATAATAATAATAATAATAATAATAATAATAATAATAATAATAATCCTGAATATGCCATCCTTAATAATGTAAGGATATCTTAGTTTCCTAGTTTAAATCTTAAATATCTTAGTTTAAAATGCTTTCTTTAGTACTTATTTGAGCAACCATGTAGGAGGGGGTACGACTTTTTATTTTGCCCCTCTCATTTCAGTAGCCTTCCAACAGAAAGTAATTTTTGATAAGCAGGACATACAAAATGAATAAGAAATATATTTACAGCATCCTCTCCCCTTTCATGATTGGAATATCACGTAATATTTTTTATTCTACGAAAGATGGCCCTGTGCGGTTAGGGGTAGGTAACTAAAAAAATACCTAATATATAGCGCCCCTTGATTGTAATATTACCGCTTCTTTATTTGTACGAGGGAGCCCCTACACAATCAAGGGTGACAAAAAGAATAGGAAGAGTGTCTATTGATTCCAGTGGTGGATCCAGCACGAACTCCTGGGGGAGGGGAGGGGAAGTGAAACATTCTTTTGATGATGTGAAGCTGTCACAAATTACCACTTAACTAAACTAAACAATAGTGGGGGGAACTGGAACCCAGTCAGTTTAAATTGATGTAAAAGTTTAATTTTTGGATTCATATTAAAGTTTTGGTTTCAAATGAGAATTTCAGTCCAAGTGGTCAATGATCAAATCTCGTGGGGCTCTTCAGTGTAGGCTAATACGGCCCCCTTATGAGAAAAGGCAAAATTATTAACATGTTTATAACTTTCGAATTTTTCGTCTATTTTAAAGAAATATTTTGCTTCGTATTAAAGTGTTGGTTCCAAATGACATACTCAGTCCGAGTGGACAATGATCAAATCTCCGGGGGGTCTTCAGTATAGGGGGCTACGGCTCCCTTATGGGAAAAGGCAAAAATATGAAAATGCTTATAACTTCCGACTTTTCCGTCTATTTTAAAGAAATTATTGGCTTCATATTAAAGTCTTGGCTTCAAATGACAATTTTAGTCCGTGTGGACAATGATCAAATCTCGGAGGGCTCTTCGGTGTAGGGGTTTCGGCTTCTTTATGGGACAAGATTCACGTAGTTGATATTGCAAAATTGTTTTGTATATATATGTGGAAACTTGCACCATTTGGTTAATTTTACCTCTTATGTTTTGCAGATTCATATTCCAAGCAATAGTTACTTCGCAGAGCTAAAAGAAGGCATTTACTAGTTTCATTAAAATGAAATGTCTTTTATGAGAGGAGCAGACGAACGAAGAGGCATCCAAACGGTGGTTGAGTCGTACGGTTGAAACTCGTTAAGCTGGCTTCAATTATTATTATTATTATTATTATTATTATTATTATTATTATTATTATTATTATTATTAATAATAATAATAATAATAATAAAGCATTGCAGGGACCTTTGGTGCAGGGGGTCCGTGGCTCGATTCCACTTCGTGCCAAGTGAAATTTGAGGTGGACAAATACCGTGTGCATGGGTATGTGTTTTCTTGAGATTTTCCATTTTCCTCCCACTTTCTTCATTTCACCATTTCATTCATCATCATTCTCCCTTAGCGTAGGTGCATAATCGTCCAACGTTAAACTAGATATTGCAATTTCAATAATAATAATAATAAAAATTAATTCAACTGAAAGGACTGTAATTTATGTGGACAGCAATTATCATAAATATGCAACCATTATAAAAACAATGCTTTGAGTAGAAAGACAATCCTTCCCAAGTGTTAACGAATGCGCACGAGATAAGACATGTCTCAAGAAAGAGACAAGACGCGCTTTGTGACATCCAAGATAATACGAGGCAAATGTTTTGGACACGAGATAGCTTGTAAAATGTCTCGTCTTGTCTGGAATGTCTCGAAAACAAAAGTCTAAGTTTTAAAATTATTTTTCAAGATCTATTCTCTCAGAAGTAGTTCTCTGCCTTAAAATTAATAACGACATTTGTGATTTAGAAAAAGATAAACAATGCCTAAAGTTAATAGTTAACTTTTCGAAAAGAAGCTTCATTAAGGGTGAACCTGAAAGATGTCCACAAACTTCGGGATGTGATTCGTGACATCAAAAGGAGACAAATGGTCCTTCTTGCAGTTTTCGAATTCAGCTTCGTTGTCGAGATACAGGGTTGCCAACTGGTCGTGTTTGAGAAACTCACTGGGAATAAATTCAAGTCCAAGAATAAACTACTACTCATATATTTTTCAGGTCAATTGACTTATACCATGTTGTAAGGTCAAATATTTATTTATGAAGTGTGTACAAAATTCGCCAGGGTCTTTTCTGAGAAAATCGTCGAGAAAAAGTCACCTCCAAGAATAAACTACCCCTCGTAAATTTTTCTAAGAGAAATATCTGATACTGCAATATAGGGTTGTTAATTAAATATTGATTAATGAAAAATAAACAAAATTGTTAAAACCATTTTTGAGAAAATAGCGTTTTTCGATTTTCGGCTGTTTGTAAACCACACTTATTTTAGGTGGTAGGAAAAAATGGAAAAGCTCCTGTAAGAATACTAAGTAAACCCTAAGTTTAAAATTTGGTGTAGATAAGTTGAACGGTATGGCCTCTAGGCGAGTGCATATAAAAGTGTGCCGAACGGACGGACCGGAAGGACGGGTGTCGAAAAGTCACATTTTCGGTATGTAGACACCATGAAACATGTAAATCCGTTGAAATCTGAATTTGATATTATTTTCACAATCACCATATTTTCTTCTCTCTTTTGTCGCTCGAAAAAGAAAAGCCTGAGTTTACCACAAATAGCTAGGGAGTTTCTCAAAAAATATTCAATTACAGGGCCACCGAACTAAACTTTTTCAATTCAATTTCTTAACTGTGTTAGGCCGCAGTTGTTACTGAAGTGTGTATTTGGATAATACGAATAAAATTATCGTATTATTCAAATACATCGAATGTCAGATTATCGAATAAAAAACTTCGATTGAAGAAAATCCATACTACAAAACTAACTCACACTTTGAGCACATTTTCATTAGACATATAATAGACCAATTAATGCAATCATTGTTTATGAAATATGAAAAAAATCAAATGAGTCACTTTGGGAAAGTCGTTCAAAAAGAACACGTCAGGAGTAACCTACCTCTTGTGAATTGTTTCGAACAATGAGTTAAGATATACTTTTGGTTATTAATGAAATATTTATTTGCGAAATTTGAACAAAATTGCCTGTCGTTCGAGAAAATTGTCGGGGAAAAAACCTTGACCCCAAAAATAAACTATCTTGTAATTGTTTTTCATAGAAATGACGTATACTAAAATATAGGGTTATTAATGAAATACTTATTTATGAATTATCAATAAAATTGTCCGAGTAATTTTTGAGAAAATCGTGAGGAAAAAATGACTCCCCGAAGAAACTATCTCTTGAGGATTCTTTCAGGGTAAGCGAGTTATTCCATATTACTAGGTTTTTAATGAAATATTTATTTCTGAGTACGAACAAAATTGCTTGACTCATTTTTGAGAAAACCGTGGAGGAAAAACACCCCCAAGAGTAAACTACCCCTCGCATATTTTTTCAGGACAAACGAGTTTTGCCATATTGTTCGGTTATTAACGAAATATTTATTTTTGAAATATGAATAAACTCTTTTGAGTCGTTTTTGAGAAAATCGCCCAGACAACACTCCGCCAAGAATAAACTACCCCTCGCATTTTTTTAGGACAAACGAGTTATGCCATATTGATAAGTTATTAATGAAATCTTTATTTTGAAATATGAACGAAAACATTTGAGTCCATTTTGAGAAAATCACTGAGAAAAAACTCACCCCCTTAGTATAAACTACCCCTTTTAGATTTTTCTCAGATAAATGCCTTATACCACAAAATAGGGTTGCTAATTAAATATTGATTTATAAAAAAAGAAAGAAAACAAGATCGTTAGAGCCAGTTATGAGAAAATCTTTTTTTTTATTTTCATCGTACAGGAAACTACCCTTGTTTTGGGAGTAGGAGGGAAATAAAAAAAACTATAGGAAATACTATGAAAATCTTAAACTAAAATTTGGTGCAGATAAGTTGAACATACCGTAAATTTTTCAACTAATTTACGGTATGTTCAAGTATGGCTTCTAGGCGAGGTATGGCTTCTAGGCGAGTGCACAGAAAAGTGTAGCGAACGGACGGACGAACTGATGGACATGTATCGAAAAATAACTTTTTCGGTGTTAGGGGCTATAATACGTGTAAATTCGTTGAAATCTCAAATTTGATTTTTTTTTCGAACACCATACTTTCTTCTCTCATTTGTCACTTCAAAGTAAAAGGAACTAAGAACTACAGATAAAAGACACCTACTTTTACACATAGACATTTATTGATTTAAAACTGTTTTAGTTTGTGTCATTTCACTTCCAATTGAAAGGTTTTACAATGATTAACGGCATACCAATGACGAGACGGAAGTTTTCAGGAAGTAAATGCATTCAGAAGTCTAGACTGCATTACAGCCTGTTTTTATTTCTGCAATTGTTAACAGCTGTAATTTCGTCCAAACGCTACATGAAATAATTTTTGGTTGACGTCATTGTATTACTATTTTAGTATTGTTCTCTTCAGACTTGGTTGAAGTTTTGTCTTAACGGTTATACATTTTTCTTTCTTATTTCATCGTTACACATAAGAACAAAATGTTATGGTGAGTGGATAGATTCGAACCTATGAACATTGAGTTTATATTCTTCCAACACTTTACCAATGGACCAAGCTTTGTCTTCACGTTAACGCCCGGTTACAGGGTTTACTACGATTTAAATAAAATGGCTGGCTGTTAGAATTCCCTGCTCACATATTTCGATAAATAATTTTCATTGCTTCGTAGATACGTAGAGCAATGTTTAGATACACATTTTAAGAGAGTGAATTTTGGTGTACCGGTATATAATAATTTCATGCCAGGTAAAAGCTAGATAAGTTTTGATAAAATGTTTCATATGTAGTTCTCAATAATAAGCTTGCTGTTCGGAGTGAAGTTCCAAGGTTCAGCATTGCCTAGCAGTGTTTGCTATTAATATCCCTTCTAACAATATTGGCAGTGGACAAAAGTTAGCCCGTGTTGAAGCTTTTTGCTCCTAATTTAGTTATTTTACTTATTTAAGGACTATATTGAAAATTGTCAGCAGGCACGTATGCAGTAATTTATTTCGGGAGAAGTCCGACTTCATTATTAGGATAAATTATAATAAAATTTAAAAGATAATCCTTAAATTTAGGCTAAATTTACAGAGAAGTTGGGATTTCAGAGGGGAGTCCGGACCACCTGGACCCACCCCTAAATGCGTCCTTGTTTGTCAGTAACGTTTCCTCATTTTGAAACCCTCAAAAACTTCGGATATATAAAGGAAAACGAGTTATTTTCGATAAAATATCACTTCAGAAGACGCGACAGATTTATTGCACATGGTGGTATCCCAAGTTCACAAGGGCAAGAATTCATTAATTTTGATTCTCTGTCATTGTGCTCTATCGAAAGGTTAGGTTTGTAACATATTACTCCTACGAACAAGCATGACTGGCAGATAGGAATACTGAACACAACTCCAGAGAAATGCATGCTGAACATACGTTTATAGCTACGCTTTGGTGATTTGCCCTCAAGGTCAATCGAGTGGTAATTCAGTTCCGTCTCTGTTCTTAAGCCATGTTCGTATTACTTCGAACAGTTTTGATAATGAAAAGCATGCCTCTTAATATAACAGACTTCTTTCGCGTAAGAAATCGAAACTCAGTTGGTCAGAGCAACTAGTCTGTAAGAATTAGGTTGTTAGTTAGTTAGGAGCCCAGTACGAGTAAGGGTTTTTATTACTATTGTTTTTATCTTTTTTATGTGAGGAAAAATCAAATTGTGACATCGCGATATCAAATGTATTTGATTAGGTAGCTTTGTCTTAGCTAAACTTTAAACATCAGTAACCGTCGAAATTATTTCACCAACTGATTACTTACTGAACATTTCAAACACGTCAAACCAGTGGCATAACATGAAGGTTAACCTCTCCTCCGCAGTCCTTAGTTATGCGTCCGTACTTTCAAGAGCGGACTAAGGGCCGGGCAACTGCCCGGGGCGCCAGAGAAAGAGGGGCACCAAAACGAGCCTCAAAAAGTAAATTTTATAATGTGCTTTCTACTGAAGTTTTTGGTTTATATTCTTGTAAAGTAGTGGCAATTATATGATCTTTTTCCATTTCATTATGGAAGAAGAGAGTTTCATAGTACTAAGGGGGCTGTATCGAAAAATTGAGAGATGGCATGTAGAATAAAGAGTGCCGGGAATTAAGTATTGTTTGTTTGTTTGCTTTAGTTTAGCGTTCCACGGTTATGCCTTAATGGGCAAGGGAGATGTGGATACTAATTATAGTGGATCCGAACCACTTTTATCGTTCAACAGTAATCCACCGGGAATTGGACCCGGTACCACAGAAGGCAGGCGTGCTAGCCACTAGACCAGGGGGAGTGGAGTTGGTATTGTTTATAGCGGGCCATATTCTTTGTGAACTTTTCCTAGGTAATGGATTTCTTTTTGAAAATGGGTTTAAAACAGGGGCGTCATTTAGGGAGGGCAGGGAGGGGCATTTGCCCCCCCCCTGAGTTTGAGATGTATATAGATTTTATCATTAGAATAGTAGTAAATCAGTGAAAAACGCGAAATTTTACTTATATCAAGAGGTCTTGCCCCCCCCCCCAAAGCAAAATCTGAAATTATTACGGTACAGCTTAGCACTGTTCGGTACACACCATCCTTAACCGGCCTCCGTGGTGAACTCCCTACTCCTCGCCCTCAAATAATACAGCTTTGCACTATTTTATTTGTGGGTTCGGAAAATTTGTTTTCACGACGATCGTTCAAGGAAGGCGCGATACACTTCACCGTTACGGTCCAGATTCGGACGGATCACCTGGGCGAAGATCTAAGGCGTGTTACGAAAAATAGATGATAACATCACCTGTTTTTGTAGATCACTTACAAGCGACATAACAACCATAATCTTAATTCGTCATGCGTTCTAAAAAAGAGAAAACAAACAAATCTAAAATTAGAGTGCCATTTATTCAAAGATTAAACATACCTATAACATACTAACTAGTTTTTGTTTTGCCCCATTTTCGTAGCAAGTTCGTAAATACGTTTTAATCGTTCACAAGATAGTATGGTTCGTCGTGGCGCCTATTGTAGAAATCACGTTTTGGTAAGCTCACTGCGAATCCAAAATAATCTTTTGGTGGAGATTGTCCTTTCTTCCAATTTTAAAAGTTTATGAAACAGTCCATCCTGGCTGGCGTAATAACTGCATTATGAGGCAACTACTGTTGAAGATACTATATTATTCGAACATTTTACTGTAGTTGATTACCACGAGTCCATTATCTATTAGAGTCACCTGCCAAGTCCTTTTTTTCACATGTAATCTCGAACACGCCCCCCTTGTTATAAAGTACTACTTGGGGCTGATTTACTCTAATAATGACTTACACAACACCTGCGAAAAACACTAGTATCTGCATTATTATTCTCACATATCATTTATGGAATTTCGAAGACAGTTCTAGTTTTTCTAAAACATAACGTAATTTAAATCATTAAAAAAGCACTTCGGCGTCGAGATAATACTATGATCAGCAAAACTTGCTGAATCATAGTTCACACACACACTTACACTAACATTGGTTTTCAAATCAGCAGTTCTCTCTGTTTTCTTCTTCCTCTTCCTCTACTCCCTTTCCTTCGGTACTACCAGGTGGTAGCACAATCAACGGGGAGCATACACCACACAAAGTGTACAAATTCAGATGAACGTCACATAATGCACCAACGCAGAATTTGCGTTTATACGGAAAATATTTTAAGCAAATTTTTGGTACAGTTACATTGGCGGTCGAAAGGAATGTACGTGCACCATTGAATAATGGTAAACGTTCAAGAACCCTGACTGTAGTTTCACTACTATGATCATCACTGTTCCAAAGTCAAGATGAACATTAACTCACTAGGAATTTTATAAGAACTTTCGTCGCGTTACACTTCATCAGATGAAAAAGTTTCATTAACTTTCATTTAACGTAGAAAAACGATAAACGCGTGGGGCATTTATACACTTACATAAAAGTTTTATGGGGCTTTTATATGTAAAGTCTGTAAAGTTCTTTCTTTCTTTCTATTCCTTTTTTTTTAACATTCGGCACTGTCACTAAGTTAAACATTTATACGTGCATGACTCACAATAGATATACAAATAATTCTCATGATATACCTTTAATATACGAATTACAATATTGCTATGTGCGCTCTTATTGTTAAAATAACACAAACATTATACGAAATCATGGCATTATTTAGAGGTAAAATATTCACATTACTTACTTTACGGTATTATACGAAAAACTATAGAACATGAACAAATAATTATTATGAATAACTCAACTTTTCAACAAATAGATAAAACAAACATTATTTGAATAATGTATTTCAATATTCCACAAAAGGAAATGAACAAACTTATTCTACACACATTATACTTAAATTGCATAAATGACGAAGCATACTTGCACTTCTCACGCTATTCTGACAAAAAAGTTACGAAAACAAAATTGTTATTCACAAATACAAGGATTACACATCATTTAAACATAATAACTACGTGAAACAAGTTTATTACCACTCTTTTGTACTGTAACAATAAGAGTGAGGCCGGATAGAAGTAAGTCTGCCACACTTTTACGCTAATAAGCGCCTATCCACTTAAATTTTTAAGTCTCCCTTCCCCATTACATTTCTATTATCATCCCACCCCTTTGGAATGGCAACAAGACCTTCTAGTGAGGTAGGAATATAAAACAACATAGAAAAGTGAACCCAAAGGTTAAAATAAATGAGGGGGGGAGTTGCCATTCATAATTCAATACTCGTGTCACAGTGTTCCACTGACACATAAAAACTTACTCTCACTCTGACTACGTCAGAGCACATCATCGTTTACATTCTTAATAACACACGAATGCTATACAATTCACCTCGTACATTTGGTGGTTTAAGATCTTACAGTTAGTCTTTTTTTTATGTTTCCTTTACATATGAATACTAATAAACAACATCTTCATGCATATTAGCATTTAGGAAATAATTATGTCTGTGACTTTTTTTTTTACACGTCACGTCTATTTAGCTTAGGATTCAGCAAATGATTTAGAGCTAACATAAGAGTACGACACCGACAATCTAGCTTATCGTTTAAATATTGCAAATATGTATCACATTTCAATAGCTCTTTCAACAACAACTGAACATTGAACTTATTACTTTCGCTCTGGTTGAATACAGACAAACTAACTTTTGTTATATTCAAAGAATTAACATTTACTAAAGTTTCCGGTTCACAAGAATCAGTTTTTTCACTATTTTCTCTTACAGAATCAAATTCTTTTTCATGTATATGTTTCTTAGCTAATTCTAACCAGATGTTCCTAGTTTTTTGAGTGGGTCTCCACACTCTCATACGATCGATAGAGTGTACGCCACAAGATTCTCCAGTTAAAGGATCTACAAGTTCAAAGACTTTGTCTGAAATTTCATTTTTACAAAATAGTGGACCTTTGTAAAGCATAAAAAACTTGCGGATCTTTTTGTCTACTGCTGAACTCAAATGTGATTGCAACAAAAATACCAAATCATTTTCTTTTATTTTGTATTTTCTTTCTTGGGATGCGTTATATTTCTCGTTTCTTTTTCTAACTTTTTCACTTCTACGGTAGTCAGCCATTATGAGTTTATTTTCCCAATTTACAGGTTCACTTTCATCATAGCTTTCGTTTGTTACAATGCCAAAATGCTTCAACACAGAATAATTTGCTTTTACATTTAAATGAAGACTAGCAGGGCTGACACCTAAACTACTACACACAGAATAATTTAACAAAATGACAATCTGAGGTATGTATCTTTCCCAAGAAGTATGTTCTTCGTTACACAACAATTTGAACATCCTATTCGTCTCCCTATGGATTCTCTCTACAACTGAGCTCTTTGGGTGGTAAGGTGTTACATAATGAATTTTAATACCATATTCTTCCATTTTAGATTTAAATTTTGCTGATACAAAACACCCACCATTGTCTACTAGTATGGATTTTGGAATTCCCATGGTTACAAAATAGTAATATTCTAAACATCTCAAAACACATTTGGTCGTTGCATTTCTGATTGGGAACATCGTGTAATATCTACTAAATACATCCAAAATTGACAATGCAAATTTATTTCCAGTATGAGAAGGTGGATAAGGTCCTAACAAATCGATCGAGACCATGTCTCTTACATTCTTTACAGCTACAGTTTGTAAAGGTCTAGCTGGTGGTGAAGTTTCAACTTTCGTACGTTTACAGACAACACAGTCACGCAAATAATTGCTGATATCTCTACGCATGGACTTCCAATAACAACAATCACTTACAAAGCCTAAAACCTTTTCAAAACCAAAATGACCTTTTTCATGATAATTCTGAATTACATCGTTCACAAGTGAAGAAGGAGGAATACAAATTTTCCATTGATTAGGAAAATGGTAACTACGATTCAACAAAATTCCATTTTCAATTTTGTAAAATTCACCAATATTTCGATTCTTAACCTTAACATAAGGATCATTGGGTTTCTCTAAGTACTTCATGATATTTTCATACTCTGGGTGCTCTCTTTGTTTACTGATCAAATCTTGTACAGACAAATGTTTAAAACAAGATGGCAACACTTCGTACTTATTAACTTCATACTTTTCAACCTCAGGAAACAGAATGATACGTGACAATGCATCGCTAGCTTGATTATCTTGACCTTTAATATATACAATTTGTACATCAAATCCCTGAATTTGTAAACTCCAACGAGCAAGTCTAGAATTCCACTGTCTCATTTTGTGCAAATATACCAATGAGTTATGATCCGTGTAAATTTTTACATGCCTTCCATACAACAATTGAGACCAACGTTTAAGCGCGACTACAATTGAAAGACACTCACGTTCAGTCACAGTGTAATTCTTCTCAGCAGGTTTTAACGTTCTACTATAAAACCCTAAAATATGTTTCTTACCATCTACTTCTTGAAAAAGAATGTTTCCTAAAGCAACTGAACTACAGTCTGTAATTAAACAAAAATCATGATCTAACAAAGGATGTGCAAGCATTACTTCTTGAACTAAATCACTTTTCAACTGGTTAAAACTATCTTCACAAGATTGATCCCAGATCCATTTTTTATTTTTCTTTAACAAACCAAATAAAGGTTCAGATTTTTGAGCGAAATTTTCAACAAATTTGGCACACCACTGAAACAAACCTAAAACTCTTTGCAATTCTTTCAAATTTCTAGGCCTTGGTAGGTCTTTGATGCACTGTACATAAGAAGGATTTTTTGTTATGCCTTGCGGACTGATGTCAAACCCTAAAAAACTAAATTTCGTATTACAAAAAGTACACTTTTGTAGATTTAAAGTCATACCAGCCTCGTAGACTTTCTGAAATATTTGATCCAAAAATTGTAACTGTTCTTCAAAAGTCATAGAAATTACAGAGACATCATCGATGTACGAGACTACTTTTTCATATAAACCTGCCCCAAGGACAGTTTGCAAACACAACATAAAAGCAGCTCCTCCGTTTATGTAACCAAACGGAACTCGAGTATACTGATACATTTTACCGTTCCAACAAAAGGCTGTGTATTGTTTACTTTCTTTACTTAAACATACTTGTAAATAACTTCCCACAAAATCTAAACAGGACACGAATTGAATTCCTTGAAATTTGATGAGAAGGTCATCGATCTTATTGACTTTTAACTGCTTTAATTTCACAAATTTGTTCAATTGAGTTAAATCTATGACAGTACGAAGTTTACTAGTGTTTTTCTTAGCTACACACAACAAAGGATGACAATGCACAGAAATACATTCTTCCACTACGCCACATTCTAGCCATTCAGCTATTTGCTGTTCAATATTTTCTTTGTATTTAAAAGGTAATGGGTACTGACGTTTTACAATCGGTTGGTCTGTTTCGACTTCGATGGTGTATTCAAATTTATTACATTTACCTGGCAAATCGCTAAAAACCAATCTATGTTTCAATAACAAATCATAAAGTCGTTGTTTTTGAACATTAGATAAATTTTCAATTTCAAGAACTTTTGTTCTAATTTCAGTAACAGAAGGAAAGTGACTTTGGGTATTACGAGTAATTTTACTTGTATTACAAACATCCTGATCTATTTTTACATTATTATGAGACTTTTGAATTTCCTCATCCAATTTATGAATTTGTTCCCCATAGAAATGATACAAAAATTTACTTCAGCAGCTTCGTTCAAACGTGCTTGTTTTATTTGCTCTATGTTTAAATCATTATTGATATTACACCTTTCTACATGTTCAAATGCTTTACTGTTTTCAAACAAACTATCCATCCATTCCTGCGTCAACTGTTTCTTATGCATTTCTAAATTCTTAACTATTGGACACTCTAGCACAGGTTCGACTACATCTTCGTTTTCGCTTTCAATAGCTGAATTAGTGTCAACACAATTCGCATTATTTAAATGAAAACCAACCTTATTAACACTCTCTCTAGTAAGTATTTTTACTTTACCTTTACTTTCATTACTCAGAAGGGGGTCACTACCAAATCCGTGCTCATACTCTTTCATTAGTACCTTACAAGTGTTAGGGTCGTAACCTACAGTAACGGATTTCTCGCCAAAGTCTAATTTCGCATTAGCTAGCGATAAGAAATCTCTGCCTAGCAGACAATTACAATTAAGGTCACTGACAACAATAAATCTAACATCACAAGTTACAGGTCCAATTTCTACACAGAGGGTAACCTCGCCCTTAACTGATTTTGTTCTTTTTCCACTATAATCTACTAGAACAATCTGAGGAGCGGGTTGTAATACAGCGTTTGACACTATATTAGATATTTTTTTCCACGCATTATAACTTAACAAACAAGCCGAAGCACCTGAATCGCACAGAGCATACAGATTTTCATTCATAATTTTGACAAGAATTTCAGCAGTGGCACATGAATTTACATTAGTTTTACAAAAATCTTTAGTTTCCTCTTCGTCAGATGAGAAAACATCATCCCACTGTACTAAGTTTATTAAATTTTTATCAAGCTTTACAAAAACAGTCTGACTATTTGGAAGGAGTGCATTATTTAACTCATTACTACACGTTTGAATTAATTCCCTGCTATGAGCACTCTTCAGGCAGGGTGCTTCTAGTTTGGGGGAGGAAATCTATTTTGAAACCCAAAATTACCTGCAGTGACATTCGTAAAATTCGGTCTTGGTGGCCTAAAGCCAGTAGGATTACCAAAGTTCGAAGGATTTACAAAATTTCCATTACTGTAACCAGTCTGAGGCGAATTTCTTGTTTGGGAATTACCATTCACTGACCTATTAGTCACATCGCTAGTGGCTTCATTTTGATTCCCATTAGCATTGCTATTACTTACATTTGAACCATGATTGCAAAAACACGCACTTTCTTCATGCCTATCAGAACTACTATTGTTATTCCATTTTTTCTTTTTGTTTCTACGAAAGGAATTTTTTCTTTTCCGATTATTTCTGTTGTTTGAATTTTCGTTCGAATGTACCTGATCTGACTCATCACAGTCACTAACGTTATTCTGATTACTTGTACGCTTACCGTTCTTATCAACAGATACCTGGTTGACTTTCAGAAACCTATGATTATTGCTGTTATTACGGTTATCAGACCTGGGAATTGCTTCTAATCTTTGTATGACGGACAATACAGAAGAAAAATTCATAGTGGACAAAGTTGTTAACTGACGTCGGTAGTAAGGTGGAATCAAATTGAGAATCATACTAATAGCTAACGATTCTTTTATGTCGGGATTAATTTCTTGAATCTTATTACATCTATATGACACAAAATTGTACACACTTCCGTCGACTTTTGCATCATATGGTTTGTATTGCAATACCATTAACTTGTTAGCACGAACCTGTTCATTCTCAAACTCTAATTTGAACAATTCGGCAAAACGATCGTAAGAAGTGAAAAAATCACAATTGTTAATGTACCAATTTTGCGCAGAACCAGTCAACAAAAATTTGATAATATCTAAATATTGACTACGAGAAATTGACATAAGCGAAGCTTGATCTTCAAACTTACGTAAGAATGCAGTGGCAGTCAATTCATTTTCGTGACCAGAGAATTTCTCGAAAGATTCTAAATCTCGTAATTTTAAAGCTACTTTTCTTTCTCGTTTTTTCCTCCGTTTGATTGTTTTTACCCCAACAAAGCTATTATCACTGTGAGAGTCCGAAGAATCATTTTCACTTAACACCGGACTAACATCATAGTCAAGAAAAGGGTTGGTGTTTTTACGTACACTAGTGTCAACTTTTTCTTCTTTAATTTCCATCTCGGATTTTACGTTTCCCACAAGTGTTGATGACCTAATTTGACTTTCAATCATACTCACGCGCAAGTTTCTAACCTCTTGATTTACTATATCGAACTTACTTTCTACTTCGCCCTTAACATCGTCTATCATCGTTTGAGTATGATGAGCTATTTCTCGTGTTGCAATACTTACATCAAAAATCTCACGAACACTTTGATCCAATTTCATGATTCTACTTTCGTGTTCTCCCACTTTTTCCTGCGCTCGCTCAGCTTTATCATTTACCAAGTTGACATCGGAACTTAAATCCTTAACTTTATTTCCAATCATTATAATACGTTCCTCGGTGTCCCTAACTTGATCTCCTAACTGATTAGCTTTAGCATTGACTAAACGTATTTTGTCTTCGTTATTTTTCACGGCAAGCTTAACTTCATCAACCTTTGTTTCTTGTACATTTAATTTCTCTTGAAACTGTGCTGACAGTTTTTCAAAGTTATCCGCACAAGTACGACTAACCCTGTCTATTTCACTTCTCATTTGTACTAACTCAGTCGACAGTGTCTGAATTTGCCCATCCATCCTATATTCTAACATTTCTAATTTACCTGTAAGGTCGTTAGAGAACTTTTCTATCTGAGCTTGGGTTTCAGTTTTCGACTCGTTAATGACATCATTGAGTTGTCGCTTAGTGTCATTTACACTACCATTAAGTGATTGCATTTGTTCTTTAGTATCGTTCACACTACCATTAAGTGATTGTATTTGTTCTTTAGTATCGTTAACAGCAGCGTTAATTTTATTAATAGCTTCAAGCAAAGTTAGCAAACTCAAATTTTCACTTTCTGCCATGATTACCAGTTACAAATATACAAACACAACAAACACCAATAATATCTTCAAGTTAGCGCATATAGCATATCATGAGAAATGAAACCTATCGAATATTACAACACCTAGATCTTCTCCCAGATGCTACATCCGTTACGAATCAATTAATAAAAACGTGAATTATTATTAATTGATCCGTCCCTGGAGGGAAACGCCATTCTATTACGGTACAGCTTAGCACTGTTCGGTACACACCATCCTTAACCGGCCTCCGTGGTGAACTCCCTACTCCTCGCCCTCAAATAATACAGCTTTGCACTATTTTATTTGTGGGTTCGGAAAATTTGTTTTCACGACGATCGTTCAAGGAAGGCGCGATACACTTCACCGTTACGGTCCAGATTCGGACGGATCACCTGGGCGAAGATCTAAGACGTGTTACGAAAAATAGATGATAACATCACCTGTTTTTGTAGATCACTTACAAGCGACATAACAACCATAATCTTAATTCGTCATGCGTTCTAAAAAAGAGAAAACAAACAAATCTAAAATTAGAGTGCCATTTATTCAAAGATTAAACATACCTATAACATACTAACTAGTTTTTGTTTTGCCCCATTTTCGTAGCAAGTTCGTAAATACGTTTTAATCGTTCACAAGATAGTATGGTTCGTCGTGGCGCCTATTGTAGAAATCACGTTTTGGTAAGCTCACTGCGAATCCAAAATAATCTTTTGGTGGAGATTGTCCTTTCTTCCAATTTTAAAAGTTTATGAAACAGTCCATCCTGGCTGGCGTAATAACTGCATTATGAGGCAACTACTGTTGAAGATACTATATTATTCGAACATTTTACTGTAGTTTATTACCACGAGTCCATTATCTATTAGAGTCACCTGCCAAGTCCTTTTTTTCACATGTAATCTCGAACACGCCCCCCTTGTTATAAAGTACTACTTGGGGCTGATTTACTCTAATAATGACTTACACAACACCTGCGAAAAACACTAGTATCTGCATTATTATTCTCACATATCATTTATGGAATTTCGAAGACAGTTCTAGTTTTTCTAAAACATAACGTAATTTAAATCATTAAAAAAGCACTTCGGCGTCGAGATAATACTATGATCAGCAAAACTTGCTGAATCATAGTTCACACACACACTTACACTAACATTGGTTTTCAAATCAGCAGTTCTCTCTGTTTTCTTCTTCCTCTTCCTCTACTCCCTTTCCTTCGGTACTACCAGGTGGTAGCACAATCAACGGGGAGCATACACCACACAAAGTGTACAAATTCAGATGAACGTCACATAATGCACCAACGCAGAATTTGCGTTTATACGGAAAATATTTTAAGCAAATTTTTGGTACAGTTACAAAATGACGCTCCTGGTTTAAACTATTAAAAACACTATGATAAAATGTAAAATATAGGCTACTACTAGGGGAAGGGCGCCAAAAAGTCACTTTGCCCGTGTGAAAATTTGGCCTGCTCCGCCCCTGCGTACTTTCTGTATATTTTTTGGCCTTGCAGCTTGTGCGGTCCCCACGCCACATTGTTGCGGGGGCGCTATTTACGCCTACCCTTCGAACGTAATTCAATAACTGTTTAAGAAATTCTACTATCAGCGTGAAAACGGGAATATATTTTTCTGATAGTCCCATAGAACTTTCACTCAGAATGCCAGATGCAATTTTTCAGAGTGGGCTCTGGCTAAGTAGAAGGAAGTTCTGTTTCCTAAGTAAGTTCCTTTCAGAAAGTTTGCTATTTCTTTAACAGTGATGTAAATAAATATACTTATCGTTATTAGCTCGACACCAAACCATCCTGGACAAATCCCTCTAGAACAATGATCGGCAAAAGTTATTCTGCATAATTTTATAAGCGACTCAAGGGTGAAACACTTGTTAACGAAAGCAATGTTGTGTATATACTGCCTTGTTTCTGACAAAATATAAAGTCTTTTGTAATCTTTAGACACTTTTACTATTCTTTTTGTCACCCTTGGTTGTGTAAGGAAGCCTCGAACAAATAAAGAAGAGGTAATATTACAGATAAGAGGCGCTATAAATATATTAGGTATTTCTTTTGTTACCTAACCATAACGGCGTAGGGTCGTCTTCAGTAGAATAAAAAATGCTACGTGATATTACATTCACGAAGGAGGAAAGGATGCTCTAAATATATTTCTTATTCATTTTGTCTGCCCTGCTTCTCAGAAATTATATACCTTCTGTTGGAGGGTGCTGAAAAGAGAGAAGGGGAAATAAAACGTCGTGCCCCCTCATACATTTTAAATTTTGTGACGTGGTTGCTCAAATTATTACTAAAGAAAGCACTTTAAACTAAGATGTGTAAAGTTACAACATTATGTAAGGGTGGCATATTCATTAATAATAATAATAATAATAATAATAATAATAATAATAATAATAATAATAATAATAATAATAATAATAAATATGAATGTCTTTGGAGAGCCGAAATTATGTGAGACGAACAATGATATGTAGAGGTTTAAGATGGGTAGTCATAGAGGAGGAAAAACCAGGATTTTTCTCTCTCTGACTCTCTAACGTTAAGATTATGTGCTGAAGGTAAGAACCATCATCATTCTACAATAGGTTGCTTTTACGTAGAATATCTATTACTTGAGCTCCCCTCCTTCGGGCAACTTTGCTTATGTAGTAAATTCAAAACAATTTCAATTTAAGACAAATATTTATAGAGAAAATTAAACATTTAATAGGGAAATCTGTTATCAAAATATCCAAACACGTAGATAGAAGACTATGTAGTGAGAAACATTGTGAAACTATAAAATTCTCCAAATTAGAATTAACATTTACTGGAAAACATTCGTTATGCATCAGTGAGCACAGGGAAAATAATTACGAATCTGTTTACAAACAAAAATTAGAGACACTAATGCAAATGCGACGATATTTTCTCTCTCTTTTTTTTTGGTATCGTCATGAGTTTTACACATATGATACAATTTAATTCTTTCCCAAATAAAATATAAATAAAATATAAATAAAATAACCTTAGTGATAAAAATGACAACAGTACTTTCACGAGATTCGAACCGTCTACCTTCGGTATACAAACTCGTTGCTTTACCTAACTGAGCTATTTGCTCTTTTACGTAAGCTGAACCTGTTCTACAGTAAAGACTATTTTTCATTTCGATTGGGCTAACAATTCGTCTTTTTCCATAGGTAATTTCCACTATTTGCACTATCTATACGTTAATACTTAGCATAGATTCATATATTTGGAGTTCGCTGATAATGCATATAATAAGACATACTAGAAATATTTCGTTAAAATTTTCGTTTGTAGATCTAATCCACGCTTCTCTCAATGACATAGATGTCGCTGCTTCGTGTTGAACTGCAGAATTCCCTCGCGTTCTTGAAAATTTCCCACTTTAGCAGAGTTGGTAATTCTCGAGATTTCTGTCGATTTAATGTTTTTTGCTTCTAATTTCTTTATTTTAAGCTAATATCTAACACAAATATTAAAAACGGGTTTGTTATTAACCTGTCCTGCTGGGGAAACCTTCCGAAATTTCGAACATATAAAGAAAACGGAGATATTTTCAAAAAACTTCAAAATAAAGAGACGCGTCATTTATTTTGCTCATGGTAGTGCATTGAACACACTTTATTCACAGTTTATCCAGGAAAATTTAAAATAAATCGAGGAAATGTATCTGGTGCAAACAACACTACTGACATAAGATATCCTGTAAATTTAAACTGGATTTTTTTTTCGAACACTCTCCTGAATTGCCCTTTGCTTGTTTTGTCTAAGCCTTAATTGCAATTTTTTCCTCAGTTGAAAGCTGGTCAGTGTTTTTTTGTAAATTATTTACAGAAGTGATGGTATACAATTCATTCAGAATGTGTAGGTTATTTACAGAATTAAAGCACACACAATAAAATTAAACCTAATAATTAAAAACCAAAACAGCTGATACAAAATAGGTACTGGTATATGAATTCCGAATGTCGCATATTCATACACACACACACACACACACACACACACACACACATGTGCGTAAAAGAAAAAAAACTACATTCCAAATCATCCGTCTTGGTTGTTGCGCAATGCACAATGAACACAATATACTTCCACATGAGGCGAACCAATGCTTACCAATGTGATTTGTTCTGAAAAGGAAACCTGGAAATTTGCCAGATGAAGGATCAGCATGTAACAAAAGCCAAAAATCAAAGAACATGGAAACAAACAGCACTGCCAGTTCTACACCCAGAAATGTTAACTGGGAGGGGTCCAAGGTATTTGAGGGAGGTCCAATACGTCTACATAATATGGAACCTGTCTTATACTGCACCCGAAAAGACGATAAGTAATTCTTACTTACTGTCATCTATATTTTTAGAAAAAATGATAGAACGATTATTTTTATAAGTAAAGAAGAGTACATGATGAGGTGTAAAATAAAATATTTAGCCTACATCAATCGTTTCTCTGTTAAACAAGTATAGTTCGTTAAGAAAGTCTACAAATGTTAGTCGTTTCGAAATTTTTGGGAGGTCCGGACCCGGTGGATCCCCCTAGTGGCTACGCCCCTGAGCATTGCTAACTAGTCCCAAATTCAATGGGCGTTCTACTTTCTACTTTTTTTCTTTTTGACATCGGTTAAAACACGGCGTTTGTGATGTAGCGTTCATTCAACATCCTGAGGACAATTGTCGAGATATCTGGAAAAAGAGGTAATGTATTAAAGTAAACATAAAAATACTGACGGTAATGGGACATACAGACCATATAGTCCCTATGATCAAATCACTAATTGGAATCGGGCTTAAACCCTTCGGAGCTTCCTACTGTTATATATATATGTATATATGCAGGTTGGACACACAGTTGCTTTCCCCAATATGTAAAGAAATACTTTTTGTGGGGGGAAAGCGACTTTGGGCCCACATATATTCTTAGTTTAGTGCATGTCTTAGTTTAGTAAAATAAGGGTAGATTTTTAAAGTTTGATTTGAGCGATAGATTGTAGTATATCTACGGTTGAAAAATCATGACGCATGAGTTAAGAAGCATATTGCTTTTCTAAGGGTAGGGACATGCCGAAGACACCTCGCGATCGAAACCGAGGTTTAAGTCGCGGTCGCACCCTCGATACTGGCACAAACACATGTATTCAAATGGGTAAGCGCATGCCCAAGATGTACGCTACATCGCGACCTAGAGGTCGACCGCGATGATGAATTAGTGGTCGCAATGATGAACAACTGAGTTTGTTTTTACATCGATGTTCAGCAGAAGCATCGCTGTGACTCGTGTTCTCATTGGCTCTCCCTGAAGCGCTGAACAGAATAAAGTTTTCATTTGTTTAGAATTTCGTCTGCAGAGGATTGTGTGTGTCTATGCTCGAGAGGTTTTGTTGCACTATTATATTTGATTATGAAAGACATATTAATAGAACTAATGAGGACTGTTCCAGCAATATGGAATAAGAAAAACAAACAATATCATAATAGACACGTTTTAAATAGAGAATGGAAGAAAATAGCAACTGAAATGGGAATGTCAGATAAGTTATTTATTTAAAAATTATACTATAGCTTATTATTATATAAGGCAGTGACGGTCACAGGGGGAGCGCTTTCGGGCTGAAGTCCGTAAATTGTAGAATTTTTAAAGGAAAAAAGAAGCTACTGTTAATCATATCTATGCTTAAAAACTGCACGCCCTTCCCCCAATTCCGAGATTAATAAAAAGGGTTTCTTCTAAATTCGTTATTGATATAAGGTAAAGAAATACCTGTAAAGACAGGCACGTATCCATAGGGAGGAAACGTCGAACAATGGAATTGCAGTACCGAAACTTCATTTGCTGCAGTTAATACCCCCTCCTCCTCGTAACCTGTACCTGATTTATTTATTTATTTATTAAATTTTACTGGGAAACGATTTCTCGCCTGAGTGCTGAAAGATAGCATTTCTTCACGGGAAACTGAATAAAAGGTAAATGTTTTTTGATTTAGAATATTGATGGAGATGAACAAGAGATGAGACTCAAATATTTTTGCGAAACAAGAGACGAGATTTTGGCATATCTCATATCTCGTCTTGCGTCCATCCCTATTTATAAACTGTTTGGTCCTTTCAATTACAAAATATGGTTTCGCAGTGATTTTTATGCACTGACGGAATAATTTCCTTGCGTCACAGCAATGTTTCTCCTTAAACTGAGAACTTAACAGCGAGGGTGCGACCTCCTCGCTATGTCCGCCCTTCATCCATCGCGACCTAGACATCGAGGTAGCGACCGCGACTTAAACCTCGACCTCGATCGCGAGGTATCTTCGACATGCATTTACCCTAGGGTATAAAATTGACTGTTTCCTATTCTATTCTATTATTGTACTTTTATAGATATATAAACAGTTGGCTGAAGAACAAATGGAAGTATATATAAAACATTCAGAGCCGAGAGTATTATGGGCCCTAAACAATCTCAAATCAATTAAAACGTACAATTCAGAGGAAAAAGAACTAAATAGGTGAGAAATTATTTAATATGTAAGTTAGTCCATGACAAGATATATGATTATCATACGTATAAGTGAACACCATATTTACATGGCTAAATATAACAATTTTTTATATTGTTTTAATTTTTTCTTCTCTTTTTCATAGTTGCAGAGATTAATTTCCAAATACCAACAACTATCCACGGATATTTTTTTTTTTAAAATAACACTTGATTGAGAACTTAAGAACGAAAGTAGGTGGAAAAAGGGGGTACGGGACCAAACATTTCCAAGCCATCACAGTACAATTTTACAAATAATTCTACATGTTTATTTTTGCCTCTTCTTTCTCTTTTACGAAGGCTACTGCACTGTTTTTTTATTAATAAATTAGATAGATTAAATTAGTAATTTATATATTGAACAGAACATGAAACTTTATGACACTTAATCACAAAGAATATATATTTAAAAGTATAACTACATAACATTACATTTCCTTCTCTTCTGTCTTATAATGACCCCACGACAAGATGTTAAACAATTTTTTAAACAAATGCTTTATCATCTATATAACTTAGAGCAAGTTTGTTCACTTCCACACATAAGTCGTGTTTGTAATTTCTAATTAAATTCATCATCTTATAATATTACTTATGATTAAACAATTAGTCTTTATTTCATTATATTCATTATATATTACATTTGTCTTAACACTCTTAGTTTTTACATATTTCTTTATTAAGTTTATTTTTAAAGTCCTTATCTGCTAGATTGATTAGTGGTGCTTTTATTGAGTACATTTTTATCTTAATTCAACTAATTTTTTTATAATTGCAACCTTTACATTATCTTTCATTTTGCCAAGTATTTTACATTTACTTCAGATAGTTCATATCTATTATTTGTTCATAATCACTTGTAACGAAGTAAGCAATAAAATTTTCCATATCTTTATACACATCTTCCATATGAATATGATAAATGTAACTATTCGTGTCTGTATAGCATATTTCTATTTTGTTTTGATCACGTTATAATTGAAGTCATACGTTACTCGATATATTCTCTTTAATTTTAATCCATGTGACATACATTGTTTTAAGTTGAGAGAGTGAATCAATATTTTTCTTTAGTATATAGAATTGTTAAAATCTTAGACTTTTTGAGGTGGACACATATTTTGAGGAGCTAAGGGATAGTCTTTAAGATGATTATGCATTTTTTGGATATTCAATCTCTACTTATAATATATAACTTTTTTATAAATTTAATTGTAATTTATTTCTGTCATATTCAATACAATGTAATTATAATTGGATTTATATACTCTTGTTTATTTAAAATTTTAATTGTTGCTTGTTATATAATTTTAAATCTTTAATATTTAACAAGATGGTATTGTTATAATTTACACATACGATCAACTTAAACTAATTCATAATTATCATAATCTCTTAACAGAATTAATAGAAAAACAAATACTATCAAGATGAGAAATTGTGGCAAAATAACAAGAAATGCTGAAAGAACAAGAAATTATGGTAAAAGAAAGATATACATTAGAATCAATTGTAAACGTAAAAATGAAAATGTATCTTTCAATGACTATGACAGTTATGATGAGATAAATTCTTAAGTGCATATTGTTTAAAATATCTTTCCGTCGTTGGTACTCAGAAACCAAGTCTTAATTTTCTGCCTTATATGAGATAGATCTCTTCTAATTCTTTACCTGTGGGTAACGTACCCAAAATGGCTGACACGTTCCCACGTTGAATTGCGACACTGATCCGTTGAATAAGAAAAGAATAAACAATTCCGAAATTGTGAGGTACATTTGTGAACTTCGTTGTTTCTATTTCTTCCTTATCTAAACATTTAAATACTTTATATGATGGATATTGACTGATCGTCCAATTATACAGATTATTCGCATTCAAATACATTACATAAGGTGTTTTTATTTTAGTTGTAATTTTCCATTCATTCTTTATTTGCCTACATATATCTTTTTAAACATTGACTAATTCCTTCTCCTATGCCTTTCTCCGTCATCAAAATTACATCATACTCAGGTAATACTTCTAATTCTATATTCGTCACTTTTAACATCACATCCCTAGCAAAATCTGGTGTTGTCATATAACAAGCCGAATCAAGTCTATAAGGTCTAAAATTTTCGAATGTTTCTTCTAATAATAACACATATGATATTCTCCATAGAAGTCATGATACTCTCCAAGATACTTGATTTTAAATTTATAACAAATTGTCTTTGCACGTTCTTTAGTCTTTATCGCTAATTACTATGTTATTAAGCTTGTTGAAGAATGCTTCTTTTGGTGGTCAATATTTTTTTCTAAACTTACACCAATCATCAACATCATAGAATGAACAAACATCTTATTACAAGTTTAAATTGTTCTTATTCAGGATACAAGTGTTACGTATGAACCATTTGTTCTGTTGTTAATTTTAATGATAATTTGTCTAGAGACAATAAATCTAAATAAATCTATAAATTTATTAGATAGTTCCTACATTTTACTGAATGATATACTTCGTTCCTCATTATTAGGTATTAGATCTATTTTTTGTTACATCCAAGCTCTTTTATAAATAAATATGAATCATATCCAGTTGTGTGTTATGACTGAAAAAAATTTTCGAACTTTAACTTTTAAGTTATTATTATTACAAAAAGAAGATAAAAAATTTAACATGTTATATGGTAGTGATGTTTAACTTTATCATTTTTCTTGCTATATTTCACTTAACAGTATGAACAGCATTCATATTTATTAAACCCTTTTCCTCGTTTTTCTGTTAAAGGTAATTCGTTGTTTTCATGGTATGTATTTGATATTTGTTTGGCTTCTGCCTTTAATTTGCTTATAAATTATTTAGCTGCATCTTTATTCTATATACGATTGGATTTCTTTTATTTCCATCACTTTTTACAATGTAATACCAAATTCCAGATGGCTAATGTTTTGGATATGGCTTCAAAACCTTATGACATTATGTATTAAACATTAAAATCACCATAAATTAAAAATGGTATTTTACTGTATATTGGTAGTTCTTAAATTTAATATACGTATCTTCTGGCATTTCTATCTTTACTGACTTATTTGATAAACAATCTTTCTCGTGAGTACGTAAGGCATTTTGTGAATTGAAGTATAACACATATCTAGCACATAGATAGTTTCTTTCTTAATTTTTACTTAATTGAGAGTAAACTAATTTCATCAAACTTTTAACCCAACAGTAATAGAACTTATTTTCTTCTTTTAAATATAATAAATTTACGTGTTTCTTTTTACCAGAGTTTTTGTTTTGAGTGTTATATGATATAGATTGAATAATCTTTATCATATACATACACATAAATGGGAATATCAAGTCTTTCAATTTTTGGAATATCATAATTTCTCAGGATAATGAATATCTTTTAGGATATCTACTAAGTTTTTCAATTCATTGTTTTTAGGTACCCGATAGGCACAAGATGTTACGGAGTATAAGGATCCATATATGTTGAATATATAAAGCATCTTTCATCTTTATTCTTTATATTAATAACAACATTTTTATTCTTAATTTGCTTTGGTAATTCTATATATGATGACCCTTTATATGGTATAGATTGAACAATTACTAGTTGTAAAAGTTAATATTCCTAAGAGACCATCCAAATCCTTTAGCTTGGAACCCATCCATTCTTGTTGTTAATACTTCTTTCATATTAGTAAATACTTCTTTAAAATCGGTTGATTGATTTATCTTTCGATTTTCAATATTAAAATAAGGTTTTGAATTTTTCATCTTTCTTACATTGGCAGCTCATCTAAATAATAGCTTTTAACGAATTATATTTCTTGCATTTCTTATATTTCTTTCGAAATTGCAATCTGTTTGAAATTGCTTTTGCTGTTGAGTTAATATTGAGTTCTAATGGGTCTTCTGATTTACTACACTTTGTAGTGAATCTCTAGGTTGCTAATCTTAATTATATGCTGTTGGAGATGCAAAAAAAGCCGGCTTTTTTGAATCGATGGTTTTTTGCACATAAAAAGCCGGCTTTTTTGGGAAAAAACGAGAATTTTGGAAATTTTGGCTTTTTTCATTTTCATGATTTTTCTGTTTAAATAGCTTTCTTATAGCGTACTCTAAAGTTAAATAAGATTTCATGACCTAAATGCCATATTTCGCTCTGGAATTCACCATCATGATGGATGGAGCACATGGTTTATGAATTAAAGTAAACATAAAGTATGTAGTATTTGAGGACAATTTTAGAAGCAGTTTAACCTTATTTTAACTTCTGAATCATCAACATTTTTTCTTCTTTCTATCATTTCTTTTTAGTCATCCGTGTTTCATTTCTTAGAGCTTAGAACCCTAGCTTCTAGCACATACCGTAATTAAACTTATGCTTTTCAATATATCCATCAGAGAGTACTTCCACATTTCCGTTATACTGTAGCTGTGCAATGATTTAACAATAATCTTCCGGACACAACCTTGAATACCATTTGATAGAAATAATCACTATCGGATTTAGAAAAATATTTGGGAGGGGGTTTTTCTGAATAATATTTGGTTTTTCTAAAAATTCCTAAATTTTATTTAGGAGGAGCTTAAGTTTATGAGTACAGGCATAATAAATATTTCGTTTTCCTTGTATATTCAGCTATAATCTTCCAGATACAACCTTGAAGACCATTTTAAACTGATAATCAGTGGCGGATTCAGAAAAGTATTTTGGGAGGGTCTTTTTTATATTAATGCTTAGTTTTTCTAAAAATTTCTTTTTTTATTTATTTGAGGACAGCTTGAAGTGTATGAGTAAAGGCAAAGCTAATATTAAGTTTGTTTTATAAATTCCGTAATTTTGGGGTAGAGGCTTCAATCCGAAAGACATCCCCACCTCTAACCCTCTTCGCAAATCCACCACTGTTGGTAATTAGTAATAACAAAGATTTAAAAACGATTAGAAAGGAAGTCAGCCAGGATACATAGTACACCCACTATCTCTACATTCACAGATGGGATTAAGAAAACTTTTGTCAAAATTGTCGAATGCGGGGTTGAATTCCGGATTTCACGATAGAAGAGCGAAAGCTAACCACTCACTCATATTTCCAGTTAAAACTTTGAAAGCGTTCCTACTTTCTTCTATTCTGGCTACATGACCTGCCCACCTGAGCCTCCTAGACTTGATGACTCTAACGATGTTTGGTAAACTGTATAATTATATAGTTCTTCCTTATGAAATTTCCGCCATTCCCCATTCCCGTTCCTCTTGGGTCAAAATATTCGTCTCAGAATTTTATTCTCAAATACTTTCAGTCTGCGTTCTTCCCTCAGCGTAAACGACCATGTTTCACAACCATAAAGCATAACAGGCATAATTATTATTTTATATATTTTAAGCTTTAAATTCCTTGACAGAATTCGCGACGACAAAATATTTTGAACTGAATAATAACAAGAATTTCCTGATTTCAGTCGACATTTAATTTCTTTGTGGGTATGATTTTGGTCTCGTAATACTGATTCAAGATGTTTGAAAGTATCCACTGTGTCGAAAGTATTAATTGATATTTTAACGCATTCATAATTTGCCATATTACGATCCTTGTGAACTTCCTTGTATTTAGATTTCTCTGCATTTACTCATGTCCCTGCAAGCGTTTAATAAAGCCTCTGCATTTCTTTCAATTGTTCTCCTATTAGATTTACATCATCAGCATACACCATAATCTGGTGAATACCATTCAACTCTAGGTCCTGGTTCCTATCTTTGATTTCTCTTATAGCGTACTCCGGAACAAAGCTGACTAATAACGGCAATAACGCATATCCTTGTTTTAGGCCAATCTCGGCGTGGAAGCTCGTATATTTCTACTTGGACTTTACTGTGTGATTCATTTAAACACTTAGTAAATCTAGCTTTTTCGGTATTCCTAATTCTGTAAGAATGTTGTACAATGTTTCCTCCTAACTGAATTGTAAGCCTTTCTAAAATCAATAAACAGTCGAAGTATTGGGTAATATATTCCCATTTCTTTTCGAATATTTGTCGAATGGTAAATATCTGATCGATTTCGACTAAATACACACTGATAATCTCCAATAATTTCATTTGCGTATGGGGTCAATCTTATTAATAGAATGTTAAGACAAAATGCCTCGATAATTATTACAATCAATTTTGTCATCTTTCTTGTGAATTGGAACAGTGATTGATTCTTCCACTCTTTTTAAATGTATTCCATAGTCTTTCTTTTTGGTAAAAAAAAGTTATGTAACGATATGTTGAATTTTCTTGTTAAAAATTCAGAAACCTTCAGGACTGGGTAAACCGTGATGGTGGTGGTTATATATTCTACAGCCTAGCAAACCATACGCTCAGATGAACCGTCTATTACGTATATGATCCATGAAGAGAAAATTCGATACTTTCCCGATTCTTAACAAGCTTAAGGAACAATCATTGTATTACAGAATTTGGAGTTTTACCGATTTTGCAGATCCGAAGCACCTGGTAGGTGGTAACAGATTATTACGTATGTGATCAATCAGTGAAAAATTTGTTCGAAATATTCATACAATGTATATGAAAGTTAAAACTTAACTGAAAAATTTGAAGAATGTACAGATCTACCCGAAACGAAGCTCTTGATGTGCATATTTCTCTCATGTTTTTTTCTTTATTTTGCTTCAAACAGTGGGTGTGTGATATTTTGAAGTAAAAATATTACATACAATTTTGCTAGTTATTTATGTATCATTTTTAAGTTTTTATTGTATATATAATAGGTTAAAATATTATTACATATATTGGTTAATCCTTTGGAATTCCTAATGTAAATATGTTAAGAATTAAAAAAAATCTTTTTGAAATTCATGGTTTATTTTCGAGGTTTCATATTATTATCTACATCAACCTCTAACTAAATGAGCTTTTTTGTTGTAGAGAAGCGAAATAAAGTCTGCATTATAGATTAAAGCAAAATTTTCAAAAAAGCCCAAAATTTCCCAAGCAAAAAAGCGAAGCAGAAAAAACCGTTTTTTCAAAAAAAGCCGGTTTTTTACCGAGCCCTTGCATCTCTATATGCTATATACTACTATTTTACTTCGAATGGTGATGTTTCAGTTTACACTTTAGGTTCTTTAAAAATGTCTTGTTTACATGCAAATATTTGTCTAAGTTTTAATCTGTTTTGTTCTTTTATATTGTTTAATACGGTCAATCAGTTCAGCTTTTCTTAATTGGGAATAACGTCTTGTGGTCTTTTCTTTACAATGCTTTTTACATTTAACTACTGTATGTTTACTTAAATTTCTCACCTTCTTGTTCTTTACTTTTAACGTTTGATTTTATTTCATTTTTAGATTCCTTCTTAGCATTACTACTAATATAATTCATCTTCTATTTACTATATGAAACATTTTCTTTTGAGCGTTTCATTTTCACTTTTCGAATACTAGAATTATTATTTGTATGGCCCTCTAAATCATTACGTTTATTAATATGTTGTATTAGCAATAACACTTTCATGGAAACGTCCCCTCAAAGTCAATAAATAATTTAATATAAATCTAATCAATTTTTAAACATATATGCACTTAAAAATCTATCTCATTATAACGGTCATTTTTATTGACGGGTTCATTTTTACTTTTACTGTTCAAGTTTCTTCTGATGTGTATCTTTGATTTATTATCATTTCTTGTTCTTTTAATAGTATTTCTTTTTTCTTTGAACAACGTTTCTTTTCCTTTTAACAATATTTATATTTCTATTGATGCTCTTAATAGTTTAATAAAGTTACGAATTAGTTTAAGTCGATCGTGTGTTAGATTGCAATATCTTTCTATATTTATTATATAGGAAATCTTTTAGAAATATGATTTTATATGAAATGAAATTAATTTACATTTACACAGAATTCACAAGTATTACAATTGAACATGTCGTGTGCTAGAGAAATATTCTCTTAAACTTGTGTTCGATTGTGTATGTGATCATTTGTCACGATTATGCTAATGAAGTCAACATTGATTTTATCATTTCTATTAACATGTTAGATCATCGGTTCAAAAAAAGTAACTAAAGATAATAACGTATACATTATAGAAAATATTTTTGTAGATATACTACGGATTGGTCACATGAAGTATCAGAATCATTCTTTGAAGAGTAATTGTCTCAAAATTGTTATAATGAATATAACGATGAATATGAATTTTAGTATATTACAGGAAATTTCATACGTAATATCAACACAAAGTCAATTGGAAAATCATACTACAGGTGCAACTATCAGAAAATTTTGTAAGAGAATTTTCAAATAAGATTAATTTCAAAAGACTTTACGATATTTTCAGAATTATCAGATTTTATTAGAGAATTTGTATATAAGGCTAATTGGGATATCTTTATACCGAAACTTGTCTGAAGATTTTATTAATGAATTATAGATAAAATTAATTTTGAGAATATATCTGGTGGAAGTAAATTTTCAGAAGAAGACTTTATACGAAAACATGCTGATAAACTCTGTTGGTCTAACTTATCATCACATCAAACTTTATCAGAGGGCATTATAAGAGATTATGCTGATAGAGCAGATGAATCATGTTTTCAATGTATCAACGTTTATCAGAAAATAAAATCTTTACAAGAAGTTTTAAGAACAAGAAGTTTTAAGTCCCATGGTTATGCCGGCTAGGCTAAAGGAGACGGTGATGATGAGAAATGAATGAAATGGTGGAATGAAGAAAGTGGAAGGAAACGAGAGAATCCACGGTGTTTGTGCACCACAAAACTTACTTGGCGCAATCTGACATCGAACCAAATACCCCATGCACCAGAGGTGAACGCTCTACCATTGAACCACAGCGGCCTCTGAACGCTTATGAGGATCTTTCATCTTAGGAGTTTGGAATTTAAAGATAGTGTGTTTTGGTATCATAACTCTCAATATCAAGACTTTTCTATAGAGTTTATCTATGAATTTAGACTTTATTTAGATTGAATGACTATAGTAAGAAAAAGTCATAATAACCCAAATTTGGGAGATGTGTTAAATATGGCGTTTAAAGAAATGGCAGAAAGTTTGTTTCATCTACGCTTTAATGTAAAAAATACACTAAAGATCCATTTCTATTCTTATTAATTGGAATTTTTAACGCATAAAATCAAATTTACAATGAAACCATCTTGATCATCATATTCAATTTTTTAAAATCTACATGACAACTATAATAAATTATACAATCATATTTTTCTTTAACTTTATTCAATAGATTAACTGAATTAGGATCAATAATTTCTGATAGTAGAGTCATATGTAGGTATTTTTCTCTAACGCAGTAGTCTTAAGTTTATATTACATTGTTGAACTCTTAAAACTAAAAACGATATATCTCGCAGTTTTGTAGCTATGTAAATATCTTATCAGCATCGTGTTGTGCTATTATTTGTTTTAATTTTGCTTTTGATAGATTCCTTTAACAACGAGCAATTTATGTATTTTATGATGTTCTGTATGTTCTGATGTTATTGGTTTGAGATATTCATTTTCCAATCTTAATTCGTTCATTGATTGTTCAATTCTAGTTTGCAGTTTTTATTATTGTCTATATATTTTTTAAATCTTGAACGAAATAATCTTCAATAATATAATAACATTTATCACAAAATTTAGCAGATGACTATGTACAATATCCAGAAAGATTTTTAATAAATATATGTTCCTGATAAAATATTGTTAATTTCGCTTGCCGGCAATTTTCACTTCATATGTTGCTTTATTTAAGCCTTTCTGATCAAAAGCACTTAATTTGTTAGAAAAATAAGCTATTAACTTTTTTGAATGCTTATTCTTATTCCAATTCAAAAATTCTTTGCCACCATCTTGATTAAATTTAGTAGCGTTGAAATATTCTGTAGATTTATCGATAATAAATTCAAAATCACCAAATAGACTACAAATAATTGTCGGTAATTCGTTCGTAGCATATATTGTTAAATATTAGAAGTTAAATATTCATTCTTTTTTGTATAAAGAAATTCTTTTATGTATATCTACATAAACGATAAACACATTAAATTACAATATTGCCTTACTTTTATTTACCATGTGAATCATCAAACCTTAACCATTTAATATATATTTTATTACCTTTTTTTACAAGTTTTTATATAATATACTCATACAGTATTTATATTCAGTTTTTGATAATTCTGATTGATAAAAATCTTTCTTTAACTTCTTCGTTATTTGTATCTTTTATTCTGTATGTTGGCGTAAGTTATAACCTCATCAATGACAAATACTTTCGTTGAGCATTTGGGTTTATATACTTTTTCAAACAAACCTTTAGATTTACTTATACGAACATAATCACCAATTTCTCCGTTGTTTTTAACACATTCATATTTTTTCTTATACATATTCTCCAATATTACTTGTTCATTCTTTCTATTAACTTCTACAGGTTTCATGCTAATTGTTCTATGAATTCGATTTATTATTACTCATCAACCAATTTTTGCCATACTTGTAACCATTTATAATTTCCCTGAGTAGTATTTTTTCCGCATGTTTTGTTAAAATGTTCTACGACAAAAGCTCTTTACCACTATAAGTTGAGCAATGATGAATGTTATATTTTTCATCAATTCCTTAAAATCCTAACTATATATAAAACTACATGGGCTGACATAAATTATTGAGCACTTCCTGTAGGGCTACAATGATTAAATTTGGCATGATTATACCTTTCCGGAACTAACCCACAGGAAAATTACCAAAAGTGAATATTTTAAATTTTTAGGGAGTCTAAAGAGGGGATGAAGAATTTCCCTGTGTTATTTAAATGGGCCTTATTTTTGGACCTATAAGCTCATATTTTAGGTACTTAGAATTGGAATAAAATCTTGAAATTCAGTATGCTTGTACGTTTTCGTTAGCACTACCTAACTAAATCAGTAAAAATAAAAAAATCCAACTTTAGACTGGTTTTATAGGGAACTAAAAACTCTTTTCCATGTTACTTATATGAAACACCTTTTACACCTCCAAATTATTGAGCACTTTTTGTAGGGCTACAATGATTAAATTTGGCATGATTATACCTTTCCGGAACTAACCCACAGGAAAATTACCAAAAGTGAATATTTTAAATTTTTAGGGAGTCTAAAGAGGGGATGAAGAATTTCCCTGTGTTATTTAAATTGGCCTTATTTTTGGACCTATAAGCTCATATTTTAGGTACTTAGAATTGGAATAAAATCTTGAAATTCAGTATGCTTGTACGTTTTCGTTAGCACTACCTAACTAAATCAGTAAAAATAAAAAATTCAACTTTAGAGTGGTTTTATAGGGAACTAAAAACTCTTTTTCATGTTACTTATATGAAACACCTTTTACACCTCCAAATTATTGAGCACTTCTTGTAGGGCTACAATGATTAAATTTGGCATGATTATACCTTTCCGGAACTAACCCACAGGAAAATTACCAAAAGTGAATATTTTAAATTTTTAGGGAGTCTAAAGAGGGGATGAAGAATTTCCCTGTGTTATTTAAATGGGCCTTATTTTTGGACCTATAAGCTCATATTTTAGGTACTTAGAATTGGAATAAAATCTTGAAATTCAGTATGCTTGTACGTTTTCGTTAGCACTACCTAACTAAATCAGTAAAAATAAAAAAATCCAACTTTAGACTGGTTTTATAGGGAACTAAAAACTCTTTTTCATGTTACTTATATGAAACACCTTTTACACCTCCAAATTATTGAGCACTTCTTGTAGGGCTACAATGATTAAATTTGGCATGATTATACCTTTCCGGAACTAACCCACAGGAAAATTACCAAAAGTGAATATTTTAAATTTTTAGGGAGTTTAAAGAGGGGATGAAGAATTTTCCTGTGTTATTTACATGGGCCTTATTTTTGGACCTATAAGCTTATATTTTAGGTACTTAGAATTGGAATAAAATCTTGAAATTCAGTATGCTTGTACGTTTTCGTTAGCACTACCTAACTAAATCAGTAAAAATAAAAAAATTCAACTTTAGAGTGGTTTTATAGGGAACTAAAAACTCTTTTTCATGTTACTTATATGAAACACCTTTTACACCTCCAAATTATTGAACACTTCTTGTAGGGCTGCAGTGATTAAATTTGGCATGACTAGTCTTCGTTATAAAATTATTTTCAATGGTCTATTTGTAAATTGTTAGGTTTTTCTAATTTTTAATGCTGATTCAAACGCTTTTGCAACATCATTAACACCGGTCTTTAACGAAACTAGCAAACGTAAGTTTAAAAATACATCACATCGTTAGTAAATACTTGTAATCATTATTTATTTTTTGAAATTCTGTTTAATACTTCAGTATCAATTTTCCACAAGATCTGCTTGCCATAAATCAATTCATTTTATAATAATATTTAATCTTTCAAAATTCTTTCGTGGTGGTTTATGTATTTCTTCAATAATTTCTTTTCTAATACCTTTATCTTCTTCTGATCAATCTTTCTTTACCAATCGCGTTTTAATAAATACCGCATATATCGCGTACATCTTTCTTCAGATATCTTTCATTTTTGGTTCGTTCTATTTTAATGGTATATTCCTTTCAATCAGTATGCTTTTTACACTTAATACATCACCATTGCTAGTTATTTAATATCAAATCGTCAAAGTTCCGTTTCTATAAACCAAATAAGAAATAATAATTTTCCTTCTTCCGAACTAGAATTTTTGTCTGCTTGAAACGTGCTCGTATCGTTCTTTTTAAAGTCAAAAGGGAAATGTTCAACTAGAGTTTTGTTTTAAAATATGTTATTTTTTTATCAATACTTAATTCAATATGCATTATTTCTTCAATATAGAGAAATTTGTAACCATTAGATAGATTACATATTCTACAGATTGAATCTTTATCGTTTTTTCATTCTCAACCGATACAACAAATTTACAGTTTCTTTCTGCGTAATTAGCTTAAAACTATCTTTTCTCATCATTTCAAAATCTTGTCTTGCAACAAACATTTCAATTCTGTCGACCTTACTCATATGTATAGGGGCGCCGTCGTATACCCGGGCGCTGATTTTCCATGGCACGGCACTGGTGAGAGCCAATTGAACACAGATCTTCACAAAAAGCGACAGAATTTTCTTGATTACCTTTATATAACATTACCAAATATATCCATATTTATTATATAAGAAATAATAATTCCCTACCATGCTTTGCTAATCTTGTTTTCATTATAGTGTTGTTCTCATTCGAGTTTTTGAAATAAATATCAATATATATACCATGTTTTTAATAAACAACACAAGACACTTTTCATATTAATAAAGGGTATCCTACTTTCATAAAATTCTCAAAAAATCAGAAGCAACTTTTAAAACTCATATACAAATGTTTCTTCCATATATTGTAAGTCGATGGCTTTTCATCTGTAAAGTAGTGAGGTATTAAATAAACATTATCATAATATTTTAGTTATGCTCTTCTAAAATTTTTAATGTCTTCCACTGATACTTGAAATTTCGGTTTGAAAAGCTTTATCTAACGTATTATAATTTTTTTTTGAAATAACTTTATTTTGTGTTTCTGATTCGATCCTCAGCCAAGTAAGTTTATGGTAGACATAGAGCAGTAGCTAGAGATTTCGGCGCCCTCTACACTCACCATACCAGACTCTTTATTTTTTCTTTTTGTTTGCATATAAGAGAAGTAGCTTAGTTTTTATTGTTATGCTATGCTGAGTTTTTATTAAGCTGCTTGCATAGACCATTGTAGCAGCCAAAAACGATCATCATGTATTATTTTACAAATAAGAGCTGTTTTCAAGAGGCTTTCTTTGACTTTTGTTAAGCTTCACAAAACTACATTTGGTTGTATTCAAATCCACTTGGAGAACAGTTATGAAAATTTACAGCTATTTACAACGTTTCATACTACCGATAAGAAACGAAATTTCAATACATTAGAAACTATGTGCTTTTAAAATGTTCGAAATGGGTACAGCATTAATTTCTAGTAATAATTGTAAACTTTTGTAATTTTATTCTGTATATGACCACGATAGACTTTCTTTTATTTCTCTTATGGGTCAGTGATGTGATATTGTTTTAAATGCATATGTCTCAACGGAAGATAAGGATGACGATATAAGGGTATTCGACCAAGTCCCAGGATATCATATGGCAATTTTATTAGAGGATTTCAATGCAAAGGTAGGACGAGAGGTTATTTTCAAACTGATTATAGGGAATGAAAGTCTGCATAATGAAAGTAATGACAAACGGCGTTCGACGGCAACATCCAAAAACCTTATCGTGAAGAGTACAAAATTCCCATATCATGATGTTCATAAATATCGCCAAATGGAAGAACACACAATCAAATTGATCACGTTTTAGTAGGAAGAAAAATACATTGATGTTTGGTCGTTCAGAGGACCCGACTGTGATACTGATCACTATTTGATAGCAGCGAAATAAGAGAAAGATTATCGCTATATAAAGGGAATATTCAACATCTATAAACGAAGAAGTTTAGTTTAAAGAAATTAGAGGAGAACCAGGCTAGAAGGGAATACCAGATTGAAGTGTCGAATAGATTCTCGGTTTTGGGTTGAGAGAGCACTAGTGTTGAAAATACTTGGGTTCAAATTAGGGATGGCATTGAAATTTCAGCAAAAGAAAAAATGAGGCACGCGAAAATATAGGAACAAACCATGGTTCGTCCAGGAATGCGCCAAACTAGCGGAGAAGGGAAAACAGGCGAAACTGCTTTGGCTGCAAAATCCGAACGATATAACTGCACAAAACTTCGTTAACATCAGATGTGAAACTTCCAAAATGTAGGCTATAGAACAACGAAACGCGAATTTCTGAAAGCTAAAATTAATGAACTTGGAGATAATAGTGAAAAAAAATCAAGACATGTATAAGGGCATCACCTAATTTAAGAAAGGGTATCAACCTCACGCGTATAATTTAAAAAGATATGATGGAACAATTCCCATTCATACAGATGACATCTTGAATAGATGGAAACATTGCTTTGACACGCAGTTAAAAACTAATGTTAGTGGGGAAAGGAAAATTCAGGAGAGTCCGAGTAGGAAAATTCTTGTCCACGAGCTTCCACGTCGAAAATAGCCTGAAACAAGGAGATGTGTTATCGACATTATTATTATTTTATCAACTTCATTCTGAAGTATACTATAAGGACAATCGAAGATAGCAACCAGGGCCTAGAGCTAAATGGTATTCACCAGGTTATGGTGTATGATGATTATATAAATCTGATAGGAGATGATAGGAAAACAATAGAAAGAAATGCAGAGGCCTTAATAATCGCTTGCAGATTTAGAAGTATGCAGGAAAAAAAAACTAAATACATGGAAGTTTGTTGGGATCGTAATACTGCAAATTATGGATGCGTCAAAGTATCAAATAATGCTTTCGATAAAGTGAACACTTTCAAATATCTAGGATCAATATTAACAGTCCAAAATCATATCCATGAAGAAATTAAAGGTCGACTGAAAACAGGGAATTCGTGTTATTATTAAGTTCAAAATATTTTTTCGTCGCTAATTCTGTCGGGAACTTTGAAGCTTAATATATATAGAACGATAATCATGCCTGTTGTTCTATATGCTTGCGAAACATGGTCACTTACATCAAAGTAAGAATGCAGACTGAAAGTATTTAAGAATAAAATCCTGAGACGAATATTCGGACCCAAATAGAACGGGAATAGGCAATGGCGGAAACTTCATAACGAGGAACTGTATGATTTATATACCCTTTACCAAACATTGTTAGAGTAATCAAATCTAGGAGGCTCACGGTGGCTAGTCATGTAGCAAGAATGGAAGAAAGTAGGAACGCTTTCAAAGTTTTGACTGCAAGTCGAATCGGAAAACGCCTATTAGGAAGACCTAGATAGGAGGACAATATTAAGATGGATCTCGCAGAAATAGGAATGCAAAGTAGAAACTGGATCCAGTTGGGTAAGGAAAGAAGGCATTGGAGAGCAGTGTTTTGTCCAGTCTCCACGTTTTTTTTTGGGGGGGAATATGAAGTTCTAGGGGGTAGCCCATTAAAAATGTGGAAACGAAACCATGTACCTTATGCACCTTTATATAATAAGAAGAAACGGTCTATATACTTTCAGAGAACTGTATCTTTGCTCTTCATTGCTACACATTAATTTTTAACTATTGCAATATAAAGATTTTCCATATACAAGAACTATTACTAATGATATTTTGATCAGATAAAGATTCATATTTATTCAGTTATTAAAATATTAAGACTAATCTAGGAGGTTCTTACCGTTTCATGAACTAAATATTTAAATATATATTTTAATAAACCAACACATATTACATTTTAAGTTTTAAAAGAAGGCAGTGCAATTTTTGGGGGGGTGCATTTTTTTATAATGTTTCTTCTATGGAAAAGTTTCAGTTCACAAGAACCTTTCACGGATATTAACACAAGTGAACTTAAGTGATGTGGTGTAAGTCGTTGTCTTTAGTACAAATTCGTGCCATACTTGAGAATGATCTTTCAACTTTCCAGGTACCTATAGGACATACACTTAATATGGCAGCGAGATGTCGTAGTGTAGGAAAAACCGTTCTCAATCACTCAACTTCATATCCTTCTCTGGATACTACTTTCAAATTGAATGAAAACACTTATATTCAGTTACACACGCTTCAAAATTCAAAGAAATAAAATCACACAAAGATTTGAGTTCTAGTATTGCATTATCCATAAGCATAATGTCATCACAGTTGAAAACTTAGGGAGATAAAAAGAAATTGTCAATGGTACTCCAAATTTTCTATCAAAATTTTCTAGCAAAGCTATCACATATGGTCGCACAACTCCAGAAATGCGTACAGAGTTTCTTCCATTACATTCTTGTGTACTTATGAAATGTTACCAAATAAGTAGATGAATATCTCATAATATCCTTTAAACGAGAGATTGCACTTACACTTTCACCGGTAAATCACTAAGAGCAGGCTTTTCGGGCTGTAAAAGTAGTCACCAAATTAATTGCTTTTAAAACTTCCAATATAGCGAACAATAATACTCTTAAGTTTTAGTTCTGGACTACTAACAACAATCCTCCTGCCTTTGATGACAATTCTGTATGTATTTCTTGTAGAATAACTACGATTGCTGCCTGCAGCAAGGGCCTTGACAGATCGAAAGTAAGGCGTCTAACGACTGTCTCCTACCCTCAGAAGCTCCAGATTGAAATTATTCATGATAGCTTGTAGTGCTTTTAACTTTGTATGATTTTTCGGTGACATGAAATAACTTCCATAGTCTGTTGAAGGCCAAAAAAGCTTTTTACGATCTTTTATTTTTGTCGCTACATTAGCTGAGGTTAAATTTAATAAGCGACTTCTACAATGAACATTATGTGCTTTCTGTAGGCCAAAATTCTCCTTCAAAATTTTTGGGGAAAATTCTACAACTTTGGAGGGAAATTTTCTTCTCCTAAGATGCCTGGATAAAACACTGTTGGAGAGGCTTTATGAACGCGGTATTGAACCTTCGGGTTCCATAGGCCATACAGTTAGTTCTTTTATACGGTAAAAAAATATACGTATATATATATATATATATATATATATATATATATATATATATATATATATATATATATATATATATATATATATATATATATATTATGAAGTATAACGGAAACTCAGAAGGAGCCTTCTTTGTGAATTTCTAAATATTAATCGATGCAGTGAAGAATATATTTAATGTTTGAAATTAAAATCCAAGATATAGTTTGGCTACTACATGTTTGTAATTACTTAATTTATTAATGAATGAACGTTCTGAATTTAAGATTACTTATTATTAATTAACATATTAAAAATACACTAACACACGTTCACACATAAAACACACACACACACATACATTATATATATATATAGTAATACTTTGTATGTATGTAGATAGATGAAACAAAAGACAACTAAATACGTATGCACAAAAAATATCCTGGTGATACAAGTAGCTGATGGAGAAATTATCGTAATAAATTCCCTCAAATTGGAAGCATTTCATATTTAAATGGAATAAAGAAAAGTCACTCGTAGTGATGTCTTTGAAAAAAACGACATTCATTCGACGACGACGAAGTTCTGACCCCTTAAGCCCCTATTCTACAAGTTCGAAAATGTTATTATTACCCTTGTTTACGTTCATTTTTAATATTCCCGCGCAAACAACAGCTAGCATGTGACTCTTCACACCTCACATTTTCATATCTTTACTCTCACCATCGTGATTAATCCGATTGGGTAGAAAAGCAAATTCATCACTATCACAAAGCCGAACACGTATTTCAGACTTTGGCAGTTTCCGATTTTGAAACCGTTCCTGTGTACACTATAAGTCATTACTCGGCATCTTGTGTATAACATTGTCATTAACCAATCAAAGTAATAAGTAAAAATTTGTTGTGACTCTTATTGAAATGTGTAAATTGCGAGTGGAACGGAGCGAGCAAGAAAATATTTAACAAATGTATTCCTTTGCAAACCGACAATAATATTGATTTTAATAGGGTGCCAATACCTTTTCGGGGCGACGCGTCGTTTGCTCTTTTCCAACACTTTAACACTTTTTCTTGGTCGTTCGGCGCCCCCTTGCTATCAGCGCCCAGGGCAACCGCCTCTCCTAGCTAGGGCTCTGGGCGGACAACATTGTGTCCGTAAGTTTTCACATGGTACAACCGTTTCCTCCCACATTCTCATTCCACCAATTATTCCATCATCATCCACTTCCCTTAATCATCCGTCTTCCTTAGCCTAAAGGACATAATCGTGGGACGTGAAACTAAAAGATTTCATTTCATTTTAAAGTTATATTAATGTTGAAATATTGCAGAAATTTGTTGATTATTTTGAGTTTTCATGAGATGGATAGATTTGCTTTCTCTTTTGGTCTTGCATAAGATGGATATACAGTATATACGGTATATTTTGTGTATTTCAGTTACAATGTCAGTTTACGTGAAACGTTTAAAGTTGGAGTACACAGAGGAATATTTTCTGGTCTAGAGGGTGCCATAATTTGGTTTTGTGTCTATGCAATTTATGGATTTTGCTATTGGTGTAGTGTAACTATATTGTCAGAAGCAAACGCTGCTCACCGAGAACGAAACTCACCCAGAAATTTTCTCATTGTAAGTATTTTCAAATATCTGCGAAGTATACTAATGTTGAGTATTGTAGTGGATAAAATGTAAGTAGTACTTGTTTTTAACAAGTAAAAAATGTAATATAATATGGTATATTTTGTATGATGATTTTCTACAAAATATTAGATTCTCACAAGGAGACTTACTTAAGTGTCACTCACCGATATGAATGAAACTTTGCATACTTGTAGAACATCAAAATGTAATCGACACGTATTTTTTTATTTCGGCAATGGTGCGGGTTCAAGGGTAGAAACCACCCTTTAAACAGTACGGGTGGTCTCCAAGCATAGACAGAAAACAATCATTTAATCAGGGGCGAATCCAGGGGGGGCGATCGCCCCCCCAGAAGAGGAAACTTTCTTATTTTATATATATAAATAAAACCCATCTCAAAGTTTGGAGCCCTTAAAATTAGCAGTATGACAACCCACCGGCCCCCCCCCAGAAGTCGGTCTTGGATCCGCCCCTGCATTTAATGTATGGGAAAACATACTGAAAGGGTTTTCTTTTTAAACAGCTGATACAGAATCTAACGTCAAAATTACAAAATTCAAAATGACGGATTCAATATGGTGATTACAGTTACGAAAAGTCTTTTGTTTGAAATGCTCTCCCTAACAGCACAATTATATAGCAGGCATATGCCTATCATGTTCCCTAAGGTACATGGGAATGTGTCCAGTATGTGCCTTATGTACCTCTGAGAAAGAGATCACATGGATAGCAAGTGATAGTCACAACCTATATCCGCCCTAGGCACACGCCTGACATGTAATGTACCTGAGGAACGTGCCTAGTATGTTCTACATATGTTCCCCATGCCGTAAGCGTCAATGAACCACAAAATTACTTCCCCAAAATATGTTAAATCAGCTATGTGCGTAATGTGTTTACATTAAGGTGGGTCTAAAAAACACTTTAAACAAGTAAAAAAAATGTACCCCAGTCTGGGCGTGAACCACCAATCTTTGGATTACTAGCCGCGTGCTCTTCCGACTTGGCCACGGAGGTGCTTGTAGAGGGATAAATTGTTGAGGTCTTTTGAATTTGACTAATCAGAGTGCTCCTTTATCCTCGTATATTCGACGATAACCGTTTGGGATCAGATCAAATCTGCTCGCCATGTAATTTTATAACAAAATGACGAGTGTCTATTTACTTTATTTCATGGTTCTTCCATATTCACTTTCAAATGATCGGCGACAGTAGCCATCTAATAAAGTTGATGCGTTTGTTGTTTCTAGTACACAGTCGCTTAGAAATGCATCAAATGTGGGAGACGAATTCAGAACACCTAAATGGCGCATGCCTAGCACATCTTGTGCTGTTAGGGTATCTGAAACAGTATGCACTGTGCCTAAAGGACGTACCTAGAACATGACAGATAAATGTTCCAAGTGACGACATAAAAACAAATGACTATTAGAGTGCATGTGGTAGAAGAATGTACAAATATACTATTTTAATATTTTCTAGAAGTCTTTTCTTCTCGTGACTTCTTCTCTAGAAGTCATTTCAATGGCGGATCCAGGGGTGGGCGATCGCTCCCCCTAGAAGAGGAAACTTTCTTATTTTTATATATAAATAAAACCCATCCCAGAGTTTGGAGCTCTTAAAAGTAGCTCTAAATAGAAGTATTACAACCGTCCCCCCCCCAGAATTCCGTCCTGGATCCGCCCCTGAGTCATTTCAACTTAAACATCAGCAATAAAGTTAATGACTTCATTCATCATAGCTATATTAGCAATATATCCGTATTAAGTTACATATTGAAAAGCACTCACAAAATTTTCATTATCATGTTCGATTTTTGTTACAGATTTACTTAAGTGCACTACAAATAATAACAGACGTCACTTGGCTTAGAGAAAACATTCACGTCTTCGCACGAGCCAAACTAGCTAGTATTCCCATATTTCGTGTTTTGCAACGTATACCACCAATGGGAGCTCCAGAATATGAAGGAAAGATCATTCAAAAATTTAAAGGAATTATCAAGTTTTCAAGTGTTACATTCTGGTACTCAGGAAAGCATGTCAAGGTAGTCAACAAATATTCCTATCTTTAGAATTTGTGTTGATAGTTTCTGCTTTAAAAAAACTAGAAAACTATTGTATTATTTCAATTACATTTCAAAAGAAAATCTGTATATTTCAATAGTATTTGAGTAACTTGATATTTGAACATAGTTGAAAAACTTTTCACTTTTTGAAGTTTCAAATTGGATTTACTGCGCAAAAGTAAATACATACAACAGGAAAATAATGTCATTTGTTATCTGATATCATGGGTTGTTAATTACTTTCAATTTTTATTCTTGATTGTTTAATCTTTATTTATATAACAATATTTACTTTTGCCTTTGTTTTTATAATTAATGGTATCAAAGTTAATCTATACCAGTTACTGTATCAATATCAAATAAATAGAATTGAGTGGAAAACATCATAAAATACGATAGAGTCACTGGATTTTACCAACATTTTAATGAATCATTTAACACTTATATTTTATTAGTGAATTAAGTTTTAAATACAGAACAGTAGTCACCTTGCATGTAAACAAATAACAAATTAAAAATGACATCTTGTGTTAATCTTGTGTTTTCATGTCAATTTAAAAGTTAAAATTTCATTATCATCATTTCATGTATTTAAAATAACTATATTCCAATAGTTTTTAAATGTAGAAAACTCAACATACAGTGACTAGCAGAATTATTCGGACACTATAGTGTTTGAACAAAATATGGGATTTATTTCAAAGAAAAAGCAAATGCAAATAATATGCTATCATTTTCTCAGACATCCAACAAACATAAACAATTATACACCTCGAAAATAAAATAACTTAACAAACAATGTAAAGTAGCGAGATCAAAACAAACACAATACGAATTCGGGTGTTGCAAAATTATTCGGACACCTGACCAGATATGACACTTATCGAGTAAAAAATATAAAACTCAATATCTAGTAGGCAGTCCTTTCTGCTTAAGAACTGCATGTAGTCTATTTGGCGTACCAGTCACAATTTTGCGAGTGTATGCCACAATAATCTTGGCCCATTCTTGACGAAGCACGTCCTTCAGATGATGCGCCTTCGAGGTTATGCATATTTTTCGAACTTGTTTCTCTAGTTTATCACACATTTCGAACTTGCTTGTCTAGTTTATAACACATTTCTAACTTGTTTCTCTAGTTTATAACACATTTCGAACTTGTTTCTCTAGTTTATCCCACAAATGTTCAATGGGGTTCATATCTGGAGACTGGAGAGGAGGATGGAATGTCTTTGGGCAATTGTATAGTAACCACAGATTTACAATATGAGCTGTGTTTCGGGTAGAATTTGAATGTATCTAATATCCACATTTTTCTGCCTTCTTCTTTAAATTATCTTTGAGACTTTGCAGGTAGGTGTTTGTTCATTATCTGTTCAATGAACACCAACTCATCTACTCCAGACGCTGACATACAGCCCTATACCATTACGCTCCCTTCGTTGTATTTTACTGACGGCTGCAAATTTTGTTCCTCTAGCTCGGTATTGTTCCTTCTCCACACCATTACCTTCCCATCAGAACAGAAGATATTGAACTTACTTTCATCAGAAAAAATCACGTAGTTCCATCAGTTGGCACTCATATACTGGTATTATTTCGCAAAACTAGTATTTTCTTCCTCTTTGTTTTGTTAATATGAGGCTTTCTGAATGCTACGCGGCCATGAAAACTAGTTTTTCTCAGGACTTTTCTAATTGTATCGGGACTCACGTCGATCCCCATTTATTCTCCAACCTCGGCAGCGATTTTTGAAGCTGATTGATTCTTTTTTACGGATCCTTTCGTTGATCCTTGATTCGTTGATCCTTTTTTTCGGACTATTGCGGATTCCCGTCTCTCCGAAAATGTCTTTGGACGTCCCGTGTTAGGGAGGAAATCAACTCTATCCTCAACCTTGTATCTCTTGATAATAACTAGACTTCGGATTTTAAGGCAAATGCCTATTTTGTTCCCTTTATAGGAAGTAAAAAATACTTCGGATCTTTACGAATCATGAGGAATTAAGCCTATTAAAACACTTTATAAGTGCCCTAAAAATGCCTAAAATGGAGTTTAGCGCCTATTTTGGCCGTTTTGGCCTAAAAATGCCTAAAACTGCAAAAAATACAAAATTCCTGTATTTTTTAAATAAACTTTTTTTTTAGTGTTGAGTGAAATTTAATTGACAAATCTGAAGGCAGAGTGAGTGTGTTTGTCGAGGCTAATTTTAGTCTAACTCGTATGAAGAAGTGAAACGCAGAGGGTGGTTGTATGTAAAAAATTGTTTCTAAAAGTTGAGCTATTTCTGCTCAAGGTCAAGCCCATTTGTGAAAGACAAAGACAAACCATCCCTTTGCATCCTGCAGACACTGTACTGAAAGATCTCTATCTCTTTCTGTCTGTCTCTCTTTCCCCAGGGGCAAAACCAAAGCTATTGCTAAGTGCATATCGCAGTAACCAATATTCCCCTCCCTGCCGTTCTGCATTCTTGGAACTATTCCACCTTTTCTCTTCTGTAGCGGCTCACTTCAGCTCTTCTGTGATCCGTTCAGCTCTCTGGAATTTGGACAATAGTTTACACACACACATTCACAAATCAACACACAGCTCTATTGAAGCAAGAATCTCTTCGGGTCTTCGCTTTCAATATTTGGGAAAAACCAAAGTCCACGAACAGAAACGATTCATGAAGTGACGCGGTTCAGTTGACTGGAGTATCCATCCATGTATCATTTTCGGGTCAGTGCAGTGATTTATCTTAAACACGTAGTTCAAGAACGATACATCGTCTCTACAACGCATGAACAATTGGACTCAACGGCTTACAGCCCAGTCACAGATCTTGAGGATTCTTAAAAAGAAGTTTTGTATCATACGCAACAATGCCAAAGGAGAAGTCTTCAAAAAGTACCTTGATTCGCCAGTGGTTGCAAGAATTTCCAGATCTAACATACGATGGAAGAATAATCTTTTGTCCATTGTGCAGCAAGCAGGTAAGAAAAGCTATTTTTATTTACAGAATTTATAAATTTAATTAAATCAATTGTACACCCCCCCTCCTTGTTTCTGTATAGCTAGCTAAAGTAAAACCTTTATCAATGGGAGGTTAACTATTTTAAGAGACAACGTTACTGAGCTGCTGAACTCGTGAAAATCTAATTTACATGGAATTTAGATCAGTTAAGAAAAAACATAAAAATAATCCTGTAACACAGGAAAATCTTTAAAATGTAAAGACTTCTAGCAGCCTGCTTAAATGAAATATATGAACGATGGTTTTGAAAGTGCTAATGGAAGAAAGTGTCTAGACTTACACATTCAACAGTTTTAGGGATTCTCGGGGATCTTGAGAAAAGCGGACATGGCATTCTCGGTTCTTTCCGAAGGACTCCCCCCCCCCCGAAAAAAAGCGGTAAAGGTTAAAAACAATGTAAGTTAAAGTTGACATATTGTGTCAGTAACTCCAAAAGGGGTCCTCTTTTCGGAGAAAAATGTTTAATGCCAGCAATTACTCGACAGTTTCAGGAGCTTAAGAAAACATATTTTTGCTATCTCGTTTTTCAAAAGAAAAAAAAAATACGAAAGAAGTTAAGAAAGGCGGGATTCAATTTTTTTTAAATGCCAACAGTTCCAAAAGTTTGAAAGAAGAAATGTGCAATGCCAATATTGATTATCTTTAAAAAGTTAAGGAAACTGGATATATCCTTTCATCCCGAAAATATCTAAAAACGAGGATTTCAGTTTGAAAGAAAAACTAGAAATGTCAATATCTTGAAAAGCATAAAAGATAGGAAAAATGTTTAAAGGCCATTTTTTTTTTTTTTTTTTTTGTTATTTTTCTCGAAAAAGAAAGAAAAGATCTGTTAATAGTTAAATAACGGCGTTTGAGGTTCATAGATTGTCTCAGAACTTGTTTTACGAAGCAGAAACTTGTTTGTCTCTTTGTTTTTTTATTTATCAATTTTGCTCGAGGTGCTACTGTCTATTGTCTTAAGATGCTATTGATTTCCATCCATAGTTACAGACAAATAAATTCCACACAGGGGCAAGAAAAGAACAGTCTGACACTCGTCTAACAAGAATTACAATTGCGGATAATTTTATTTTAGGACAGATCTTAAGAAAGGAAGAATTTGTCTCTGATGTTCTCTCCCCAAAGCCAAAAAAAAAAAAAAAAAAAAGGAATTCTAATCGATTGCTCTCTCTCTCTCTCTCTCTCCTGATGAAGAATATCCATACACCTTTTGTCGCAGGGCCGCAAGAGACAACTAATTTCCAAAAAAAAAAAAAATTAAAAAACGCCAATTTTATTTATTGTATCATGCTGATGTTCACGCTCAACTAAGGCATTGCTAATACTTTATTTTCGTTCTAACTTTGGTTTCTGTCAGTTGATAGTTGCAAAAATTTTGAATTTTTGAAATTTTAAAACGGCCCTTATTTTAAATTTTTGACAGGTCACTGATTTTCACACTGAAACATTTTAATCATATTTTGGGGAAAATTTGGTTCAAATCAGTTAAAAATTTTGTAAATTACAGTTTTAAAGAAAATTTTAAAGGGACGATATTTTGAAATTTTTCATGCAATTATTTTGGCATCCAAATCTCAAACAAAATATTGCCAAATTATGTTTTAATTTTTGCCAAGTTGGAGTGTGTCAGCATTCGAAATTAAATAAAATATAGTGCTTAAAATTAAATTAGTTACAGTGCTTAAAATTAAATATTATTTCTCAGATATTGATATACAATTTTATTGCTTCTGTCTGTAAATTGGGGATTATTCTGAAGTAAAATGCTCATCGATTAGTCTTTTATTTGATCTGTTCTGATTCGAAATGGGACTGGGGTATATTGGTCTTTAACGAGGTAGACCAACAAGTTTGCCTTTTTGTCAACTTTAAATCAATAATGTAACGTTCACCGATTAAAAAAAAAAAAAAAAGCACATTACGACCAGAAAGGCAAGCAAACAGTGATGGTAGTTGTCGCAATTAGTGCTCTCAATCGGGTCAGTTCGGGTCGACTTTTGGTTGGACACCCTCGAGTAACGGGTCGGGTCAGGTCAGCCTAACTCGGGTCACGGGTCGGGTAGCGTTAGACCAACTCAGTTCACCGGTCGAGTCGGGTCACCCGAGATAGTTTGACCCGACCCGACTGGTGAACTGAGTTGGTCTAACGATACCAGACTCGTGACCCGAGTTAGGCTGACCTGACCCGACCCGTTACTGAGGGTGTCCAACAATAAGCTGACCCGAACTGACCCGTTTGAAAATACTAGTCGCAATGTACACGAAGAAAATTAGAGAATTTGAAACCGAAATTAAAGTTAAAACGCCACCATCTTCACTAGTTTTGTAAGAAGCATTTGAAAATATATTTCTAAGCGTTTTTTTTTTTTTTTTTTTTTTAAGGTTTCTCAGGAAAAGAAGTGCCACTTAAAGCAACACATTGATGGTGCTGGACATCTTGCCAAATCTAAAGCGAAGAAACAACAGAAACAGACACAGTTAACTCAGCCTTCTGGATCTGGATCTGAATCTGGAACTGCGAACACATTTAATGCGGATCTTGCTAGAGCCCTTGTCGCTGCCAACATCCCATGGAACACACTTCAAAATGAAACATTCCGACAGTTTTTACAGAAGTGGTGCCAGCAATCGATACCGTGTGAGTCAACACTCAGGAAAACGTGTTTGGATTCTGAATACAACAATACACTTGATACAATCAGAAAGGATATTGGCGATTCCAGCATTTGGGTAGGCGTCGATGAGACTACTGATGCATGCAATAGATACATAGTGAATGTTGTTGTAGGAAAACTTGATGAAGATGGACCTTCAACTCCTCACTTGTTAAGTAGCAAGGAAATTAAGAAAGTGAGTGCCCAGACAATTGCTTACACCGTGAACAAAAGTTTGCAACTTCTGTATCCTAGTGGTGTGGATGATTCTAAAATTCTTCTTCTTTGCACAGATGCAGCTTCTTACATGATTGCTGCGTTTAAGAACCTAAAACCTTTCTACCCCAACCTCATCCATGTTACCTGTGTAGCACATGCTTTTCATAGAATTTCTGAAACAATCAGGAACGAATTTCCTCAAGTCAATGCCCTCATTTCTAACATGAAAAAAACTTTTTGCAAAGCCCCATCGAGAATCGCTGTCTTTAAAGAAAAACTGCCTGGCATTTCTCTTCCTCCACAACCTGTCCTAACGCGCTGGGGAACATGGCTTGAAGCAGCTTTGTATTACGCAGAGAACTTGGACGCTATTGCTGGTGTTGTTGGCGAACTTCCTGGTGTGGAAAACATTGCAAGTGTTTCAGTTTTGAAGGAACTTTTCAAAGATCCCATTCTCAAAAGAGATCTTGTATATATCAAGTCAAATTTTTCATTCTTACCTACGACGATCACTAAGTTGGAAGCTACGGGAAAGCCACTTAGTGAACAGGTGTCAGTAGTTAACGAAGCCGAAAAGAAAATCCAAAGTGCTACGGGGAAAGTTGGGGAAAAAGTGCAGTGTAAGTGGGAAAGTGTAGTGAAGAAGAATGAGGGATTTCTTGTGTTGGCTCGTATAGGGAAAGTTTTGATGGGAGAGGATGAAACCATCCCCGACGAAGTGGAAATGAAAAATGTATCGAAATTTAAGTATGCTCCTGTAACATCTGTCTCAGTGGAAAGATCGTTTTCGGCAGCAAAGATGATCCTTACAGACAAAAGAGAGAGATTGACAGTCGAAAACTTTGAGAAACTGTTGGTAATTTACTGTTTCCAAAATTACGAATGAGCAAGTTGTGTACTGAATGAATCACCTGATTCACTGAAAACAAAAGATGTTAATAAAAAGGGGTATGTAATAATTTATACTATTATTTTTAGAGCCTATTTTTAATTTTTAGCGCCTATTTTCCTATTTTTAGTACCTATTTTAGGCGCCTAAAATTAAACTTTTTGGTGCCTAAAATTCCGAAGTCTAATAATAACACATACTGTACTCTTTTTCATTTGCGACATCTCTGCAATTTTTCTGCAGCTTTTTTCTTTTTCATTATGAAAAATTGCTAATTGCCGCTTTTCAAATGTCGTGGTCTTTCCTCTGACCCATTCTTCGTGTTGACAACGAATTGTTGTATCTAACTGCCACGATAACGACTACAGTACTTAACACAACCTTCAGCACTAGCGCCACGTCTCATAGTGCTCACATTATTTCACAAATGTCGTACTGTCCGAATAATTTTGCTGGGGAAAATTTGGGTATGATTTTCATTGCGATTAATTATATCCGTTCTGTTGACAGCAACTACACGCTTCATTGTGTTTTTTAGGTATGCGTATATAGCTCCTTTTTCTTATATATTGTTGTGTACAAAATATGTTTTCATTTCGGAGCCATAGCCCGTTATATGTATTTCATTGGATCTGTCCGAATAATTCTGCTAGTCACTGTACATATCTCTCATTTCTGAACAAAACAAAAACGTATATCTAGATACTACGGTAATCAATTCAAGAAATATTTTCGCAAGCTACTTTTCCTTTCAGGTGCTTGATAATCTGGATCTGGTCATAAAGCAGAAAGAAAAAGTTGCTGTGATTGGACCAGTGGAATCAGGCAAAACAACATTTTTGAACATGCTAAGGAGATTTTACGATCCAGTTTTAGGCTACGTAAGTTAAACATTGAAAAACTGTGTAATTGTAATTGGTTTAGAGTTGAGTTTCTTAAAGATCAATATTTTTCTCTACTGAGTGAACGTCATTATGTTAAACACATAGCTAATATAATAATCTTCATTCTTTCCAGAATGATATTGTCACAAGGTGACCTATAGCGCAATTAAAAATTGGAAACCAAATGTTACGTACAATTTTTCATAATAAAATCATAACCAAAAGTATGAAGGAGAGATGGAGAAAATAACACTACCAAATTTTGGAATGTAATTCTTTTATGTTAATATATCAGAAAAAAATAGTTTAACAAATATGGATTGAAAAAAGATCCTTTAAAACTCTATAACTTGTTGAAAATATGAACTTAATTTTTGAAGAGTTCTAAATTCAAAACTATGAGATCTGTTTTATGGAAGTTGAAAACAAGGGCGACTCTATAAATGTACTCAAAAATAACGTGCCTTCCCAATTAATACGAAGAAAAATAATAATAAAACTACTTACGGATATTTATTCGTCTATACAAATGAGAAACAACAAAACAAAAGTTTAGTTATTTTAATATGGAGTTTGCAACCCTAATTGATGTCCATGTTAGATTTGGCTACGTAACATAAGTCACGATGCTTGATGTTTTCTTTTGTTTATGTGTTTGGCTGGTTTGGCTCTTTCTCACGTAGCCTATCTTACAGAACAACCCTTTAAACGTTTGCCCTTTCGTACAGTGGCGAAGTGTGCTGTAAAAAACTGGATAGACAAGACACACACACACACACATATATATATATATATATATATATATATATATAGGGAGAGAGAGAGAGAGAGTATTTGTTTTTTTACTTCTATTTTTAGTTTTGATATTTCGTATTGTATAAAGAATGCTGATACACAATAATCACTATTCCAAGTAAGATGATCCCTGATAATTCATAAATATAGTATTAATGCTTGAGTTTTCAATATTCTTTGCAATATATGTTTACTCTGTTCCTTTAAGTATAAAATTTTATAATCAATGAAATTTGGTGAATAGTATTTTTTCCGAAGTATTGACTTCTGAATGGTACCACATTTCCTAGAAATGGAGGCATACCCTCTTTAGGAATAGCAATGTCTAAATACTTTAGATATGAGCTGTAAAGTAAAAAAAAAAAAATGATAGAAGTAAAATACCTTGCAACACCTAACCTAATACCTAATACCTTACAGTATTGTAAATGAGCTCCAAGTTCTTTATTGTAAGTGTCCGCAATTCAGAAAGAGTGTGGAAGCCACGGTGGCTTAGCTCGCGCCAAGTGAACTTTGTGGTGGAGAAACACCGTTTGCGTGGGTTTCCTCGGGGTTCTCCCGTTCCTCCCACTTTCTTCATTCCATCATTTCACTCATTTCTCATCACCGTCTCCTTTAGCCTAACCGGTATAGACGTGGGACGTAAAACTCAAAAATTTCATTTTCATTTTCAGAAAGAGTGTCCGTAATTCAGGAAGTGTCCGTAATTTGTCATGCTATTCGTTAAGTGAGTTTTCACTCTTTTCAGGGCACTCATTGAATGTTTTCAAAAAACTGAAGTTGATGGAATGCTCAATACCATATTTAGCAGCTTTGTTGTTTTCTGATATACGCTTTGAAGTTCATTACTGAGAATATACTATTTCAAGTATTCAGGAAGAGAAATGTGTTCGTTACTATCGGAACATAAGTTGATAAGTTCATTCTTAAGCTGATCTGAGCCAAAAGTATTAGGAAAGGTGAATATCAAGTCATTCAATTTGCCGTATGGAAGAATTTGTTAATACTGTCACGGACGCTCATCGATATCATCGTTAAACTTTGTCCGTGATTGCACTTTTAGTTCAATATTCTTCAAAGGACATTCAACGAACAGCGAAAGGAAATTATGGATATTTCAAAACTAAATTGTGATTAATTGATGAATTCTTTATCTGAAAAACTGCTATGTAATTCCATCTTTGAAATCGTTGCCAAGCACTGAAGTCAGCTAGCATTCACAATTCAACATGTAAGATCCATGCATTAACAAATATGATGACAGAAGTGAATCTCAGAGGTTCACGTCTTTACGTATTTCACCATGAGTACAGGAAGTTCCATAACCTCGTCTCGAGTCGAGTAACAAAACTACTGGGCTTTTCCAAAGTCAGGAGTAGTAGCTTCGAAGACCTATCGGGAGGCAGGGGCGGATCCAGGGAGGGGCGATCGGGGCGATCGCCCCCCCCAAAAGAGGAAACTTTCTTAATTTATATATATAAATAAAACCCATCCCAAAGTTTGGAGCCCTTAAAAGTAGCAGTATGACATCCCACCGCCCCCCCCCAGAAGTCGGTCCTGGATCCGCCCCTGTCGGGAGGAACACCTAGTTACTAGTTTGGATCATATTGTTCATCTAGACGACATTAATAAGAAAAGATATGTACCTGTTTCATATTTGTCAATGCCTAGTCATGAGTCAGTGCTTGGGAAGTTTCAAATAGACACTACTGATCAAAATTACACAAAACATTCCCCACAGATCCTATTCTTTTATTTCAACTGAAATGATTAATCATGAACTTGGTGGTGTACAAACTTATCGATGTCTAGATTATTAAGAAAGTTTTGGTTATTGCTATGACACCTCTTGCATGTGTCCGGTTCTATGTAAATCATAGATAACTCATAGCATAACCGCAATACATACAAAATTTTCTATAATTTATTAGTTACCCAATGACCAGATTTTTGTATTTTTCAAATCTTTCGTTTGGACAATTACTGAGCGAAGAATCTAATATAAATAATATAGAGTTTGTTTGTGTGTTTGTCTGTCTTTGTGTCTGTGTGCAGCCTGAGGAGCAGACGAGTGGACCGAGTTACAATACTTTGGTCACGGGTACCTTGGTCTAGGCCCCAGACCAAGACGAAGCTGATTTTTTTTTAATTCGAACCAGGGGAATCTCAGGGGAAGCGTTTACTGGGACATGTAAAAGTACTTGTCACGCTCGCGAAAAACATAAAAGTAATAGAATTGCCAATACATCTCAACTTTTCGTTAGGGGCGTCTTTTTTTTTTTATTCTGATGTTAGAGACGCATAGGGACAAAATATATATACTAATGTTCTTCAAGGGTACGTTATAACAATTTAATATTTTATAGAGGGAGCTCAAAAGATGGTTGAAAATAAAACAAATAAGAAGAAATAGCGGTCTGTATCTGTCACTTACAAATCCAGCTTAAAATAAACAAGATAGGTAGCTCTGAAAACTTAGACAGAACAGCAAATGTCTTTTCGCAGGTACTATTCCACAGCGCGAGTCTTTGGACTTGAACTTCTCACGTGGCTGTTTCTCCTACGCTTCTATAGGTTGAAGCAAGTTAAATGGATGCAGCAGAGGAATAACGTTCAAGGTTTCGCGAGACGCTTTGCTTTCTGTCTTTCGTATGGAAGCATTTAAAAAAAAAAAGAGAGAGAGAGAGAATAAATTATAGGAAATTTTAAGTTCAGAATCTTTAAATTACAAAATTTTAAGTTAGTAATTTAGGCATAATGGCTTAATACATATAAAATTCTAAAGGGTAGACGCTGTCTACCCTGCCTCTCTTCAAGCCTCGCCACTGCTTACGTACAATGCAATCACGTGATTGAAAATATGTGTTTTCTACCTATTTCCTTGAAGTGGGCAGGAGTGGAGGAACCAACGTGGAGCTTCTTGTATCAGCAGATAGAACTTGTACCAGTTTAGCTTTTATTTCTTAAATCTTAATTATTCTTAATATTATATTTCTTAATAATATAAGCTAGATCAAATAGTTTTCAAATCAGGCATCTAAAAGATCAAATTTGTCACTTTCTTGGTATCTTACAGCACTTTTTAAAATCATGTTATTAGAAACTTTGTTTTCTTTCATTTGACGGAAATTCATCTCCCACCGTTTGGTGGTGTTATTTTTTTCGTACCCAGCATTACATTTGTGCTAGCCAGTAATTCATAGTATATCTCATATTTACAAGTTTTCGCAAGAAGCAAAGAGCAATGTGATAAATTACAAATATAAAATTAATTTTGGACATTTTGTATCTTCCAAAATTTAGATTACTCTGGATGATGTTAACTTACAAGAACTTTCGCTATATTGGTTAAGGAGTGTTGTCCAAATGGTTGAGTCACATTTTGTAGTCCTTAATGGAACAATTTCTGAAAATATTAGGTATGGGGACAGAAGTATAACTCAAGAAGACATTGAAACCTATGCAGGAAAATTGAAAGTACATAATTATATTTTGCAATTTGAAGAGGTGAATTTATTACTTTTATCTACATATGCAAAGTTTTAAGAACATTGTAAGAATATATGGTACCATTATATCAATTTGTACTTGATTGTTGTAAGTTCAGTGATAGAATTGAGACGATATGAACCAACGTGGCATACCGGTAGTAACTTATGATCGTATTATTGTTACAGTTACCAGGTTGTATCGGAACATCCAAGTCTCGTCACCCATAATGACACATTCCAAAAAAATTGTGATCATTTGCAATCGAATCCATAAAATCAACGCACTTCTCCCTCCGCATGTCCTTTTGCTCCTGTGTGAGGATTCTAGGAAACCACTTTGGAGCATATTTTTCCATTCCTAATTCATTAATCAACAGCTGATGAATAGTGTGGTGTGATTAAAATTCATCTCTGCCCCGATCATTCTAATTGACAATCGATGATCGGAACGCACAAGTTCCTAGACTCTTTCGACATTTACATCAGTTCTTGCAACTGTAGGCCTTCCGCTTTGAGCAGTGGCGTAGGGAAGGGGGGGCCCGGAGGGGCCGGGCCCCCCCCAAAGAGGTCCAACAATGTACTTTGGTACTTTGATGTTTGTAATTTTTTATATATGTTTATGTTTATATATTTTTTTGTTTGTAATTTTTCTATATGTACCTATAACAGCACTTGGGCCCCCCCCCCAAACACACATCCTGGCTACGCTACTGGCTTTGAGGTTATCTCCAATTGACTCTCTTCCTTCTGCAAATTCCTTAAACCAATAAAACACCTGGGCCTTTGTCAAAACATTATCTCCGTAGGCCTTGCAAAAGCAGAAGTTTCCATACCATTGCTCGATAGTCGTGTCACTCAGTGTCAGAACGCACAAGCAAAACCTGCTTCTCTAAAGCAATCGCTACAGATAACCAACGTAATGCTAGCTAGTTCCCACTTGCATTGATTGTGTATCACATGTATATCCACCACCCCCTCCAAGTCCTACGTCACCAGCTCCAGCTGATTCGTGCGCAGTGTTTTCAGTCTCATTACTTGATTTACATTCTTGTATGTCTATCCTTTATGGTTTGTGTAAATATATAGCGTGTTCTGAAACAACAATTTAAAAACTTTGGGAATTGAATCCTCGCACAAAAACATGAATATATATATATATATATATATATATATATATATATATATATATATATATATATATATATAGACCAACATGGGCTCACAAGTGTGTCATTTTCGAGCTATCACTCACCAAAAACTAGTGATACAACTAGTGATACAAAATAGGGCATGACTCGAGATTTAAATGTCGGATCAATGTACAGTAAATGAACATAGTGATTATTTTAAACCTAGATTTCATTAATGTTCCAAGATGAAATGTAAGTTTCTGATGCACCATTTTTAAAATAACTTATTATTGTTACTATTATTTGTATATTTAATGTATTTTCTGCTATGCTTCGAGACTAATCCTGCAGTCACCCTTGTTCAACATCTACTGGCACATTAATGAAATCTAGGCTTAAAATAATCAATACGTTCTTTTAGTTGACATTTCGGTCATCCCAATTTTCGGTGGTCTATAACTTTCTTTTTCATGTTTTCGTGTGAGGATTATTTCCCAAAGTATTTTGGTGTTATTTTCGAACACCCTGTATAATCATTAGCATTATGGTATTTACGATTCTGGATCAATATGAAATGATATATACAAATAGTTACATGACACTAGTTGTGTTTCCATTTCTAGGGTTACAACACCTATCTCGGTGATGATGGTGTCAATTTACCTAAAGATGTACTGCAAAAACTAAATGTCATAAAAGTGTTAATTAAGAAACCACCCATTATTCTCTTAGATGATGCATTTTCGGCACTGGATTCTTCTGCTCAGGTCGATATGATTAAACTGGTTTTCCAGGTAATGTTAATGATCACTAATATTTATAAGATGCGAGAAAAAATATTATGCAAATCGGATTATGCAAGCTGTTTGCATTTCCATAATCTTTTTGATGAAAAAAATATCATATCTTGCTAGTTAATTTTTCTGGTAATCCGCGGAACCCCATGGTAAGTGGTGTTGTGAGCAGAGATGGAGTGGGTCAGTGGGTCGGTGGGTCAAGTGGGTCAAGTTTTCTGAGTGGGTCAACAGCATGTGACCCACCACCCACCGTGACCCACTGCGACCTACCACCCACCGTGACCCACCACCCACCATGACCCACTGCGACCCACCGACTCAGTATGATCTACCGACCCTCTCTGCTCACTGCATTGTAGACAGAATCTTCTGAAGACTGGTAAATTTGTCTTCGTTTTACTTTCAAGACCTTCATTTCCCTTCCTTTTCCACTTGTTTCTGTCTACTTACCTGAGGTGAGTATATCTAACCAAGTGAAAAAAGAACTTCAGGACTTTTGGACATTTATATTTTTAATTGTAATAATAGCAATAGGACTTTTACTACTACTTGGCTTTCGAGATCTGTGAGTTTTTAGAGGAGCTAACTACTGAAAAAAATACATTTTTGAATCACTGTAACATATAAATTAATATATATAAAAAAATGAATGTAACTATGTGTGCCTGATCATCACGGTCAAATTGCAAAGTCAAATGAAATTACTTTTGGTATATAGTTAGGCCTTAATCAAAACTGGGATGTTATATTGCTTTTATTATAATGCATAATATCCTAAGGAGATAGAGGAGATCCGAATTTTTGCAAAAAAAAAAAAAATGAGTATCTCGCAAACCGTTAAACTTACGGAGCTGAAATTCAGTGTATTAACTCTTTATTGAAAATATACAGAATGTGTCCTAGCATTTTTAAAAATTCTCCTTTATGTGGGGGGGAAGGGGGCACTTTCTATATATGGAAAATTGGTAGTGAGTTGGTTTGTAAAATTGATCGAAAACGATCGATGTTTTTAAGAAAAAAAATCAGAAACAAAAAATACAGTGCTTGGCTTCAAATATCCATTGCTTTCTACTATAATAATTGCTGAAACTTATGTTTATATGGAGCGCTTACAGCACAGGGCAATCAACCCAAAAACTTGTGACTAAAATAGGCATAAAATTTGTACTGTAAGCTTAATTATACGGAAATTTTAAGTTTGGATTGTACGCATAATTATATGGAAAATTTTACACTTTTTTCCCTTTACGTTGGTCTACTTACCTTGATTTGGAACTTTCAAATTTCATCCTTTTTTCCACTGAAAAGTATTGATAATTCAACAAGGAAATTATTATACTATGATAATTTAATTTAAATTAATCGTAATTTGGCACATGACAAACAACAGTGTGGTAATTGAAGGGGAAGAAGGAGGGAAATTCCCATTCACCTCTGAACACTCCAGGAACCTCGTTCCCTTTCGCTTTCTAGACGGTTGAGGGAATTTGGTAATGACATCAAACCTTCATGTATAATTGCAAAAATTAAATTTATAAATGAATAAGAAATCATCAGTTTATCAGGCCTTAATTGATAATTTATTCACAAGATTCCCTATCGAAGGCGTGGTAGATGAAGTTTCTGTTCTCCATGAGTCGACATTGCCAACTGACATGGTCGATATGGAAAATATGTTGTATGGTGATAGAATAGAGAGATTATACTTCTTGCTGAGTATTTCAAAACTGACTAAGAAAAATCGTTATCAGACTTAAGTCTAACAAGCAGATTGTCGATGAGGAGTTGCAGAAATCGGGTAGAAGTATTATCAATTTCCACGACAGTACGAACGGGGATTTCCCCTTATGAATTTACAGATGACTGATATTAGAAATAGACTAAGTGCTCAAGCATTGTCTAACTTGTTGTTCATCAATGTTAATGGCCCACCGCTAGACAAGCTCAAAGTACACGAGCTAGTTATTTCTTGGCTGAAGGATGGACATCATTCCGCTGCGGATGATATACCACGAAAAAGTTACCAACAGGAAATAAACCCGATTTCAGATTTGTTTTAAGGTGGAAAATTACGAGTTATAGAAAATGTATACTTGTATTACTAATGGCTTATTTGTGTTATTCAACTTTGTACCTATTTTTTAGTAAGTCTCTTCTATGCTTTAGGTAAACTACTTTGAATAAATATTCATAATAATTGCAATTATGCATATTTGTAACTTAAATTTAACGTGTTGTTTTAGTGATTACACAAATTACAATTATGAGCATACTTTATGGAGATGCTCTCACATAGGGTACCCGAGCACCTTTATAAACTATGAAAAACTGATTTTTCGAGTTTTTTGTGAGAAAAATACTGTGAACTGAGAAACCATAACCTTTTCCATATTGTACAGGGGTATTTTCCTGCTAATAGAAGTTTCTTTTGGAATGCGTTGAGAAATTAACATTTGCAAGAATACTCTCTTAGTACAAGTATATTTTAGGCACACACTAATTTCCCCCCACCTCGAACTGTTTCAATTTCCTCACTGAAAAACACTTTACCATTTTATATCATAAAGGTCAGATCCACCGTTATTCTAACAGAGTGGTGCTTGAGCGATTGACTAGAAATTCAAACTCCGATTAGTGACAATTTCAGTCTTGTTTTATTACAAGTGTAAACTCTTTAGTCAGTACAGAAGAGGCCGTGGATCGTGTTCAGAGTTGATGACGATGGATTTTGGTTAGTCAGAATAGTTCACAGTGGATGAGAGTGGTTCATGGTGGGTGGTGGGTCACGGTGGGTGGTGGGTCAGAGTGGGTCACGGTGGGTGGTGGGTCGTGGGTCAAGTTTTCATTGACCCACGCCAACTCTGGTTGTGAGTAAAGCAGATGCCCCTATTTGATCATCGTCTGACATTTTCGTTCCCCACTTTTTGTTCCATCCTTTTGTTTTCAACTGTCTGCAATTTAACATGGAATACTCCTATTGAATACATTAAAACTAAACTCAGTTCATTGTGCTTTGCATTCTGTAACTGCCAAGGTAGTTTGTGCAAGAAAGCTGTCATCTCCTTATACTGTAATAAAGTTTTTTCAATAATAAACTATGGTCTTATATTTTGGAGAAATTCAAGAATAAGTACTAGTACATTCCGAATACAGAAAAAAGATATTAGAATAATGTTTAGCATGCCTGAACGATTCTCATGTAAAAGTGTTTTTAAAAATATAAATTATTGACATTATCTAGTTTATATATATATCGCACAATTATGCATGTAATCGAACACAAGGATCTATTTACATTAGCAAATATGATTCATTCATACAATACTGGCAGAATATGTATCTAGGTATATCATTCAGCATAACTATGCGAATTTTAGCAAAACTGTCTGTATGAACTGTATTAAATTGTATAACAACTTACCGACAAAGCATAAGAACATTAATAGAACTATCTTTAAATTTAATGTATATTTTGTTACGTGTTGAATTGTATGTCATCTAAAATTTTACACATGAATTTGAAAACATTAAGCAATAAAATACTGGAAAAAGTAACACAATTTTATAAAGAATATATTTCCTTTCTTGTAAAGATCAAATCGATATGACGAAGCATAATAACATTTTCTGAAAAACGTAGTGAAAAATTGTCATTAAAGATTTAAAGTGTTACTAATTATTAAAAAAAAAAAAAAAAAAACATTGCATGTAATATAAGCAGTAGTTTAAATAGTGTTTATTTTAATCCAGTAAGCAATTCAATGTTATTTGATTATGATAATATTTTTTTTAACAAAAGAGACACTGACCAAAGCTTAAAACCCACTTTATTTTAAATTATAATTTGTAACTGTTTCGGATATCTAGCATATCCTTCTTCAGACACTATCGAAAATAAATGAAAATACAGACGTCTGTATTTTCACTTATTTTCGATAGTGTCTGAAGAAGGATATGCTAGATATCCGAAACAGTTACAAATTATAATTTAAAATAAAGTGGGTTTTAAGCTTTGGTCAATGTCTCTTTTGTTAAAACAATCAATCCAAAGCCATGAATAGTCTTACTATGATAATATGTTCTAATTTCTCATTCAATTTTCTTTCTTTATTTGCTTGCTGCTTACAGGAATGTCCGATGAGTACAGTAATATTCGTCTCAAAAATACCAAGTGCAATCCTAGCTGCAGATAAGTGTATACTTATCCCAAAAGGTATAACTGTTAATAAAGCAGAAACAAAAAAGTTGCTGGAAGAAATGAATATTTTCACTCTTTTATCCTCAGGTAAAACACATTTAAAAATCTTGTATTTATTTTCTTGAAACCAGACAACTAATTCAGAATATAAAATTACCTGTAACAGTAGTATTGGTATTTAAAATATCAGATGTTTCCTCTATTTCCACTATATCTATATCTATACAGAGTGCTCATAAAGTCTTGTGCCACCGCTAAAACTCGGAAGCGGTTAAATATATGTCAAAACGGAAAAACACGTATTTCATCATTTCTAAAGTACCAGGTATTGAGGGAAACAAAGTTGCTTCTGGGTCCCTCGGAGGGTCCCAGGCGGGGTCCAACTCAAAATCTAAAATGGCAAGGGGTCAAATAGTATATCGTTTGAAAGCTATTTTCAAAAGAAAGATGATGGAATAAGTTTCGATGGTCTACAGAAAATGCTGTACAAAATGGCGGCAGGTCAAATTGTTAATACAGTTTGTATTGAAAAGTCTTTGGCCACCCCTAGTAATCTGAAATGGCTCAACAGATATCAAAACTGAAAAACACGTATGCCAACATTTCAAAAGTAACACGTATTGAGGGAAACAAAGTTCCGCAAGAGCCCTCGGAGAGTCCCAGATGGGGTCCAACTCAAAATTTTCAAATGGTAGGGGGGTCAATTAGTGTATCGTTTGAAAGCTATTGTTAAAAGAAGGAAGATGGAACAAGTCTTGTGTTTCAATACCAACCCTGTGTGAAATGGCGGTGGGATTAAATTATTAACACTGCCTTCATGGAAAAATCCATGGTCATTTCCAGTAATCCGAAACGGTAAAACATAAGATGTCAAAACACTCAAAGGGATGTTTTCTTTTTTGTAAAGTACAGCTTTTCGATGTGCAAATATTTGTCCCAGAATTGCTGCAGCTTACCAAGTGGGGTACAACTTAAACTTTGCGAAAAGGAAAAGGGTCACGTTTTTTGAAAGTTATTGGTACAAATTCGGAATGGCTATGCCATCCGTGTCCGAAAAAACAGGGATTGGATGAACTGAGAGATATGTAAACAGTTACATCTATCGAAAGGTTTAATTAACTGGATGTCATGTCTGCATTACTAATTGAGGCAATACTATTTCAAGTAGTAGTGTGCGTACTACTACTTCGGACGCTATTACTAATATTCCTTTTACAAATAGTAGTAATATTATTAGTATTACTAGAATTTGCATTACACATACCTTATGCAAGAAAATGCTCGAATTTAGCCCCATTTACATCTTGGCAGTAGAAAAGACGATTATGAAATTCGTCTCGAACATTTGCGAACGTTTCTGGTGAAATATCCTACATGCTGCTATTATTCTTCGCTTTAGGTCTTCTACACTAATATGTTTTGCTTTATATACAGCGGATTTGAGGTATTCCCACACACAAAAAAAAGTCATTGGGAGATAAATCAGGTGATCTTGGTGGCCATTCAATGGGACCAAGACGACCTATCCACCTATTAGAGTAAGTTGTGTTAAGATATTCACAAAATAGGGTTCTGTTTGAAAATAGTGTGCAGAACATTCATCTTGTTGGAACCAAATAGCGCCTTCATCATACTCAGAAAATCTGTTTTGATCTGATGCATTTTCTACCAGATCAGTTATTAAGGGATCTATTGTATCCCTTAAAATTTGTAGATACAGATTGCCGCTTAGAGTTTCATCAATGAACGAAGGACCAACTATGTGATTCTCCAAGATTCCTGCCCACACATTGATTTTTCTGGGCCTTTGACTATATCCTTCCCTGAGTATATGTGGATTCTGATTCCCCCAAAACGTAACATTGTGTGTATTGACACGTCCATCCAGAGAAAACGTACTTTCATCACTAAAACAGATGTTATGTAAAAACTGTCTATTTTCGGCAATACTTTGAGTCATGATTTCACAAAATTCATTGCGCAGATCAAAGTCAGCATCTCCGAATTCATGCTTTATATGCATTTTGTAAGGGTGAAACTTATTGAGTTTTCAAGACCTTATCTATCGAGCTTCGTGGAATATGAAAGTTAAAGCTTAGTTCTCTGAGGGAAGTAGTAGGATTGACAGTCATGCTTCCAATTACTTCAATAACTGGTTCTTTCCCTATCTTTGGTCGTCCTGAGCGTGGTCTGTCTTTAACGCTTTGAGTTTCCCGAATTTTTTGCACAAGTGACAGACATATTGATGACTGACATTGGGACGTTCAGGATACAACTCATTAAAGCGTATAGCTGTGGCACGATAGTTACGCGCACATTCTCCAAAAAAAAATATTATTTCCACTTTATCTTCACCAGAACGTGCCCATTCATTGTCATTCATTATGACAAACTAACATACACCTCAGATACATACACACACACACACACACACACACACATATATATATATATATATATATATATATATATATATATATATATATAACAGCACCACTGTATCGTTGTTGTTTAGTTTAACTTCAGTTATTTGAGTTTTCCTTATTTTACTTCAATCTCTTAGAATACACACATATCACTCTCTAGATTCCGTCATCGGTCAATATAACAATTAGTCTAATCAGTCTTTTTACGTTTCCATCTCCAACTAGAATCATCTATCAACTATTTACACAGGCTCTTTCATAGTAACCGAATCCATATTCAGTATGTGCCGTTTAACAGACAATCTTTGCCCTAACCTGCCTGCCTTAGTATTCACACACTCATCTCCTAACAATCGTTATGTACGGTTACAAGATGACTAACGTGAAAGAACACTATTACTAGCTGGTTTCACCTACGTCGATTGAACTTTGCCAGGGCATTACATTTTGCTAAATTCCACGAGGTTATACCTACTACGAACACTAAGCACAACTGTAATGATCACTGTAGCATCACACCTTTACAAGTATAAAGCTGTGGCTAGCAAGGCCAAACATCAAATGCTCTAATGGTTCTAATGGCAAATACACTTATTACGGTTCTAAACATTACGGCGTCTATTACATGAGGCATGTGCAGTTCAAACAACCAATCTGTAAACACTTGCGATCTCGCGATTCACGTGTATAATATCTAGTTAGACGGAGGAAAACAAGTAGACACGAACTCGTACGAATACGCACATTACGGAGATAGTCATTCCCACTCAATATGAACACAACGCTACCGTTTTTGTAACAAACAGCAAGACAGTGATCAGTGTTTTCATGGCTTTTGGAGCAACTATGACTCAGACCGGAAGAAGGATGCGACAATGGTGCTGGAAATATGGCGGTCAAGCCCGATGCATAGTACTATCTTGGAATTTGCGTGGTGTGGCTAACCAAACCTCCGGACATTGACATGTCCCGAGCGCAGTGCGCAAATCCATGACCCCCGGAATGTGCAGGCAATGTTCTACCACGTAGCCAAGGCCCGATTGACAGAACTTTTCCGAACATTGATAGTTGACATTGTTTGTTTTCTGTGTAAGAGCACGCGCACGCTATTTCGCATGGGCTGGTGAAGACACGCAAGACTTCTTTCAACTCCTTTCTTACCCAATAATTTTCAAACCATCTGCTACATGACCGCTCCTCCAATTTCAAACTCTGCAGTTGGACTTCTCCTAGGCCCCTGTAAGGACGCTGGAACAAATAATTGTAACTCGAAACGTTGTATTTTTGATGTATGATATTTTTGATGCAACACGTATTTTAACGTTTTGGCATATGATTCACTGTTTCGGATTTCTAGAACTGACCACATAGTCATGTCAATAAAGATGGTGTAGAGGACATAGTCGGGAACAGAATGTTTGACTTCAGGGTTGTGTTTAGAGTAGTTAGGAGGTAAACATACTAAAAGTCCCCGGACCTATGCGGTGAGCGGGAGGAGCAGAGGCGGGAAAAGGTAACTTTTTTTGGGTTTTAGCTTTTATCTCAAAAATGATGCGTCGTAGCGAAAAAGTCTGTATGTTCAGAAATAAAGCTGAAAAAATTCTACAAGATTGTTTCTGTTCCTTTTTTCCTATTCCTAACAATATTAACATTTAGACCTGCCGCCATTTTGTACAGCTTTACTGTAAAGCATCGAAAATTTTTCCATCGTCTTTCTTTTGAAAATAGCTTTCAAACGATATACTACTAAACCCCCTTGCCATTTGAGAATTTTGTGTTCGACCCCCCGTCTGGGACCCTCCGAGGGACCCTGAGGCAACTTCGTTTCCCTCAATGCGTGGTACCTTTGTTTCCCTTATATATCCGCTCATCCAATCGCAGAGATGTGTTTCAATAGATGTTAAAATCATAATGCAGTTTACACCAATTCGATATCTCAAACTGTTCTGGAGATACGACAAACAATGGTGAAGTTTGCAACACTGCTCAAAATTATGTAATTCCGAGAACTTGTAATTACATCTACCAAAAGCTATTGTAGGGATGTTATAAAAGCAAAGGAAAACAACAATTGTTTTAAACAGTTCCCACAAATACACCACTTTCAGCAATAAACCAATTTTTACCACTTTTCATGTCAGGAACGGTTTGAAATATCAAATTGCTGTAAACGGTATTATGATCTTTATCTCTATTCAAAACCATTTACACAATTGTATGTAATGCTTATCTAAGCACATTTTTGAAATGAAGTCCTTTGAAGAAAGTCAAAATGTCAATTCCTTGTTTCTTTTTTAAAACTTGTTCGAAATAAAAATGAAATGAAATGATATCTTTGTTTTACGTCCCACGGTTATGCCGGTTAGGCTAAAGGAGACGGTGATTATGAGAAATGAATGAAATGGTGGAATGAAGAAAGTGGGAGGAAACGGGAGAACCCCGAGAAAACCCACGCACACGGTGTTTGTCCACCACAAAGTTCACTTGGCGGGGGCTGGGATCGAACCCCGGACCCCAAGCACCAGAGGTGAACGCTCTACCACTGAGCCACCGCGGCCCCTTGTTCGAAATACGTCATATGATGACTATAGAATTCGACACTTCATTTAGGTACTTTAGATATGCATTGCCTTGTTTGTCTCACTTGCTTACTACTATTATAGAAGCCTCCAAAATTTGGTTGTTTTTCAATGTTTGTCATATGTAGCGTCCTTAGTTTACAACACTGCAGAACAATTGTGCTATTGTAAGTGCGGATTTTCATACAAGCGTCAGTTGCGTTTGTTGCTTGCGATTTCTATGTGTAGCCAACAGAAAATTGTGTTACACGTAAAACCGTACTTAAACTTTCTAAATTGGCTACTCAGCCACATCGCATTAAGTTTTCATTTAATAGTCGATTTGAAATATGTAATAATCTGACAGTAATATGAAATACCTGATAACACCACTAATAGGCATACAAGAATACTACCTACTACTCTTCTCTCAAGCCATTTAACTGAGCATGAATAATGTTTTGAAGCAATTTTACACACACAAGATATTTAATATAAAATTCTTGAATATTGTATTTATGAACTTCGAATCAATTCATTTCTTGTTCTATCTTTAGAAATACCATCTCATACTCAAAGAAAGTCAACTATATCTGAGGCTCTAAGTCAAAACTTTAACACTCAAGCATCTGTGCTTAGAAATTTTAAGGACGAGAAGTTGGTCGTAACGAAAAGATCTGTTCCTATTTTTCTTCCCAGAAGTCAGGGACAATTAGAACTAGATTATCGACCTAAGACTTTTGTTGATAAGGTAAGAATTGGTCAAGCTATGCTGCAGTCTATCTTAAAAGTTTTTTTTTTTTTTTTTAGTTTCTTTTCTTAATCTTAAAAGAATTTTAATTTATATTTACATCTGCAAATTTAAACTAACTTCCAGCAAAAAATACGCAAGTTAAATTTGTGACAAGAATGTACATTTAAAGGTTGAACATTTCATATAAACCATAAAATATCACAATAGTAATTCAACTCTTCGTAAAATATTCTAGTATTTATTGAAGTTATTTCTTATATCTTAGTATTATGGCATTTGCCCGAAAATGTAAGATTCACCAAACACGAAAGTGTCATATGACTAAATCCACATATAGATATATGTTACTTTTTAAAAACAAATTAATTGGCTATAATTATAATTAGAGCAACCCACATTATGCTTTATTTTTGTTTAATTATGCTTTACGTTTTTCAAATGATGCTTTATTATGCTTTATTCTTAATTTCAATCATTGTTTTACATTAATCCTGTATAATGCATAACATTTACTATACATTAAATATTCTAAATATCTTGATCTATTTATTAATATTTTATGCGTGTGCGCCTTAAAGGTGCAAATATACAGAAAGAGAAAGTAAAAGATGCCACCAAAATGTATAGAAGGTGCTCAAGTTCAAGCACATTGTGTTAGGTATACAAAACAATATAGTGTGGAGTTCTTATGTATTATTCATTGTTGACGAAAGTTTTCTTCTCCTATTTTCTTTTCTCCACATCAAAGGATTACACCGAAAAGTTTACAGAAATAAAATTTAGCTTTTCATTGTTGCATTGTTGTTCTCAATGATTTTGTATTGTAAATATTGGTTTTTAAAAAAAAAAATATTAATACGGTATGTTAAACTTGTAGTTAAAGAATTTTTTTTTAAAGATTTGTGCTATATATTTTAAATTATCCTTTATGCTTTATTTTCTTAAATTATGCTTTATTATGCTTTTAAAATTAGTTTCTTCTGAACCCTTAAACAACCACAACCATGTTCAAGGTACCAACCGTATGTGTAAACTGCTGTTATGCTTTTTATGCTTTTGGGTTGCTCTAATTATAATCAATATCCCGAACAAACGTTTAACTATTAGTTTTTTTTTTTTTCAGTACAAATAGGTATTCTTAAAGTTCGATTGAATTCGGATTAAGAATTAGATTTCTAGGCTTTCGGAATTTATTGTCATGTTAGTCCGACATGTATGAGGAATGACGTCTCCGGCGATCACACTATCAGGGGAAAGGGAAGGAAGAAAGCGGCCTAGGATCTGTATGTTAGGTACCATCCCGGCATTTGCCTGGTGAGAATGAGGAAAACCCAGGAAAACCTCATTCAGAATGGCTGGCTTGAAGAAAGCTTTTACCGATGTTCCCACTGTGAATCGAACCCGGGGTATCTTGAAAGTTCGAATGGGTTAATAAATCGAGTTCAAGTTTAGCCCTATGCTTACAAGTTATCAGTCCATTATTTTTTATTTCTTATTGGCCTTTCTCATACTGCATTTGAATTATATTCAACTGTTTCTTTTGAAATTAATTGTTTTATGTATTTATTTATTTGCTAGGGTTGAATTTGATCTCCTAAACGAATATATATATATATATATATATATATATATATATATATATATATATATATATATATATATATATATATATATATATATATATATATATATATATATATATATATATAATTAGTATGCAGTATGCAGATTTTTGTTGTGAAAGACAAGTAACTTATACAATGGTATGGCTGCCTTCTAATGTAATTTCTCTCCTTATTATAGTCACTTAATAAAAGTATTCTTTTTGCTTCAGTCATATACTTATGCTTTCCTTTATATTTCCAATCACAAAAGATGTCACGTACCTAATTATAAATGTATGTATAAACCATTCTGATACCAATGAATTATTTCGTAAAAAGTGTTACAACATTTTGGCAAACTTTTTTTCCCATACAAACTACAACTGTTCATGCTTCACAATATACCTTAGTATTTATTGACTTTATTTCTTGTAAAATATCTTTATAATATAGTGTGCAAATATCACATTATTCATTAATTTCATTTTTAATTAAAATATTCAAGAACTATTTCAGGTTACTATACTCATTTGTATTAATTGAATTTGTATGATATAAAATATAAAAGTACCTATTATTATTTATAATAAAATACCTTTCTACATTACTGATTGATTATTATAAGGTATCTTGATATTGATTATAGTCGTTATTAGGTAATTATGGTAATTATGGTAATTATTAAAATAAATTACCATAGTATACATGAGATTTATTTTGATTTAATTTGAAGTTTAGCGTCTCTTTCAGCAACGAGGCTATATGAGACGTGGACCTAAAGCCTAACGTGGGATACGTGCCACATGAGCTCCTACCGGAATGGGACTTTTTGGTTAAATAACTTTCGTAACTATTGAATTCATCCTAATTATATGAAATATCATAGGACATATTGAATTTATTCCATGTTGGGAGTCAGTTGGTGCAGTTCGTTTTTAAGTGATACCCAGGAAGTTGTTGGGAGTGAAAAGTGTTAAAATTTAGTATAAAAAGGTTGTATAAACAAATGAGGAACGTAATTAAGTTTAGAACGACGGTTTAGCAAATGAAGAACGTAGCTATTTAAAGAGTTTCGAAATATACTAATACCAAGAATGGCTTAAGTTATTTAAAGAGTGTTTTAAATACAGGAAAGTTTCTGTTCATGTTAACAGCTATATTTGTAGGTGATCGGCTTGTAGTAGCTGTAAAGTCCAAATAAAATTGGAGTAAAAAGAAAGTGGATTGACATTCTTGCAGTTTGAAGTTAGTTGTGGTAATACCTTTGCTTTTAATTATTTGCAAGTAACCTAACATTCCGAACAAAATATTCTAGTGTTTGATTATTAGAGCAACCCACATTATGCTTTATTTTTGTTTAATTATGTTTTATTTTTTTTTTTACAAATTATGCTTGATTGTTAATTTCAATTATTGTTTTACATTAACTGTGTATAATGTATAATATTTACTATACATTAAATATTCTAAATATCTTAATTTCTTTATTAATATTTTATGCAACTAGTTTCTTTCATATTTAATGAACTTTCTACTTAATACACTATAAAGGGTCAGTTAATGCTTTGCTCGAGTCAGTTTTTTTTCTTTTCTATCGCTTGTGTGCAACTTAAAAATGCATGTATACAGAAAGGGAAAGTGAAAAATGCCACCAGAAAAGTACAGAATGTGCTCAAGTTCAAGAGGTACACATAACGCAATATAGTGTGGATTTCTTGTGTATTATTCATTCTTGGCGGAAAATTTCCTTTTTTCTTTTCTCCACATCAAAAGACTACACCGAAAAGTTTATAGAATAAAAATAAGTTTTCCATTATATTTGGTCTAGGAATTAATTCGTGCGGGTGGACAAGAGATGGCGCAACGAACGGAGCGTCCCACAGTTCCGTGTATCCACACATGTGTTGCAAACCCCTGTCATCGCGTATCGTTCGTAGTATAGAGCAGTGGATTAAAGCGTCAACAACACCAGTTTGTAGTTAAGTGAACATGGCGCAATTTGTGCCTGATAAAGTGTTTTTGCGGGGTGTCCTGCTGCATTACTTTAACATGCAGAAAAGTGCGACTGAAATTCATCGTATTTTGGTGGAAGTGTATGGTGACCATGCTCTAGCTGAGCGAACGTGTCAGAAGTGGTTTGCACGGTTTAGAAGTGGTGATTTCGGCTTGGCAGACCAAGAGCGAGCTGGACAGCCAAAAAAATTTCAAGACGAAGAATTGACAGCATTGCTCGAGCAGGATTCGTGTCAAACGCAGGAACAACTTGCAGCAGCATTAGGCGTTGATCAAACAACAGTCTCCAAACGCTTGAAAGCCATGGGAATGATTCAAAAGATGTCACATTGGGTTCCACATGAATTGAAAGACAGAGACGTTGAAAGATGAAAAACCATTTGCGAATTGCTGCTTCAACGACAGAGCAGAAAGGGGTTTCTGCATCGAATTATTACGGGTGATGAGAAGTGGATCCATTACGAGAACCCTAACGAAAAAAGGCCTGGGTGAAACCAGGTGAACCAGGTCCATCACAACCAAAACGAGATATTCACTGTGCAAAGGTTATGCTGTGCATATGGTGGGATATGAAAGATGTGGTGTACTATGAGCTGCTGCAACCGGGTGAAACTATGAATGGAGAACGTTATCGACGACAATTAATGCGTTTGAAGCAAGCTCTGGCCAGAACACGACCAGAATGGGAGAACAGACATGATAAACTTATTGTTCAACATGATGACGCTCGCCCACATGTCGCAAAACCGATCAAAACCTATTTAGAAAATGTCGGATGGGAAGTTTTACCCCACCCGCCGTATTCACCAGACGTTGCTCCTTCGGACTACTACTTGTTCGATTGCATGAACAACGATTTGATTGGACAGCGGTTTACTTCTTCAGAAGATATCGAAACATGGGTCTCTGACTGGATCGCTTCCAAGGATGAGGACTTCTTTCGCCACGGAATCCGTACATTGCCTGACAGATGGGCGAAAGTGGTGGCTAGCGATGGACAATATTTTTCTTAAGGTATTTATGTATTTTGTGTTTGTACTACAGCTTCAATGTGTGCGTACCAACCGCACGAATTAATTCCTAGACCAAATAGCATTGTTATGTTCTCAATGATTTTGCACTGTAAATATTGGTTTTAAAAACATATTAATACAGTATGTTAGACTTGCAGTTAAACATAATTTTCCAAGAATTGTGCTGTATATTTTAAATTATGCATTATGCCTTATTTTCTAAAATTATGCTTTGTTATGCTTTTTAAATTAGTTTCTTCTGGACCCTTAGACAACCACAACCATGTTCAAGGTACCAACCATATGTGTAAATTGCTGTTATGCTTTTTATGCGTTTGGGTTGCCCTATTGATTATATTCATTCCTCTTTAGTAAAGAGGAATGAGAGAAATAAAGAATAGGAAGGAGAATGAAGGGAAGATCCAGATAAATGTAGTTGAAAATGGCGTAAACTGAACTTCAGCAACTAAACATCGTATTCGATTTATTTCCCAATTTCTTCGTCCTTTGTTGTCATAACAAATCGATCAGATTGTTAGAATGTTGCTTTTTCACTCCTTATTCTTATGTTGAACTTGGGTAAAGTTTAGAAGAATTATTTAAAAAAAAAAATGTAAAATAAGCAGTGGCGTATTTACGATTTTGCTTCGGGGAGGGCTTTGCTAACTTTCGGGGGGGGGGCTTTGCCTGAAATTGTGAAAATTCTGCAAGATATTTCATATACTTTACTATAGTAAGTAAGATTTTGGGGGGCTTAAGCCCGGAAGCTCCCCCTAAATACGCCACTGAAAATGAGTATAACATGTTTTGCACGATAAAATAGTGTAATTTGAGATTGCAGCTACTTAGATACTAATATTTATTATTATTATTATTATTATTATTATTATTATTTTCAGGATTTTCCTCAAATAATTACAACGCGGAAATTAATACGTATGCACACTCATGAATGGTTCCTCATTGTTGTTGGCTGTTTATCATCAATAATAGTTGGTATCAGTTTAACAACCTACGCTATATTATTTGGAGAAGTACTTCAGGTAAAGTTCCTTCAATAATAATGCAAATAATAAGAAACTGCAGTGAAGTAGAATTCAAGAGTGCCATATAATATTATGGTGTTCCATACAACAGAAACAGATTATTACTTTTTTTTGGTAATGAAGTATATAGATAGTTAGTTAGTTAGATAGATAGATAGATAGATAGATAGATAGATAGATAGATAGATAGATAGATAGATAGATAGATAGATAGATAGATAGATAAACAAATAAACTAAGATCACCCGAAGTCAAGGTGACCAGACGTCCCGTTTTAGCCGGGACAGTCCCTTTTTCAACCGTTGTCCCGTTTTTATCTGATTCTCAAACGGGACGCCTAAATGTCCCGTTTTTAAGCAAAAATGACCCAGTTGTCCCGTAATTATTATTCAAAATATAAATGGTCAATACATATTCTACACTCTTCCGTATCAACACACGTTGGGCAGGTTGAGCCGTGTCTAGAACTTCTGAATATTCAAATGAGAATTGAGTGTTTTGTGATTCAAGTGAGAATTGAGTTCGATTTCTGAGTGTTCAAGTAGTTAAAAGTATTGTTGCGTAATACTTAAGTTAGAGACGCTGTGTTATCATTCTTACTTGTGTATTTTGCAAATTGAAAACACTGTTGAGTCCCAAAATAAATCTGGAAGTCACATATTTACCCCCCCCCCCCCCGCGTCGCCGATTCGTATGTGTCCCGTTTTTGCAAGTAAAAATTCTGGTCACATTGCCCGAAGTATCACAAGAAGTACCCAACTTATTGACCAAACTCTGCTTCTATCGACTTGGTTCTTTTTCATTTATTGAATTGCATTCCTGTCTTCTAAATAAATGTACAGGGAAAGAACTTATGAAGTAATTATAGTACATTGAAAAGAGATCGTTCTACTATAGTGTTTATGTCGCACACAAATTCAATTTACATATTTGAAAAGTGAAGTTTAAAACTTGAGTTGTTGATAATCTTCGTCTTAGTGGTGTCTATAATTGTGTTCTAAGACAGAATAGAAGTCTTGATACTTTTTTGTCAAAGTTATGGTTGAGTCAAACACTAATTTGAATACCAAAGACGAGCAGTCTGAGTTCTGTTTCACTACGTTTTTGGTATTGGATAATACAATATCTTTCACCCATTTTTGTAGTTTACAAACATACACACACACACACTCACACACACACACACACACACACACACACACACACACATATATATATATATATATATATATATATATATATATATATATATATATATATATATATATATATATATATATATAGATAGATAGATAGATAGATAGATAGATAGATAGATAGATAGATATAGATATATGAAAGTAATGATCATGATGCTACCCTGAATCAACAATCCACCACAGCGCGCGCTACCAGCGCGGAAAAAGTAGTGGGGGTGGTCTGTCCTTCCAAGCGCGCCCGGAGTCAGTATGCTGCGAGCAGTGACAACGTGTGGATGTCGATCTGCGTGAAGCACGTTTTTACAAGTTGTAACACGGCGTGATGAAGGGTTCGCTCGAACAACGCTACGTCATAAAATTTTGTGTAAAGTTGGGTAAGAATGCTACGGAAACTTACCAGATGCTGAAAGAGGCCTACAAGCAGGAGTGTTTGTCAAGATCCCAGGTCGGAAAATGACACAAGTCGTTCAAGGAGGGTCGGGAGGAGGTCGCCGACGAGTCCCGTTCTGGAGCCCAACAACGGCCAGGACCGACGACAACGTTAACCGTGTGCGTGAAGTGTTGCGCTCAGACCGGCGTGTGAGCATTCAACAATCGCGGACATCCTAAACATGTCAACATTTGCGGTACATGGGATAGTGACCGAGGACCTGCAAATGCGAAAGGTCTGTACAAAGCTTGTGCCGAAGGTGTTGACGAACGAACAAAAAGAACTTCGAGTTTTGCGCTGCAAGGAGTTGTTGGCATTGTGTGAAAGTGATCCGGACTTTTTAGACTCGGTCGTAACTGGAGACGAATCCTGGATGTTCGAATACGATCCAGAATCCAAAAGGCAAAGTGCGGAGTATTGTATTGTATTGTATTTATTTCGTCCTTTTTTCATACATTTAGCACTGATTGCAATGCATATGAAGTGGACACGTCATTTATATATAAACACAAAAGTAAAAAGAACAATAATAATGAAAATTACACACACTAGGTTAATAATTAAACATTATACCTTACATCTTATCCATTACATTTTGCATGATATTATTAAAAATAAAGTAAGAGTAATTATTACTTGCAGTGTATGTAGAAATCCTTGAACATATATCAAATGCTAAAAACAAGCAACGACAGTGGTTACTATAGATAATGTAGTTTTTTTTTTTTTTTTTTTGTTAGCAATTCATGTATTCCTCTATCGAGTAAAAGCAATGTTTTAGTAAATATTTCTGTAGTTCTTTTTTAAATTTAGCAACAGATTTTTGAGTCTTTATATCTTTGGGAAGTTTATTGTATAGCATGATACCCGCGTATTTACACCCTTTTTCATATAATACGGTTCTGTGTTCTACAATGGAAAAGTTTTGTTTGTTTCTTGTATCATGATCATGTTTTTCTTCTACCCGCGTAAGAACACCTTCTAAATGTCTCTTTACAAATATCAGTAGATTTAAAATGTACAAACAAGGTACTGGGAGTCCCAAAAAGGCGCGCATGAGCAAATCCCGAATCAAAACCATGCTCATTGTCTTCTTCGACGTTCGATGAATCATCCGTTTCGAGTTTGTGCCTCCAGGACAACCTGTCAAAGTAGGATTTTATCTAGGAGTGCTCAAGAGACTGAAACGCAGGGTCGCCCGCGTTCGAAGTGACATCAAAGACTCAATGAAACTCCACCACGACAATGCACCAAGTCACACCGCCTTCACCATCGTCGACTTCCTGGCCCGGAGCAGAACCCCAGTGGTCCCCCCTATAGTCTTGACCTGGCTCCTAGTGACTTTTTTTGTTTCCCAGTTTGAAGAAGCACCTCAAAGGAAAACATTGGGACTCCGTGCAGAACATTCAAGCCCATGTTACAAGGTTTTTAAAAGCCATTCCAGCCGAGGACTTTAAAGATGCTTTCCAGGCGTGGAAAACACGTCTCCAGAAGTGTATCGATGCAGAAGGAGCGTATTTTGAGGAATTTTAAAGATTTGTAACAATCGGAACAATAAAACAGTTTTTCTAAAGCAATGCTCATTACTTTCAGAATGAACCCCGTATATATATATATATATATGTAATATATACAGGATGAGGCACGTAAAACCGGCCCATAAAGTGGACACATAAAATGAAATGTAATGTATTGAATATGACTACTCACCTTCACAGCAGGTGCTGAAAGTGTCCTCCGCCCACTTCAACACACATGTGAGCACGATTGAGGAGATTCATATATACCCTTGTCAGTTCTTGTGTTGTAATGCTATTGGTGACATCCTGGATCCTGGTCTTGAGTTCTTCAATTGTGTGTGGATTTGTTTCGTATACTCTTCCCTTTAACAGTCCCCATAAGTAAAAGTCACACGTGGACAAGTCTGGTGACCGAGAAGGCCACAAGTCTTTGCTGATTGCCCTCTCTGGTGTAAACATCTCATGCACAAGGGACAATGATGCAGCTGATGTGTGGCATGTTGCACCGTCCTGCTGAAAGTAACATAACTGACGCTCCTCTTCGGTCAAGTGTGTATAAAACTCCTCCAGGATTCCCATATACACGTCACTGTTCACTGTCGTCTCAAAGAATATGGGCCCAATAACGCGTGTGGCGGAAATGGCACACCAAACACCAATCTTGTCATCATGCAAGGGTACCTGGTGGATTGCGTGTGAATTTTCTGTCGACCAATACCGGTTGTTTTGGGAATTTACGTACCCAGACAGGTGGAACCACGCCTCGTCACTCATGATGAGCATTAGTGGATCCAAGAAACCACTGGCAACATTGCTCAACAGCCATGAACAGAAATGCACCCTCTTCTGCAGGTCAGGCTCCTTCAGTTCTTGCACAACACTTATCCGGTACGGTTTTAACTTCAGTCCCCTTAAAACACGTCTGCAACTTCTCTCACTCGCATGAACCTGTTGACTCAATCTCCTGGTTGACTTTCGAGGACTTCTTGTCATTATCTCCTCCACCTGCATCTTTAATTCAGGTGTGCAGACAGATGATCGTCTGCAGTGGCGGCGGTTGGACGTTAAAAGTGAGGGGGCAAGCCATGATCTGAATATTTGTAGGGTGAGTTCGCCAATAGTCGACCGCCATCCAATAGTCGACCATTTTTGCTTACTATTGTGTATATAAAATATATCTAATGGTCTTTTGGAGCGGAAAGTGATTCGCGATAAAGCTTGCATCATATACCACCAATGACAATCATTGTTTGCCTCTCCCTTGGCCAGCTGGTCGTCTTTCATCGATAAATTTCGAAGTATCTGTAGAATTACGACTCAGGTGCACAGTTTACGACAGTGTGCAATGGGAATCTTGTGCACCTGTTGTTTTTCGCTTTTCTGAGGATATAGATAGTACGTGGGGTAAGAAATGTTTTCGTTACAAAACTAAGTTATTCTAGAAACTGTACAGTATAATTTGTCAATAACTGGATAGTATTAAATGAATAAATACATGTTAAAATGTGGTCGGAATTTGGCATTTTTTCTTTCCCATACAAACCAATTGTCGACCAAGGGTGGTCGATTATTGGATTATTTGAGAGTGCGCCAAATTGCTTCAAATTATTTCCTGTTTGGTATTAAGGTCTGTTCTTCAACATGCATGTATAAAATTTTTGATTTCGTGACATATTCTAAAAATCGACCGCCTGTTTCTCGTGTTGGTCGACCATTGGAATATTTCTTGCCACCTGTCGACCGCACTGTTTCATACTATGTTTCGCGTTTTGCTGACTGGAATTTGTTCATTAACTTAGTTTAAAGTTTCTTTTTATGACGATCTACTATTTCAATGTGAAACCATTTTTTTTTTTTTTTTTTTACACGGAAACAAGAAACCCTCCTCGCTGGTCTAATGGATAGCAACCGTGCCTTTGGTGCTCTGTGTCCCGGGTTCAATTCGAAGCGGGAGAACATAGAACGAATTAAAGCGGTTCGAATATTACTGTAAACTATAGGTCCACGTCTTTACATAGTCTTGATCCTAAGAAGGGACGTTAAACCATAATAAACAAAGAAACAAGCAAACAAACTAGAACAAGAAGGGGTTCCTGTACGTCTACTACGTCTTCCTGAATGAGAGAAATAATAATAATTTCTTTGAGGCATGTACCAGACACGTTGTCCAGTGCCTAGCCTGCTGGATTACGAATTGGGAATGGAGAGATATGCGGGTTGAAACCCCAATGCCGGCCCTTCTAACAGGTTTCTTAGGAGTTTTGTCAGTTATACCAGGCGCATGTCATGATGTTACCTACATAATAGGCTCTGGCCGACACCTTTCCTCATCCTTCTCCCTCCACTATCCCGTCCTGTGCCACAAATGCTTAAAGGACATAAATAAATTCAACAAAATTCAAGTAAGTGTTAAAGTATGCTGCTTTGTAATAAAGTCCTGGGTTCAATTTTCCATGGTAATACAATTGGTTCGGAGCTCATGTTAAACTCTAGGTCTCACGTCCTTGCGCCGTCATCATCATCCGATTAATGTCAATAAAAAATATCGATTAACTCGGCTCAGGTTTTTTCAGGTCAGAACCTGATTTCGGGAAGAACACTGAAATATTAAGAGTATCAATATTGAAAAACAACTTTTGTTAACATATTCTTGATTACTTCTGCTTTGTAATATAGCAATGCATTTTGTTGTTAGAAATATGGCGAAACATTTTAAATTTTATGTATTTTTGACAGATTTCCGCTATTCGGGCTCCGGGATATAAAAGAAAATTTTTCCGCTATTCGGAATTTGATATGCTGTGCGCCTTAGAAGCTGTAAGAACAAAACAACTTTCAGTTCGTGATGCCTGTAAAAGGTTTGGTGTGCCAAAGACAACAGTTTTAGACAAACTACATGGAGTTCAGTTTGCACCACTTATTGCAGAGGTCCTAGCAACAGCAGCAACACCGTCAACAATAAAGAATGGGTTTCACAAATGTGGACTGTATCCTATCAATCCGGACGCTGTTGACTACACAAAATGCATCAAGAGTGTATGCAAAAACATAGAGAGTACTTCCACTCAGCCAAATGTTAGTGAATAAGACCTTCGTACTGCAAGAAAAGTTATTACTGTGTACAAGGATGAACTTCAAAAGGCTGCGGTTGACTTCAACGCAGTTCTTGAAGTTTTGAAACTTCCAGCAGAAAAGCCGATGGACGAAGCACTACAAACTGATGTTAAAAGTGCCAACTTACCATTAGATGACGAAGTTGCAGTTGGTGAAATCCCTGTAGTTGATGACAACAATGCACACTTGTCTCAAGCTACTCTCACTGTTGAAAAGGATTTACTAAATGATCTTCTCCAGTCATTGGCTGTTGAAGCCAATCCAAGTGCAACAACTGAAAACAGAGTGAATATAACATCTATTCTACCTACGAAACCTGAGAAATTCGACACCATTGCAGCACAAGAGAAAGAGGAAATCAGTATTGTGCCAAACAAAGAATCAGTTATGTCTGCTCCAACGACAGAATCAGAGAGGCCTTTAATACGAAAGGAAGGAAGGAAACGTCTATTCCAGAATTTGTGCCATCAAATGAGAAGGAAACACATCAACTACACTGAATGAAACTGAACCTATGAAAGATATTCAGCAAGATACTTATTCTCTCAAAGAACCTCCTACTGAAGCTCTGGTTTCTATACCAGAAGCACAGCAAGAAACAAGGGACGTTGAAAGCGATGGTGTTGCTGGACCAAGTGAATCAAGTCAGAAGAATATCGCAACAACCCCTAAAACTATCAGACCAATATGTATAACACCAACTTTTAAAAAGCATCTGTTCTGGCCTAAGAGTCCAGTCAAAAAGCCTAAGAAGAAGGTAGAGAAGATACCGTTTGCGATTGGCTCAGAAGAATATCGCCGCGCACTGACTGCAAAACAAGAAGAACAGAAGAAATAGAGGAGGAAAAGAAACGCAAAAGGGATGAAAGAACAGCAAAAAAGAGCAACAAACTGGAAAATCCAAAGAAACGATCGAAGACGACGACCACTGCTGTTATAGAAAAACATCACAATGAAGATGTAATTGACGAAGGCGATGGAGCCATATGCGCAGGATGTGGAGTGATAATAAACAATTTTGCTTTGGAAAGTGAGATAAACCAGTGGGTTGCGATCATTGTGATAAATGGTTCCATCTTCGGTGTAACGAATTGTCTGGGTATACATGGGAAGAACTTGCAGATAAGCTGTTTCTGTGCGCAGATTGTACCATATAAATGATTTGAATAAACAATTAGGAACTTACTATTATTACATGAAAAGATAACTCAATGTGCTCATGTAACTCAAAAGAAAAACCTAACACGGGAGAGAAACCTTATCATATGTGAGACAATAACTCGACGTGCTGCAGTAACAAAGGAGAGAAATCGTATCATATATGAGAAGATAACTCGATGTGCTGAAGTAACACAGGAGAGAAACCTTATCATATATGAGAAGATAACTCGAAGTGCTCAAATAACAGAGGAGAGAAACCTTATGATTATGAGAAGATAACTCGATGTGCTCAAGTGACACGGAGAGAAACATATTTCATACAGGAGAAAAGTGAACACTTAGGATTTTCTAAATTATTAGAGACTCGTACTTTGTTTAGGATTTGTAAAACCGTAATATAAGTGATAAGATAACGTGTGCATATAACGGAGGAGAGAAGTCTTGTTTCACGTGAAAGATCTATTTAATATTCAAATCCATTATTCCAAATAAAATAGCTATGTACCAAATCCTAATAGCGTGATTCTTTCATTTATAATCACTAAGGAGAAAACCTTATTGAAAATTAAATAAAATCTTTATAATCGTTTTGTCAAGTTCAAATCTCGCGAATAATACAATTTTGAAATATCACCTAAGGCAATCAATTACTTCTACGTGATAGAAACGATAGAAATTGCGCGCGGTTGACTAATAGCATGAATGCGGTCGACTACTGAGCGATGATGGTCGACAAGTGGGAATTTTGATGAGTTTTCGTAAAATCTATTTTTATATCATTGCAAAATTTTAAAAGTGAGCAGTTAACACAGGCATGGTACAAAAGAACCCAAATAAAGCAAATAATTCACTTTTGTCAAATACTATGAAATCATCACGCTTTATAAGTGCTTAGAAGTAAGATTTTTTTTCAGCGGTCGACTATTGGCGAACTCACCCTATATAAATGTTAGTTTTCCTGGTTGTTTCTAACATTTTGTTTGACGAAAGGTCGTATAACTAATAGGATACTATATTTTCAGTTAAAATACCGTACATCGTATATAATAGTTTATTAAGTAAATTAAGAAGAACAACGCAAGTAGATACTAGCCCTTTGCAGTGGCGGCGTAGTGCAAACTGGGGCCCGGGGCCAGTGAAGTAGGTTGGGGCCCCTTTTCAAACAATCGTGATTTATACACTTCTACTTTTGACATTCATTTACATAATAATTCTATCTGTTTGCTCATCCCTTTTCCCGTTTGTGTGTGTCATTATAATCTGGGATATATTAAACAAATAGGGCTGACATTTAGCATGCCTGTCTATTTTTTAAATGCATAGAACCGCTTTCAGGCTGGTATCTACAAATAAAACTGGACCCCGTTTATCATTGCATATTCTTTTCTTTTTTTATTCATTTTTAAACAAAGAACACGATAGAAAAAAGATTCGGGACACAAGTGTAACAGAAACTACAACCCACAACAGAAATAACAATCTTAAGGGGGCAGACTACTTAATATTTTTCAAAAGCTAAAAATTTTTCTTTCGCCACGAAAAGTAATAATGAAATGTAATTTACCACAGTAATAGATAATGTTCCTCTACACCCGCAAATACGAATCAGAAGAATTTTCAGTGTTGCCATCAATAGAAATTACAATGTGACCAGAATTTGAATTACCCAAAAATCTAGGTTATGGCAGCGACTAGAAAAATGAACTCAACGGCAATTAATGACTTATCATGCTGTCTGTATTCCTTGTTAACTGGTTTTTAAATAATATTTGTATTTATTTGTAATAAAGTGTACAAAATAAATAATTTTTAATAAACAGTAGAATTAAAATACAAATATTATTTAAAAAGTAATTAACAAGGAACACAGACAACATGATAAGCCATTCAATTGCCGTTGAGTTCATGTTTCTAGTTACTACCATAACCTAGATTTTTGGGTAATTCAAATTCTGGTCGCACTGTAATTTCTGTGCATGGCAACACTGAAAATTCTTCTGATTCGTATTTTCGGATGCAGAATAACATTATCTATTACTGTGGTAGGTTACATTTCATTATCACTTTTCACTTACGAAAAACTGGCAAAAGAAAAATTTTAGCTTTTGAAAAATATTTAGTATTCTGCCCCCAACGTAAAAATCAAGAATCCAGAATTTATCCTACACCTATACTATCGTAGTATCAACGCGTACTGTAATTAGATGGAATAGTGGAAGTAATGCTTCTAATAATACAGTGAGAGACATATTTACGTACAAAACGTAACAATGAGCTGATATTGCAAAAATTGCAAATAATAATATAACCGATGCGAATTATAAATGTAAGCTCTATGTTTCCTAGAATATTTTTGTTCGGTTCTCGCCTTTGGTGTTTCTCCTGCGCAATGTCTCATATGGTTAAGTTTATTCATAGTTTCTTACCTGTCTGAACTTACGTTAGATGGGTTTTATTTGATTAGATTTTTCTTCCTACAGTTAGCCCCATTCACTTTAACATTCGGTTTCTCTCCAGTGATAATGTACGATCTATTTAGTCCCACTGCTTTTGCCGAAATATCAATGAATAGTTAAGCACTAGAATATTTCTCTCCTGCTTGTCTTTTTTACTATTATTTCCCGATTTCGCGCTTGTTTTATGATTATATTATTTTGTATTTAATAATTCAGTCTGACAAATATTAACAGTTTTTTATTACTCTCACATGATGCGACAGATACTGGCAGTGTTATCAAAATCTGAGGAGCGGTTGCCAAACTTTAGTAATTTCAAGCCCTATTAAAGATACATATTTCAGGATACCTTGTGGTGAAATGTCAAGTTGTTCCTTAGCTTTCTTAGCACACCTTAGTGAACTGATTAAATCCTTACAATCCTGAAATAATAATAAGCCAACCAGGTCATTCGGGTAGAACAAAGCCAAAACAGAGCAACATGCTTTTAGCCTTTCCTCGCTCTCATCATCTAGCTGCTGCACAAAGTTGGCCATAGAACACAGGAATCTAAATCTGTTGTTCAGGTCATGCATCTGAGTAAAATGATCATTTGTTGTCTCATCTCATCTAGAATTTCATTGATAGAGCGCTTCACTTCGGCCTGTGCAGTCAGATTTAATTCTTCACTTCTCCAGGCATGCTTCTCCTTCTACTAATTGTACCGACAGTTATGTTACATGCCCTGCAACTTCTTTCAGCTCTGGATATGATTTCCTTGTCAAGTCTCCAGATATTAATTGCGTTAACCAGACTCTGTAACTGAATAAGAGTTTGATTGAAACTCATATCCTGAGATTAAAGGCATTTTTGGATCCGATCAACATATGAGAGATTTGCAGACCAGAAATATAGTAAAGCGATGAAGTTAAATGACTGGATGCTTGCAAGAAGACCAGCGTCTCCTGTAGTATCAAGCGTTTCAATCGAAGTGTCACGCAGATCTTCCAATGGATCAATTACTTCATCCAATTGACTAGAAAGTGCCTTTAAAGCTTCTGCTTTTGATCTCCATCTAGTGTCATTTTCACGTTTCAGACCAATTTTTACGTGATTTTGCAGCACATTCCATCGGTGAATAGATCTAGAGAAGAATAACAACAAAAAGTCACCAAAAAGTCCATTGCTCCCAAAAAGTCACCGCCAGAACGTTAACGCAGCATGTAAGCCACAAGGTTCAATGAATTATTGTTACAAGGAAAGAAAATGGCCAAAGGAAATTCCGTATGAAAGTTTGAACTCCAGAATATTGCCCGGCCATTGCAGCCTGATTATCACAAGACTGGCCTCTGAAATCTTAATACCAAGCCTATTACATTGAAGTTTCTTCCGTATTTCAGCAGAAATACTGTCAGCAGTCTTTCCTTCGACAGAGATGAAATCAATAAATGCTTCCCGAACTTGAACAGAATCACGTTGTATGTCAACAAATCGAATGATTTGTGACAAGTGTTCCATATGAGAACAATCAGGAGTGGAATTAAACATAATGCTGAAGTATTTTGATTATTTGAACACTTTTCTTATTGAACATTTTCTTCACTCTAAATTTGTGGTCTGAAATGTAAATTCATACGCCAAAAAAACAAGAGCAGATATGGGGAAATCAGCTAAGCAAAAGGATTTCGCTCGCTGAAAATTCGACTTGTAAAGGATAAAAGAATGAAGACAGAAGGAAAACAAGTGAATCAGCGACTATAGCGTCTGCACCAAAGAGCTTTTAATTAGAAACAGAATGCTAGTACCCTAATGAAGCATTATGTACGTTGATACCTTCTTTCTACCCTTCTCTTCAACTGATATATGAATGAATAAATAAATAAACAATGATAATTTAGGAAGCAGATTAGCAGACGGGACCCCATTACTTCCATCATAAGACCTTAGAATGTAAATAACACAATATACTTTGACTTTCATTATAGTTTAATCTACACTCAGCTTTTCCTTTAAATTTCTCTGAGGTCATTGAACAGAGTGAAACTTTTATTTTATTCATATTTTAATCCACATACATTTTTCCTTTAAATTTCTTTGGGGCCCAAAGAGAGTTATTATATTTATCTTTCACGTACATTCAACTTTTCTAAAAAAAATTCTTGGGGGCACCAAGAAAGTGAAACGTCTGTTTTATTTTTTCGCCTGCATTCAGCCTTTTCCTTTAAAATACTTTGGGGGCCCCCCAAGAGTATGAAACATTTACTTTATTTTTCACCTATATTCAGAGCTTTTTCCTTTAAATTTCTTTGGGGGCCTCCAAGATAATGAAACTTCTATTTTATTTATTTTTAATCTATATTCAATTTTTTTTTTTTAAATTTCTTTCGTGTCCCCAAGAGAGTGAGGCCCGAAGCTTATAGTTTGTTTAGCTTATACGGAAATCCAGCACTGATTAACTTTATTAGACAGATATTTCTGTTGTTTCATCCGTTATTTAGTGTAATATTGATTGACAATTAATTGCGTTAACATTTAGGGAAGGTGTGGATTATAAACCTTGACGACCCTTGTACGGCTCATGCTAACAAGGTTCCTTAGCAACTATTTTTTACCTACTGTAGGGGGCCCCCACAAAGTGGGGCCCGGGGCGGGGGCACCGCTCGCCCCGCCCTTACGCCGCCACTGGCCCTTTGTACTCTTAAACAACGAAAGTGTAAGAAGAGATTTGATTCTTTGCTCATGAACATCTTAAAATTCTGTCTGGAAAATTGTGTGATCAGATTATTTAATAAATTTGCAAAACAAATAAATAGAAAGGATAATATTAATCATAGTAATGAATAATGATGCTTGTTTTGCAAAAGTTATATTGAAACTGAGGAGTAATGAAAAACTTAATATTTAATTCCACACATGCTATTAAATGTATGTTATTACTCTTAGAGAATGAAAGGCAGTAAATACTACAAGCATATGCTACGACATTTAAAGAAATATTTGCTTTTGCAACTTCTTGAAATATGTTCGTTGCCATTAGGTGCAGATTTCACTTTCTTGGAACACATCAAAACACAATACTTACAATCCACACTTCAGTTATACAAAATAAACTTAAAACCTAGAATTATGTTCAATTTACTAAATTTTATTGTATATACACTCGTACATCCTTAAACACAACACTTCACTCGTATATTACACTACAAAACAATGGAAAAGGTAGAAGTTGTTTCTTATCACGCTCTTTTTAATCGATATTCCTTACTTTAGAAAGAAGAAAAGACATTTCAGGAACTGTTAATTTTTGTGCAATTAAAGAATAACTTGTGAAATAGGCCCTACTTTTTATTGCATAATGTTCTTTCGATTAGCTTCAAAGCGGCTCACTAACATATCGAGCCCTTGTAAGAAGAAATGAAAGTATGCTGAAATTGTGCTCCAATAGGTTATTTTTTGGGGTTACTTTCTGTGGCGATTAAAACGCAATTACTGTAGGTTTTTTTACTCCACGGGAAGACAACCAATACGTATTCACGCAACAGCAAATATTATATGGCAGCATTTTTTCCTATTAATCAGTAACACATACAAAATCGTTACATTTCCAAATGAAACTATATATAACTAGGTTACTTCAAAAAAGTGCGGGGGCAACTGCCCCCCTTTGCCCCCCCTAATCGCCGCCCATGATCGTCTGTTCCTGGGAGCATTTTGAACCAATCCTGTACGCTGCCACTTTTCAATCAATTCCTGAATGGTGCTTTTTGCTGGCACAGGACGTCCTGGAAATTTCTCCCGAAACAAATTCTTTGTTTTCACAAACGATCCAGTGAGAATGAACCCTTCAACAATGGCAACACGCTCGGGTATCGAATACGGCATTATCACACACTGACACTCACCCGGCTTAACACAACGAGGCCTTTTTCTCAACTGGTTTCGACAAGTTTCACTGGCTGCGGCTGCACGTGACTGCTGCAGGTCACGTAAGTCGACCCGACCTCGACACGCCATCTCTTGGTAGGAAGGTAGATTATTTAAGTGTTGCCAAAAACACAATATACCAGAATATTACGACGGGCCGGTTTTACGTGCCGCACCCTGTATATATATATGGTTAATTTTCCTGAAAAATAGTTTGCACTTAATAATATCCTGTCTTTTATCTGATGTTTCTCCTTTTTAAAGTTATTGTTTGTCTACAGTCAAAGTGAAAAATAATTTTGATATATTGTTCAGAAGTTTTTTTAATACTAACAGGTTTTACTGTATTGTTAAAATGTTAATTTTCATTATCTACCTTTTTCTTCTATCTATTTGTGTCCCTCACAGCTAATGTTTCCCAATTGATTATGATCAATTTAGAGAGTTGATAACTTGGTATTTTATTGTAATTATATTGATTGAACATTGAAGCCTAAACATTCCGATAATTTGACATTGCCTATCTTGTTCTAGTTTTCGTTCTCTTAGAATAATCACTTGACGATCGAAAAAGAGTAAAAGTTAATATTTCTTTCATCTTTTGTGCATTGACATAGTGCTTGCACTAACAATTGATTTTCTTTGTGCTAGCTATATATGTATAAAAGGTAACCATCTTATCCCAATATTTTTCTACTATTAATATATTAGAAACACAACTGCAGAAACAATGTGTTAGCATTATGTGCAAAAAGAGATATAGACCCATAATCAGGCCCGTATTTATATATTGTGCGCCCCTGTGCTTTAAATAATTTGCCGCCCATCACAAAATTTGCCGCTCCCTCCCGAAAACTACCAATATTAGAGTTGAATTCATAGTTTTGGGGATCGCTGAGATGAATACTGAGAGTTTTAAACCAATTCAAGGTCATAGTCCACTCCTCAGGGAGGGGGAGTTTTTAAAAGTAATAGAATACGAGAGATCGATGGTTTAACGGTATCAGTTTTCATGATGTTGAAGCTTATCCTCACTCTTTCGATGGAGATGGGAGAAAATGACTTTTTAAAAATCATGAGATAAGCTAGCTCATTAGTAACTACTGTAATTACAGCGAATTAAACACATAAACATATTTTCTCACGCTTACGCGGAACTGTGCAGGTTGGTAGTTTAAAATCTTTTTTTAAAAAAATCGTTTATTGTGAATCTTTAAAAAAAAAATCTTGAGAGCCGCGGTCTAATGCATGAGGTCCTTGGTTCTATCCCAGCTCGCGCCAAGTGAGTTTTATGGTGGATAAACACCGTGTACATGGGTTTTCTCGGGGGTTTCCCGTTTCCTCCCACTTTCTTCATTCCGTCATTTCATTCATCCTCATCATCACCGTCCTTTAGCCTCGCCGGCATAACCGTGGAACGTAAAACTTTCATTTTATTTTAAAAATCCAAAATTTTGCAGCCCCCTAAATTCTGCCGCCCTGTGCTCGAGCACAGAATAACACTTACCTAAATACGGGCCTGCCTATAATATTGGCAATTACTTGCAGCGCAAATATAGATTTTGTTGAACAAAATTGTTTAACAAGCCTAGTTTAGGAAAATTAGAGTCTAAATTCTATTTTTCAAGGTATGCATGATTATTTGTTAGATTAGTTGAAATTTCAGTTTGATTTAATTATTTTGCGTCATGTGATACTTACAAAAGTATTTTATATATTAAACATTTATTAAAGTAAATAAATTAACGTTTTATTTGAATTTAGACAGCTGCTCTTAAGTATGGAATTGAAGATATTAACATGATGTATCACGTTCGTATATTTCTAACAGCAGGAGCTATTACTGGGATTGCTACATTTGTACAGGTAAAAAAAAAAGGAAGTTTTATATTTTCACAACCATTTTTTTATTTTGAGAATGAATCACATAAAGTTAAGTCATTGTTTTGTTGTAAAACTTTTATCATAAATTTTTAATCATCGTTTATCATATCATTCAGAAAAATTGAAACTTCTGAGAGAATTTAATGTAATTTAATTTTTCAAAAGAAGATATTATGATACGATTTGTCATAAATGAGCAAATTTCAATGAGTGAGACAAACATTGAATTGTGTAAAAGCCAAAGGTTTTATTTTTTTCTGTCTTAAATATGAACATTTTAGCAAAATATTAACGCCCGTAGTCTAGTGGTTAGAGCGTTGGATTCATGTCCGCGTGGTCCTGGGTTCGATCCCCGACCGCTTCCCTAACTTTCGGCGTCGTCAATGAGGCAAACTGGGGAGTCACGTGAGCGTTGACCACGCGTTTATCGCTAGGTTGAACTTAATTCCGCCAGTCGCTAACAGATAGCATGGAGCAGCTCAGGCCTACAAATTCAGGACGTTACGGCAAGTTTTTTTTATTATTTTTTTTTTTTAACACCCAATTGCCAAATTAACTTTCCTTGTGATTTTAATTTGCGCAAACTTTTGGAATTTAACTAACTTCATTTACATCAGAAAAGAGGGGCATGCATCTAAAGTAACGTTCTACTCACATTTCCTTCCGCGAGTTAGTAGCTTAATCGCTGCAGATATTAAACTCCGCACTTATGTTTTCTCAAGTGGAATTATCAACAAATGGAAATGACATTTTGCTTATTTTCCTTGTTGTTGTTTGGACTCATTATGTCAAAGAAAATCAGGAAATGGACATAGTTATTAAAATTTTAAATTTATATTACTTCCATTTTGCTTAAATTCATAGAAGTCACTGTAGAGTATGAATTTATTGATTACAATGTCAAAGAAATTGATGTTAATTTTAGTATTATTATAGAAAATGTGGTTGAATACTTCCTTATTCAGTCTATTAATGAAACATTGTCTTGAACTGCAATGAAACTACTTTTTAAAAATTGCTGAATTTTATATCAATCCAGGTTGTAAAATTTATGTGAAAAATAAACGCTAATATTTAGTATTGTGTAGATTTTAAGGAGAAACAGCTTTTGTCTGTCACACGTATTATTTACTCTATAATTGTATACAGAATTATCTTAAAGCAAAGGACATTTTATTTAAAACAACACAAAATATTGTATAAAATATCCATATGAGAATATTTGAAATCGAATACAGAGAGAACATAATCACAAATAAAAGCTTAACTCACCCGTAAAAGCTCCCGTGTATTAATTGAAGAATAGGTATACACTATTCTGTTTAACCGAATGCGATGGATGTTTCGGTTGAACAAAAATTGGGTTAAATCAGAATAAAAGTTTTTTGATATATAGTACTGTATACTTGATATATTTTCAGCGTAAAAACTGTTTTTGGCAACATATGTTGACTTCCAAACTGTACATTAAAGCAGAAGCATTTCTAAACTAAAGCCATACGACTAAAACAATTAAGTTTAATTTAGCTTGTGAAAAAACTTGATAATTTTTTGTGCTTGAGATTGGATGAACGTTTTATAGCAGTCTTTTATCATTTTAATTTTACGATGCGCGAGTAAAGGATTTTTTCAGTGATTCGGTTAAACGAAACTACTTCGGTAGCATCTGTTCTCTTCAACAAGCCTAAAAACATATTTCGAGGTGTCTGCGAATTTCTTTAATCCAACATATTAACTGTATTTAGATTTCTTGTAATACATAAAAGGACAATTGGACAATTCTTTATTAAATTAATAAATAAATACACTGAATTATTAAATATTGAACTGGAACTTGAGCTGGAACTATAACTTGAGATCATGTGATTATCACATTTTTAGCTCAAGGAAGAAACACTTCAGAGGATGATGCCATATTTCGGATACAATCCTGGAGGCAGCTGTGATAGAACTGTTTCCTTCCCATCCCAAGGCATTCATCAATTGGTATTCAAGTGAAAAAGTGTCTTAACACATATGGCGAATCTGTGTAGCTAGCTTCTGTAATAAAATCTTTTCGTGGAAATTGATCTTTTCATTTGATGGCATCTTATATATAGGACAAGACCTGTAGTTTTAAAGTGCAATCTCAAGTGCATTGCGTTTGAGTGGATCCCACAAGGGATCTCGTGCACAAAAGGCACAAGTGCTAGCCACTGGACTAGTGAGGAAACCATTCAGAATTTTGATGGCATGAAACAAATAATTTATTTGAAGATAGTGTTTAAATCTGATCATCTCAATTCAAATTACGATTTTCTCGTTGACCTTAATTTATAATTTAAACCATTCTTTTCAGCAATATATGTTTACAATAGCAGAAGAGAGATTTTGTAAAAGACTACGGAAAAACCTTTTCAGCACTCTTCTGCAACAGAATTTAGCATGGTATGACAGGGTTGAAGGATTTGTTGATAAACTGAACTGCAAGCTGTTCTACGACGCAGATAATGTTAAAATGGTAACTGCAAAATATTTATATTTATATTTTTCTTCTAGTAAAAATTATCACTTTTCTTATTTTCATTTATTCATTTGTTTATTTACAAAATTCCTACTAGATCCAGCTCCAGCCATTTTGTTTCATACTTAGCCGAGGTTTACAGAAAATTGCGAGACAAATTATCTTCAATACTAAGGCATAATTGTAGAATACAAATAAATATAATAATTAGAAGTACAAAATAATTACATTTATGTTTACTGATGAATGCTATAGCATACATAGTAGCATTTAATATTTAAAAAGACAAAGAAACCCTTCCATTAAATTATAATACATACTGTTCCAGGGTTTTTTCGCCCCTTCCTCGGTGTGTCTTATCTCGCTCCTTAGCTAAGCTTTTTACATAATAAAATAATTTTATACTCTAAAAACCATAGAATTCGAATAAAATACCTTTTAAAATGAAAATCTATACGATTTATTCCACATTTCCAAGTTATATGGACAAAATACTAAAATATTTCTCTTGAAAAACCGTTACTAGATACGAAAGTATTTCACAAGTGTTAGAAATATATTGGAAATATGCCCCAATTGTACTGATAGTTATTATAAAGTGATCAGCAGTTTGGAAATGCAGCGACCACAAATAATCAAGTTACGCTAGTTGTGTCGGAATGTGGTTCCCACAATAAGCTGCTTTAGGTATTGATTGAGTTTCACAGTCACTTTTACCGCAATTACTCAACGGTCTTTAGTGACACTCCTCTTCAATGCTTTATGATTCCTGTTACTGAGGCTTCTATTCCATCCATTACTCCTCGCCGATGTTGTTTTGCCAAGTTCTGCAGGACACTGTTACTTACGACTTACTTAGCACACTGGCTGCCTTAGATATCTTGCGCCAAATAATCCTGCACCTCTTCAAACTCAGAAAGGTTTTCAATTTTGTATTGCCATTATCTGCTGCTTCAAACACATCTCTGTTCTACACCGCCTGACATACTACATACGATCAGTTAACACACCACTAGGAACGGCTTGGCGCTACACACACATGCTGAGTGTTAGAGCATTTCTATTTCAAGTGTGCCCCTGGTGGCGCTGATGTCGATGTATATTTTTCTGTATTTCCCTCGAAAGAGGATGGACAAGTTGTTTTGGCCGAGAGATCCTTCAATAGTTGGATATGGACAGGGTTGCCAGATTAATAGGCTTCGCTGTGGACTGTTTTGTTAGCTATTCTATGCAGCCTATGATCTTTACTCGCCAAGACCAAACGATTGAATGACAAATTGGCAATACAGCCGAGGTCATTCATTCTTTCCCCAAAGCAAAGGGAAGGTTCCCTCCGTAAGAGGGAGGCGGGGGTGGAGCCGAAGTATGTTTCATATATTTCCGAGGGCACACTTGAAATGGACAGGCTCTACCACTTCACACATCTTACGTTTTGAAATCACAATCGTTTCCATTATTTTGGTAACTATGTATATTCACAATATACGGTATTTACATGATGGTTACGAACAAAAACGCTGAATTAATTAAATAGGCACTTAGAAGCTTTTATACTTACATTGTGAATATATAACCAGGAAAAAACAGAGAGAAAGAAAAATTTATGAATATTGATTGATTATTAATTTTTGTTTTTTCTTCGCATTCCTTCTTCGTCTCGTGTCATACCTTTTATTTGCTTGTCTTCTTTCTAAATGTGATAATTTTTAAAATATAAATATAATAATGTCTCTAAATTAAATATGAATTAAATATGATTTTTATTGACTGAATGCACTTGCATGGTTTACAATAAATGTTATTTTTGTCTTTCTGTAATTTGTTTAAGACGAATTCATAGACTAATTAATGTAACATTGTATTTTAACTAATCCACGCATATATCATTATTTTAGTAGATTATTTTCTTTTGTGTTAAGTGATTAAAGTCTGTTTTGAATAAATACGTTGCAGATGATATGTCCGTTCCTGGGGGCTTGGATGCAAGCTGCAGCTGCAGTTATTTCAGCAATAGCTCTGACTACATATTACAGCTGGAGATTAGGAGTCGTTGCAATTATTCTTGTTCCACTGTTAATGTTGGATGTTGCCATGTATGTCAAAATATTAATTGGAAAATCACCTACAGAAGATCTTGGGTTACAGAGATTTGTTTTGGTAAATAGAATATTTAATATGATAAAAACTTTTCCTAGTTGATGACTTATTATGATTTTTTTAATAGCAAAGTAGTTTTTGTGGTAATGTTTTCTCTCATTGCACTTAAAGCTGCTCCGCTGCCCTCGTCTGCTATATTGAATTCACACAAGCGAATGGCATATTTGTTTCCTGCGTAGAAAGCTTGCAATAGCAAAGATCCTATCCGGTTGCAATGATGTGAACATACTTTGGGAGGAGATGGCTGAAATTCAGCTTAAATGTAGAAGGGACTATGTAAATTCTATATTACAAAAGTATATTGTAATAAAAATGGGTGGAACATAGACAAAAAAAAAAAAAAAAAAGCGCGAAACATTAACATTAATGTTAATGAAAAAGCAATGGAAAACAAATAATTTCTCCACTTATCTCAAAAGCCAAAAGAAGGAGATGGCTGAAATTCAACTCAAATGTAGAAGATAGTATGTAAATTGTATATTTTAAAAGCAAATTGTCTTAAAATGGATGGAACATAGTCAAAACACGAAACATTAACATTAATGTCAACGTAAAATCAATTAAAAACAAAAGATTTCTCCATTTATCTCAAAAACCAAAAGAGGGAGATGGTTGAAATTCAGCTTAAATATAGAACATACTCTGTAGATTCTACATTCAATAAATACTGTCCTAAAATGGATGGAACACAGTTTTAAAATGCACGAAACATTAACATTAATGCCAATGGAAAATCAATGAAAAACAAGTAATTCGTCCACTTATCTCAGAAAGCTCAAGTAATATGGCTGAAAATCAGCTTAAATATAGAACGGACTATGTAGATTCTATATTCAAAAAAGAAATTGTCCTAAAGTGGATGGAACATAGTCAACATAGTCTTGTATTCGTGATATCAAAGTTAGTTTTGTCCAGGGTATTTAGATTTAGATTATAAAGATTTGATAAGGTTCAATAAAAAAATAATAAAATAAAAGTTAAAAAAGAAAAATAGAAATAGAAATGATTAGTCAGAGAAAGTTTCGAGCCAGAAGGAAGTTTTGGTAAGCGTAGTGTACTCCGTAATAATATATAAGCGTGAGGTCTAAAATACCACCTGAAGAAAATACCGAAGAAACGAGAAACACAAGCGATATATGGTTTAGAAATACCAAATGGAGTATCTGGAGAGGTCTGTCACAAACATTATAAACCATTTACGAAAACTAGTGTATAATGCTTTTTGTTTCATGAAATTTGGTTATGTATTTAAAAAGTTATAAACAATTTTTAATAGAGGATTAATTCAAGCCCATCCTGTACAGTATACACACACACGCATTATATATGGCGAGAGAGAGAGAAATTATGTTTAGTAACATATGTAGTTTTCTTTGTGCAATGATATCTATCACAGACATAAAATTTTAAGTTCTTTTGTTATTAATTCATTATTATTATTCAAACAATTGTTAATAGTGTTAGTTATGTAAATCAAAAAGCTTCAGGTTTACATATTTCATTTCTTTATTTCTTACCAGATTGCAAAAAAGACTTTCAGACTTTGCAGAAGTCTGCCTGGAACTGGAACGATGCGACTGATTGATAGCATTAATGATTCTGAGTTTAAAGATCGCAGACCGAGGATTCAATACAATGATCATATCCGAGGCTTAGTATTTGGTGCATTTCACTGTATTTCAGTTATGGTATATTCTATAATAATGTGGTTTACATACAGTTTTACTAAAATTGAAAATATAACTATTAGTCAAGCAATTCGGTAAGTTTTAGCTTATTATGTCTTTTTTTTTTGCGTGAGTAAATGTAGTTTCTTTAATATTTCGCCTGGAAAGCATCAACATTGATCACGAAGACGAAGTTGTTTTAAAGGCTTTAGGAAGGGAGTGGATAATATAAAACTGCGTTATTATTATTATTATTATTATTATTATTATTATTATTATTATTATTATTATTATTATTATTATTATTATTATTATTATTATTATTATTATTAAAGTAGTAATCCAGACGAGCACTTTTTTACGAAGTGAACGCTTAGATATGCAATATTCCTAACTTTAATAAGTTTTTTGTTTAGTGGGTAGATTGTAATTATTTAACAACAGTATACATATTTTTATCTAAATTTCCCTAGTTAGAGTTTAATTTCGGATTTTTATTAATTATTAATCAAAATTTATACGAAAGCTTCTCTTTCCGTGTAAGTTAAGAATGTATAAATCTGACTTGGCGTAAGATTATAGTTTCTCCTCTCAAATTAAAATTAAAAATAAAGACGTTTGCTAGATAAGTTTTTTTTATTATTAGTGAATTGTATGTCCATTAATATCTTCAAATAAGAAAAATTGTTTGGAATTCTCTTTGATACGATTATTCAATTTAATTTGCTTCATTCTGTATGAAAACCAACAGCTAAGGATACCGTTCGGAAATATATGAAGGATTTGAAATCCGGAGTAGACTATCTCTGTTTTTGATTGAAATCCTAATAACATTATGAGTATATTTTAAGCCAAGAATTTTAAAATTCTCATAGGTTTTGAAACTCCTGGCAATATGGCACATGTTTTCTTTGGGTATCCTTAATTGTATAAATAAGAAATTAAGTATTCGATTTTTGTATTTTCATGGAAGGAGAAAGTATCTATTAAGCCTCTCAATCTTCCATATACTGGTCAATAGTAATTTTATTTTTCAGGTGTAAACATTTATGATGATTGTGAAGTTAAATACTCTAAAAGTTAATTTGAGTTTTTCATTTTAAATCTGGTGTTGACGCGATCAGTTATTTTCATCTATATTTTCCAAGTTTGAGAATTGTTTAAGTTCCCACTAAGTAAAACGATATGATCCTAGTGTATAGTCTAAATGAAATTGGCTCAGAATGCAATAGTAGTTATGTTAATAGGCGAACTAATAGATGAAAATTTTGTTACTTCAGCTCGTAATACTTATTTCTAAATTTATACCAATGTTTTTAAAGATTTTTCTCCACAAAGATAGAAACATCTCAATTTTTTTCTGTAATATTAACTTAAAAAAGTAAACTTTTCAAGTTTCACGCTTATAATTGCTACTGTTATTATTGTTTGGACTGGATTGAAGTTTAGCGTCCCTTTCAGCAGCGAAGCTATATGAACGTGGACCTACTACTTAACGTGAGATTCGAACCACATGAGCTTTCGTCGGAAATCAAATCATCATATTATTATTGTTATCATTATCATTATTATTAAAAGGAACTAGGAACTTTTATAATTCACGTCAACCGGCATTTGTGTGACCGTCTGCCTGTCTGTCTATTCCACGATAACATTATGAAAACTATCCGATTTTGATACATAGTATTGTGTACTTCTTTACGGCTTGCTTATCGTCTTTGTTGCTTGCTGTTGAAATTAATCAAGCATAAATGGGTAAAAGGGGAAAAGTTCCCCGAACCTCAAAATTAGGTTTTGATGCAATGTAATACATATTTTCTTTGACGCTCCCTAATCTCCTTTATGAGATGCACTTTAAAGGCTAAAAAGAGGCGCATTTACCGCACCATCGATGTTTAAGAAATCAAAGACATCTTTTGTAAAATTATTCAATGTTGGTTACAATGTTGGTTACAGTATATTTTTCTTTAGGCTTCCTACATCTCCCACTGCCTGCGGTTAATGTCGGTAAAGAATAAGAGGTGATTTATCCCAATTAATATATATATGAATTCTACGATAACCTGTGTAAAATATATATTCGATTTTGATGTAACGTGGCATATATATATTTTTTTTCCTGAGGCTTCTCAATCTTCACTAATGTTTGGAGTTTAAATCGGTCAATAATGAGGGACATTTTTCTCTTCTTCCATGTGTGATGCAGTTTCCTATTTCCGAATCTATGGTCCTTATCAACAACCATTATATTAATTGGCTTACAGTGTTATTAAAACACCTACAAATATTAATTTATGGGGGGGGGGCGTTTTCATAGTCGCATTCAAAAGAAGTATTGCACATATATATAGAAGTGAATACCTTTCAATGACTCCAGGATGAATAGACCATCCAAGCATTGTTTTCGTAAGCTAAAAATAATTCGATTTTCTTTGATGCAATAAAAATCGTACTTTGTAATTACTCAGTTTATTAATAAATACTAAATAAATAAATTTGCATAGCAGAAACACTATCTTTGAACATGAAGATTTAAGATTATCATTATTTTTTTCAACCTTAGAAATACCATGGGAGGAAGGGGTAAATTTTGTCCGCGTTTTCAATTTTTTGCATGATAAAGTGTTTCCTAAGAGCTATTGATCATTTACAGTGTTCGTTTAAATGTAATATTCACTTTTGTTAATTTTATATTTCAATAACATCTCTTTCATTTTTATGCGGGCAGATATGAGACCCCGAAGCAAGTACTAGGTGTAACCCATCTTTGCTTTCGTCAAAATTTCCTTTTATTCCAAAATTTACTTTGTTTTTACTTCAAAAGTTGTTATTTCTGTTTCTTATTTAAACACTGAAGCTTACAACAGAATGGTAAATTATATTTTAAATGGGGACTTCGAATATATTTACGCGATCAAGACAAAACCGAAGTTCAAATTGTAACAACACATGCATGTAGTTTAATAATAAAAACAATGTTATATATATGTAACCTTTTACAATAAATATAAAGTAGAAGTACTTGAAAAGGTTCTTATCATTAGTTTAGTTTAAACCACTAACTTAAATGCAATAGATATAGTATAACTATCACTTGAAAAACGCGCAGGTAAATTTGACTCCTACTCTTTCCGGTACTAGACCTAGCAGATACAGACTTGGTAATTCTAGGGTTAATGAATTAGAATTTTGGTCGTACTAATTTCTTAGTAAATTTGTGGTAGATTTAATGTAGGTTTAGTAAATTTCACTAGCTATACTGTGGATAGTGTTTTATACAAATTGCAAATACGATAATTATTTATCAATATAGTATTTAGGTGTATGTTGATCTTAATGTTCTTAAGATATTTCCTCTTCTTGATTTCATCTGTCTATTATAAAGTTAATTTCTTTTGATTAGTTTGACCTTCCAACTAATTTCACTTTTATTAATTTCCTCCGTCTTTTCAGAGTAACAGAAGCGATCATAATGGCCACTTTAACAGTAGTATACGCATGTATTTTCTCTCCACATTATACAAAGGCGAAAGATGTGTTATCTAATCTTTTAGAGCTGATAAACAGAAAAACGTCCATGTTTGAAGGATTGCCATGGAATCAGGATGCAGTAAGAGCACCAAAATTAAAAAAAAAAAAAAATTAAAAACTAGTTTTACAATAAGTTACAGTACAAAAAGAACACATTTTATACACATGAACTCACCTAAGTTGCAAGAAACTAAGAATAGGACGCAGCTTAGGTGATTGGTTGGTAATACTAGGAAAGAACACATCCTGTATTATTCAAGATAAAATTAAACTAAATAGTAGTATGATAGTTTTTAATGTTATAGTTGTAACTCATGCTTTCAGCTTCCTTGAACGCTTATAAATGATGGGTTAGAAAAATTTAGGTACTGCAAATGGTAAGTTATTAACCAAATAATTGATTTTCTTAAATAATAAAACTTCCAAAACATAATGTTCGTAATAGCTAAATTGTCATGCTTTTTCAATTGTTTTTTTTTTTTTTTTATCAGTGCCGTTACTTTAAGAAAACAGATCATGTGGCATAAAATCACGTAGACATGTATACGTAACTCTGTTGGTGGTAGAAATATCAATATGTAAAGCTGTTGTTAAGAAAGCTATTTTTAATAGTATCCCACTTTTTATTTAAGTTCCCTCTATCTGTATTGAAGAGCCACGGTGTCACTAAGATCATGCTAGTGGGCCTTATAAGATAGTAATATTATTAAGTCCGTTATACCACATGGTAAGTCTTGAAAAAATCGACTTTTGATTATTATTATTATTATTATTATTATTATTATTATTATTATTATTATTATTATTATTATTATTATTATTATTATTATTATTATTATTATTATTGCAATAGATAGAGCGATTAACTCGATCGTGTTCATAAATGGAGTCAGTCCGATAACTTCTTCACGGATAACTGACTTTAACAAGGGGGCACGGTGGCTCACTGGTAGAGCGTTAACCTCTAGTGAGTGAGGTTCCTGGTTCGATCCCAGTTCGCGCCAAGTGGACTTTGTGGTGAACAAACACCGTGTTCGTGGGTTTTCTCGGGATTCTTCCATTTTCTCCCACTTTATTCATTCCACTATTGCATTCATTTCTCATCACATCATCACCTAGCCGGTATAACCGTGAAACGTAAAACTGAAGGATTTCATTTTATCTATAACTTTAACATTGGCTATCCGTATCCTATTCATTCATAAATCTACGTTTCGCGTAACGCTAATATGAAAACTTTAAAACATTTAAGAGATACAGGTTGCATCTACGCGAAAATATTTATACATTCTTAATCCTTCCTATAAACACAAGTCCATTCATTCATAAATATACGTTTCGCGTGATCATCTTTATTGTCTTTAACAGAGTTTATTTGTGTTATGTTTGTACTGAAAGAAGTGTTAAGATAGGCCTGAAATGGTTATTTTTTGTTATGTTTGTGATGAAAGAAGTGTTAAGATAGATCTGAAATGGTTATTTATGTTACGTTTTTGCTGAAAGAAGTGTTATAGTTATTTGTGTTACGTTTGGGTTGAAAGAAGTGTTAAGATATGGCTGAAATGGTTTTATGGAAACTGTTACGAAATACTTTATTTTTAATAAAGAAGTGCATACTCTGGTCAGAAAAATATTAATTACTGAAATGATTATATTTGTTACGTTTGTGCTGAAATAAATGTTAAAAATTGGCCAGAAATCGTTATTTACGCTGCGTTTGTACTGAGAGAAGTGTTCAGATGGACTTGAAATTGTTATTTATGTTACGTTTGTACTGAAAGAAGTGCTAAGATGGGCCTGAAATGGTTATTTATGTTGCGTTTGTACTGAAAGAAGTGTTAAGATAGGCCTGAAAGGTTATTTATATTACGTTTGTGCTGAAAGAAGTGTTAAAATAGGCCTGAAATGGTTATTTATGTTACATTTGTCCTGAAAGAAGTGTTAGGATAGGCCTGAAATGGTTATTTATGTTATGTTTGTGCTGAAAGAAGGGTTAGGAAAGGCCTGAAATGGGTGGAGCTTCTTTTCTAAAATTTCTAATATACTCCTTAATTTTAGTTTTGATATTTCGTTTGTCATGTCGGCATGCATTGTTCATACATAGCTAACTTCATAAAGCCCAGACTAAACGTCTTGATCAAAATATTGTTTGTATTGGTCAATGCCTTTCCAATGATGATCGGAAGTTTTGAAACTTGGGAATATCGGAATCGCAACCTACTTTTCTTCTGTATTAGACTGGGTATATTTTACAGACTTTTCAGCTACAGTGTGTCCTATATGTTTGTATCGTAACCACTTAATTTTAAGTTAAAACTATGGTTGATAGCATTTTTAAAATCATGATCTGATTCTGTCAGTTCATACACTGTAATGAAGAAACTGATACATACATTTGATTTTGTAAGATAAGAATGTGCTGATTTTCTGTGGTCATCTGAACTGCTACAAGTTGATTTCTTGAAGATCGCAGGCAAAACTTATATTTCCCTCTGTGAATGGTTAAATTCAAGTAATTTATGGTATCATTATTTTCTAATTCTACTGCAAATTTTATTTTGGAATCGATATTGTATAATCTATCAAAGAGAAACTATAATTATTTACTTTCTTTTACAAAAATCATCGTCTTATCATCTACATAGAGGAAATATTTGGTATATTTTAATTCTATTTGTTAAATTTTGGAATCGAAATGATTACTATATTAGTTAACAACGGGGACAGAGGGTTGCCCATGGTTAAGCTTTTTCTGTTGCTTGTAAAACCTATATTTAAATATGATAAAATAAAAACGCTTCCAAGCATATTTGTAATAGTTAAGTGATTTTATTGGAACTTAATCAACTCCTTGTACTGAATATAGCTACATTTTTAGGAATAAAAATATTCAGTACATGCCAACTACAATGTTAATGGAGCCCATTTTGATATTACTAGCATTAACTAATGATCAAATGTTAGTCTTTATTGTGTATATCTCATTCACATTTCTCGCGACATTTTCTCCTTGTATCGGAGTGCACCTGTCCTAGACATAAGTTAGTTTCTGTTACATTTCAATTTCTTGGAACAGGTAGAAACTTTCCTTGAACAAAGAATCCATGCATTTACCGCAACGAAGTCGTAATTTTGAAGAAAAGTCAAAGTATAAGTAACATTTAGAATTTAAGCAATAATATAAGCAATATATAGTGAAATGACGAAAATAAATTTTGCTGAAATTGAAGTAAATACCCCCTCCCTCCCCAGAAAAAATTAACAGATTTCTTTTTATTATATCTGTAACATTAAGGAATAAACATTTTGCCTAACATCTGACCTACTCATAAGATAACAAAATTTTAAAGAAGATAAGCTCTAATCTATTACATTCAAAAGGCGTATTCAAGAAAATTTTAACCATCTTTTTTATTTGTTTCTTTTTTGAGGATTATGTTGGCCATATGGAAATTTCCAACGTGCGGTTTAGTTATATAACTACCAAAGAAAGGAAAGTTTTTGAAAATATAAACTTAACAATCAAATCAAAACACAAAATAGGAATTGTGGGTCCGAAAGGTACTGGAAAGTCTACAATTTTGTATTTACTAATGAGATTCTATGATCCAGAAACAGGACATGTGGTAAGATATTGATTGTTTTTTAAGTACCGTATTAGATCAGAAAAAAATAATTTACAATTAATGGAATCAGTTCCAATTTCGTCTGAGTTCTTTCAATGTTTCAAAGTAAGATCCGTAGCTTTGATAGCTCTATAGTAATTTTCTTAATCAACATTTATAAGTTTGTATTACACATGATCTCTATGATTGAAAAATTAACCACTACGCCACCCAGTCCACTTTCCAGAAGAGATGATCCTAGATGAGAACACCGTCCTCGAGAATAAGAGAGTGGGTGTCTGTTCTGGGAAGTAGGCTGGCCCGACTGGGTGGCGTAGTAATTAACGCAGCGTTTCCCAACCGGTGTGCCGCAAATGGGCCGCTGGTGTGCCGCGAGGAAATCGAAACAAATTATTAATTCTATAGGAATCAAATTGCAAGACATAGGGGAAAATGTATATTTGTATTTCACATTACTATGAACCTCTACTATAAATCTACAATTTTAAGTTTCATACTGTGTTACTTTTCTGTACATTTTTAATGTTGGAAAACGTATTTATCATTATCATGACCATTATTGCTTCTTTATTGTTGCAGACTATTTCGTAACTTGAAAGTTTAACATATCATTCAATAAATTCAACAAAGCAAATATGTATACAAATTACCTACATTAGTGTTTTAAAAGTATAGGAGATTTGTTTATTTATTCGTTATTTAGTGATGTTCCCTTTCAGTTAAAGGTTAGATACAGTTTTCGAAAGAGGAAGTGTATTTTTAAAAACACAAGTCCTATATTTCATTGCAATTGTTTTTTATTTTAAAATTAAAATGAAAAATAAGCATAATGATTTACCACGGGGGAAAATCAGTGGTCGAGCTTTCTTCTCTGTAAGGAGATCAGTAATCACATAAAAATACCACGGTATTTTATATTTACAAATAATAATAATAATAAATTATATATATATATATATATATATATATATATATATATATGGGTGTGCCGCGAGAATTCAAGTTACACCTATAGTGTGCCGCAAGTTGAAAAGGTTGGGGAACGCTGAATTAACGTATCGGTAAGGTATGCTGGAGGTCCCGGTCCAGTTACTTTTGCACTCTTTGCGTTAGAACGGTAATTGATATTTATATAAAATGCTTTAATATAATATTCAAAGAAAGAAAAGTAGGACGTTAAACTACAGATTTCTTTTCAACACAGCTATATACAACAAACACACGAATTCGTCATTATCATTGAATAATGTTCATAGTTAATGTTATTCTTGTGATTTAGTTGCTGGACAACAAGAATATCATTGGGTATTCTATGAAAAACTTGAGAAGAAAGATGTCGTTTGTGCCGCAACAGTCAGACCTCTTCGACGGCACCGTGCTTCAAAACATTGAATATGGAATCCCCAATAGGAGAGTTCTAATGGAAGAAGTTAGAGCAGTAACTGAGAAAGCTAATGCACATAACTTCATCAATGCATTGCCAGAGGTAAGAATAGATTTTTTTTTTTTTTTTTTTTGAAAGATAAAAGTCTTTATATGCGTAGAATGCATATCTATTAACTAAAATCTGATTGCTGTTTTTATTTTATCATCAATAATAATTAACAAGTACCAGGTCACTTGTTACTTATACAACGTGTGAAGGCGTTTGGTTTGTATGTAGTGATATGTATCAGTTAATTTTGAAACCGGAAGTTATAAATTTTTACTACTTCCGGTTTTAGTAGAGAAATGGGATATATTCTTGGGATGCTTAATTGATACCAGAAAATCGGCTCATGATATCCATTACAGTCTTTATTCTATAGGAATCATTGTTAAAACCTGAAGTTGTTGGTAGGGTAATTAAGTGTTAGTTCCTTATTAACAAAAGTGTAAAATCATCATCATCATCATAGGTATTCTACCATCATTGGCAGGTCACTCGCTGCAACTCAGGAGCTTCCATGCTCCACGGTCTTCCGCTAACCTCTCCGTCTTCACGTGATTTCTCTGTTTTGATATCATTCATTAATTATAGTCTCCTTCGCCTTCTTCCTCTCTTTCCTGCCATTATACCCTCTAGTACATTCCGCATGATACGGTTCCTTCCTAGTCAATGTCCCAACCAGTTTCTCTTCCTCTTCTTAACAATATCTAAAAGTTTTCTTTTCTCCCCCACCATTTCTAACACCCTCTCATTCGTTTTCTACTCGATCTAGCTAATTCTTTCCATTCAACTCCACACCCATATTTTGAAAGCTTCGAGTCGTTTTTCATCATTTTGCGTAATGTCCATGTTTCTGACCTATACAACACAATACTTCACACGAAGCATTAGATACGTATTTTTCTCAACTCTTTATTCAAGATTCTACAAAATAGGTTTTTTCTTTCTCCTATAAGTTCCTATCCTTGCTTTTATTTCACGTGCACACTTTATATCACTACTAATAATTCTACAAAAGTATCGAAAACTAGTCTCATTTTCTATTTTCTCTCTTCCTATTTCTATATTTGACATCGACCCCTTCGTTCCAATCACCATAGCTTTTGTCTTTCTAACATTTATTTTCATTCCCTATTCTTCACAGTCCTTCCACGTTTTCTAACCTCTTATTGACTTTCTCTGCAGATTCTGCAATAGGCGCCATATCATCTGCAAGCTGTAAGGTGTAGAAAACCGCACTAAAAGGAAATTTTTGTGTAAGGGAAGGGGGAGACTGAAGAAATGAAGTTAAGATTAAAAACAATAGGAGCGGGAGAACTTCTTCCCTAATATCCATAAAAGCTTTAGACCTCAACCTTAGGAAGAGCACAGAATGCTTCTAGTCTTAGCGTAGAGTGACTAGATTCAAAAATAAAAACTCCACACCCATATTTTGAAAGCTTCGAGTCGTTTTTCATCATTTTGCGTAATGTCCATGTTTCTGACCTATACAACACAATACTTCACACGAAGCATTAGATACGTATTTTTCTCAACTCTTTATTCAAGATTCTACAAAATAGGTTTTTTCTTTCTCCTATAAGTTCCTATCCTTGCTTTTATTTCACGTGCACACTTTATATCACTACTAATAATTCTACAAAAGTATCGAAAACTAGTCTCATTTTCTATTTTCTCTCTTCCTATTTCTATATTTGACATCGACCCCTTCGTTCCAATCACCATAGCTTTTGTCTTTCTAACATTTATTTTCATTCCCTATTCTTCACAGTCCTTCCACGTTTTCTAACCTCTTATTGACTTTCTCTGCAGATTCTGCAACAGGCGCCATATCATCTGCAAGCTGTAAAGTGTAGAAAACCGCACTAAAAGGAAATTTTTGTGTAAGGGAAGGGGGAAACTGAAGAAATGAAGTTAAGATTAAAAACAATAGGAGCGGGAGAACTTCTTCCCTAATATCCATAAAAGCTTTAGACCTCAACCTTAGGAAGAGCACAGAATGCTTCTAGTCTTAGCGTAGAGTGACTAGATTCAAAAATAAAAAGGGACACTCATATTGTCAGTAAACGGGCATAGGTATTGCAATCCACCTAGGGTAATTATTGTTATGTCGTCATTAATGTAAGTACGGAAGAAGTAATCTTTATCTCCCCACGGAAGGTTATCGAACGTCGAAACATGAAATTTGCTACAAAAACAACTGCTTGAAAAATACAAAGTTATTTTTAAAATTTCGAAATCTTTCCAAACGAAGTCCCAACTATGGGATTTAAGAACATGCGAAAAATTATACACCGCAACTACGAGCCAAAAACAGGGCGCTTTTTTTAACATAACGGGACGCATTTTGTGACTCATTTGTATTTTTTTTTTTTTTTTTTTTCGGGACACCAAACGACTTCTGGAAGACAATAGTTCCAAACTTTTCAGTTAGAGGCGTCACATAAAGATCTTAAACCAAAACTGAACCGCTCTGTCATTTGTTAAGGTAATGCTTTATTAATTAACGTTGCCTATGAATATACACGATCTTCATGCATTTGTAAAATATCTAAATTAATTTTATAGTAAAATTATAAGCTAAGCTAAAGCGAAATTATGTGAAAATAATGTATTGTCATCGGGTTTCTGTACCGTACAAAACTTTGGAGCTCTAGTTAGTGTGGGAGTGCACGAAAATTAAGTTCCAAAATTTGACTCTAACAAATAGAAAAATAACCCAATGAAACGATTGTAAATAAATAAATAAATAAATAAATAAATAAAATTTTAAAAAAAAGTTCATCGTACAACACAGATTATTTTACCGAACATCATATAATAATTGAAGTACTATGCTTTCAACTATGTTTTCCATTCTTCAGTGTCTTTTTACCTTTCTTTCACTTTATTTTTTTCTCACTACTACTGAAGATATTTCTAGATAAATAGACGAAAATGATAGCTTTTATTTTACGCTTACTTATTACTCTTAAAAACCTGACTTACTAAAAATAATATAAAATTTACCATTTTTCTTTTGCTTGTTCTTCATAAGTGTCAGGAGATAATGAAATGCAACTTACCACAATCATAGATAATGTTACTCTGCAACAGAAAATATGAACCTAAAGAATGTTCAGTGTTGCCATCCATAGAAATTACAGTATTGTCAGAATAATATTTTCCCCAAAATCTAAGTTAAGGCAGCAACTAGAGGAACGAACTCAACTGCATTTAATTACGTATCATGTTATCTTGGTATCCAGTGAACTACTTTTTAAATAACATTATTATTTAATTTTAATAACTGTATGTTAAAACTATTTTTTTTTTGTTATTACAAACTAAATACAACTATTATTTAAAAAGTAGTTCATAGGATACCAAGACATGATATGTAATCAAATGCAGTTGAATTCGCTCCTCTAGTCGCTGCCTTAACTTAGATTTTGGGAGAAATGTTATTCTGGTAACATTGTAATATCTATGGATGGCAACACTGAAATTCTTCAGGTTCATATTTTGTGTTGTAGAATAACATTATCTATGACTGTGGTAAGTTGCATTTCATTATCTCCTTTCACTTATGAAAGACAAGACAAAAGAAAACTGGTAAATTTTGTATTATTTTTAGTAAGGCATGCTCTTAAGTAGCAAAATGTTAACTCCTAGGTTTAACATGTACAGGATATTAGTTCACACTGAGTTACTAACTATGCATTTAAAACATCTGTATTTTACTAAATTAACCATGGATATTGTACTACGTTATTACAATCAGACATTTCTCCTAGGGATATGATACTGAGATTGGTAATAATGGAATCACTCTGAGTAGTGATCAGAAGTTCAGATTGTCTTTGGCAAGAGCTTTAATGAAAGACCCTTCTATTTTGTTAATTGATATGGTACCCTCTGATCCAGACGAGGAAGTCAATGAGGTATGTAAGAACACACAAAACAGCATAGAAATAATGAACGTTTGTTTGTAATACCCCGTGATTTAGGCTAATTTTAGAGTTATGAATTCCCTCCCTATTTAATAGGTATCAGATTGCTTCTGCTATTTTAATGTACAGGTAGAATAATACACCTGACACCATGTATTATTATAATTGTTTACTTACGGATTGTTCATTATGATTATCAACAACAAGGACAATTTACTATCTAATATTTGCTAATTATACCAGTTTTTGCAGTTAGGTCTAGACTTAAGCTAACCCTTGTTCTCGCTTTTTTGTTGACTGCCTTGTAGCCTGTTTAGTCTTACCAGATTGACTAAGCTGTTTGCCAGACTTCTAAATGTATACACCACACTTCTCAAGACCGAGTTACTAATCGTACTCGGTTTGAGAGTATATGGTCCGAATACAACACACAACTATCAATTATGAAGTGCATCCAGAAAGTAAAATTCCCACGCATCTCATAGCTAGGAAAGCGTATGTTGCGCGAAGCAACTGCGTGCACGTGAGAGAATAAGGTCCTAGCATGGCGCATGCGCCAGTGGAACGTCGTGGCAGTGGTTGAAGATGGACATTCCTATTCTAGCTCCCGCCACATGTGAAGTGCGAGCAGTGATAAAGTTTTTAAAAGTACAGAGCATAGCGGCGATTGAAATCCATCGTCAGCTGTGCCAGATCTATAGCACATCATGAGCAAACACATGGCGCGTTGCTGATGTAGACAATTTGGAGCAGGACGCCAAAATGTGCAGTGGGAAGCCAACTGTCATCACAGGTGACCTTGTGATCCTTGCTTGGGAACGCATCATGAAGAATCGTCGCTTCACAATAACGGAACTTAGCGGTCAGTTCTTGCAGATTCCCTGATCTATATTGCACACCATAGTCACGGAGCGCCTGTTGTACTGGTACAAGAAGTTGTGTGCCAAGTGCGTGCCGAAAAACTGACTCCAGAACACAAAGCAAGGCGCATGGGGTTAGCATTGACATTTTTGCAACGATACAGCTGACGATGGATTTCAATCGGCGTTATGCCCTGTGCATTCAAAAACTTTTATCACTGCTCGCACTTCACACGCGGCGGGAGCTGGAATAGGAACGTACATCTTCAACCTCTACCACGACGCTACTGAGAGCATTAAGGAAGTTCCGCTGGAGCATGCGCCATGCTAGGACCTTCTTTCTTACGTGCACGCAGTTGCTTCTCGCAACATAGGTCTCCTAGCTATGGGATGCATGGGAAAGCTACTTTCTGGATGCGCCTCGTATTATGCTGGCCAAACAACATAATAAAACTACATTTATAATCAGTAATGCATGCAAAATTATCATCAATTATAAAATGTAGGAGATCTAAATATCAAATTTCTTTTGGGTATTTTTGCTGCTCCCCCCCCCCCCCTGTCTCTTTGCTTGTTGTCTTATTATAACCTATTAATGTATTTAAATTTTGTTATAACATGAATAGATTTTCACTGGCTGTTGAATGAATTGTATGCTTAAGTCGAGTCTAATAATATAGGTTATTATATATTCCTTTATTTAATAAACTCTCGTATATATAAGTACATTATACAAAAATTACATGATTTGATTCAGTAACGTTTTCAACTATTCCCATCAATTTATATGCTGATATATTTATACAAACTTTGTATATACTCTATTAGGTCCTGATTAGGTGCAAAATCTTGCCCGTATTACCTTACACTTTTCGTCTGTGTTACATTTGTAAAAACATATGGCTGGTTCCAGTGAATAACCGGCTAAGTCGGTAAAAGTAAATTTTACAGAAGAGTAGTTTAAAGGTAAATTTTACAATAGTTACCTGGCTAATTTTGACATAACCAAATGCTGTAACTTCCTCAAATTTATGAATTCGTCTTAGCCGCTTCTACACAATGTAGAACTCGCCAAAAGAAGCTTGTACAATCCGCGGCAAAAAACCTGCAACATGAGCATATAAGTTTATTGTGAAATGACGAAGTCTTTTGCTCCAAAATAAGTGTGCACGGGAGGAGACCAAGGCTTATCCTGGCGTGATTCGTTCCACTTAGACGTTATGTTCATTCCCTGTGCTGTTAGGCGTAGTTTCACAATAAACTTACATCCTCATGTTGCAGGTTTTTTGCCGCGGATTGTACCTGTAAAATCTAAATTCTCAAAAAGAGTCGACTTAGCCGGTTATTTACTGGAACCAGGTCCTGGGAGAACGTAGCAATACTTTGGAAATCGGTGGTACCAGTGATTCTAAGCAAAAAGGTTCAAATGGACATGGGTTCTATTCTCAACAGTTTGGGAGCCACAGGTTGTGAAGGGAAGTTATTGAGGGAAATTTGGGAAAGTTAAGATTATTTTAAGGTTATTTAAGGGAATTGTATGGCAACACTGATTTCTCAATATTTCTCCATAACTTCTCTTCCAAAGTTAAGAAATTGTAGCAGACAAATATGTGAGTTAATGCATTACTAAGTTATATTATGTGGAAGTTCAATTATTTAGAGATTTTTTTTTTTTTTAATTTTAGGGTTATGTTTAGCAGAAGAGGTCCATAAGCACGTAAAAAACATAAAATTTACAGGAGAAATGGATGATTCAAATACTTAGACCTAACATAACGTAAGCAAATCTAATCTAACCTAAACTAAACTAATGTTAGTAGAAATAAGCGAAATTCTATCTTTTTTTTTTTTTTTTTTTTTTGGAAAATTATGCTGAACCCTTACACTAACATAATGTAACCTAAACTAATCTAATGTAAACAGAACTTACCGAATTTATAACATTTTTTAGAAACAATTGCTGGACCCCTTCTGCTAAACATCAGCCAAATAATAATATAGAAGAGAGAAATCTAATTTTCAATATCCCTGTATTTCTATTACTTTTGTACATGGTAAGATTGTTATTAAAATTCTAATGACATTCTTTCACTGTCACAAATTATCTTATAGATTAAGCAGATTCAAGGTTACTTGCACTACAATTAAAAATATAGGTGAGAAATTAATTTTAATTTTTTTTAATTGCATGGAGGGGAGTCATAAATGTTAAGTCTATTATAAGTTTGTTTCGTACATTATTAACTGCATTTACACTAAGTTTTTCATAATAGAAGCTTTTTTTTCTTTTTTGGAATCTGGATTTCATAACTGGTACGTATGGCATCATTAGAAGAAAGGAAAGCAGTATGTGCGCGAGGTAACCGATATACAGTTGGCGATATTAGTCTGTTTTAAGATAATAAGCATTCGTAACGATAGCATCGACCTCAACACAAAACCAAAACATGAAATTATTTAATTTTGTTAATTCCTCTCTTCTAGTCATACTGAACACGGAAAATTCTGCCTATGTTAAGTGTGGTTATCAGGAGTTAGCTTTTAGAATCTAGAAAAGAACAAGATTTGAATGAAATTGTATTGAAGATACTTATGTCATGGGGACATCGAATACTAATAACTAAAATTATTGGTAACTAGCAAAATACCCGTTTTTCGCACGGGAAGAATAAGTTTCATTTTGCACTAAAGGATTGAATTTGGATTTAAACGACATCGGAAGTGTCACTGTTCATCTCAGTGACCTTGAAAACTATGGATTCGACACTAATATCGGTCATTTTCGATCATTTTTAAATATCTCCCCTCCCCTAAGTTGCACAGTCAAAGTGACATGATAAAAACCATCCCAGGCCCGAACCTCAGCTATGTTGAAAATCAGTCAGGGGTGGTTCTAGAGGTATGAACTCACAAACATAGTCACTTTGATTTTCATATATATAAATTGTAAAGAATGTCAAGATTCTCTTAAGACTAGTCGTAAGATATTAAAAGAAAATATTTATTGAAATAATGTTCGTTACCATAATAAGATATCTTTCGATTACCATTAAGTATAAGTTTTGATTATCTGTAGTCTCAAGTATGTTTCTTTTGTTTAGGTAAAGAATGAGATAGCTTTAAATTAAACCATATTATATTATATAAGAACTAAGCCATACATTATACGAGGCATACTTCAAACAACAATACCTACAAAACCGCCGTAATATGTAGCCTGACCTTTATCGTTCAGAGAAGGGGAGAATTTATCTTCCCCCCAACCAGATAGACCCGCCTATATTGAAGACCCTAACAGTTACGTTGCTGGTTTGGACAGGCTTATACAGCAATGGCCATGTGAACAAAAATATGGCTCTTCCATAATTTATACTTTCAATTATGCTTTCAGATGGTCAAAAGAGGGCTTCGCCATGCTTGTTTAGGAAGAACCTCCATTATAACAACAGAAAATCCATTTTTCATTGATGACGCAGATCACATATATGTGCTTAAACATGGTCGCATTGCTGCTGAAGGAAAACATTCAGACCTTCTAAAATCAAACGACTACTATAAGAGGTTGTGGGCTCAATCAAATGATGCTAATGACTAAAATTATTTTATGTTAGCTGCTGATCTTTGTGTGAAATACATGAAATATGTTCAAATCATTGTTAATAAAAGTCATTCCTTTCAGTACCTCCTGAGGAAGTTTAATTGTATTAACCGAAATAATATGGAGATTTTGTTAACATATCCACGTACTAGAGAACACTTGCATGGCTCGAACATGATTTTCAATATAAAAGAGTGAATACTGTTACATGTAGAGTGGGGCTTAATATGCATAGATTGATGTTTTTCAATGTCTTAAAAAGTAAACTTATCTCGAATAGGCATTAAAAAAAGGCTATATGTATTGAATACAAGCGGACTTATCATCGGCTAAACTTTTACTATTGTACACTTAACATACACATTGCGTAGTCCTTCTAGTTATAGATTCTCCAATATATAATGGAAAAGAAATTAAGAGACCCTCATGACTAGTGGACTACGCACGCCTTCTCTCAATTCCTGGTGCATGTTTGCCAGGCTTTTTCGAAGGCAAACATTTTAATACTTTCAAGGACCTTCTCTTCCTTAAGGACGAATCGCATATATATATACACTTATGTTCATATATTTAGTTTGTTTAGTGAGAGAGTATGTAAGACATTACTTGAGGTATATTTAGCAAGCAAATATGAAATGGACTATAACCTTTGAATCAAAGAAAAAACTCCTGCAATGGGCATTGGAAATGCAATGCAGGTGAAAGCTGTTGCACGACAGAACTATACCATTGATACCCGTAATCCTTCTTGGAGTATTCTATTAAAGCTTTTGTAAAACTACGAAATTGTTCACCATATGTGCCTTTGATTAAAAAAGAAAGCAAAACCCTCGAGAATAAATAACCCCTGATCTAGTGAGAAAGGTACATCGTAATTTTTCACAAGTAACACTACATAAACAATATAAATTCTATTATAATTTATAATTGCATAGACACCGCGTTCTTTTTATTCAGTTCATTCTTTTTTTCACTCTGCTCTGTTCATCTCAGGATCTTTTTTCTACGTTACTTTTGTTTAGTGGTATGTATTCCTGGTTTTACTCCTTTTAATCCTTTTTACCTTGCCATTGAGGAAGGAACCAGCTGAGAGTTCCGAAACGTCAAAATCTTTAAATTTTTCAAGGGAGGAGTCATTGGTAAGTAGCCATTTTTTTTTTAAATATAAATTCTACTTTTAAATCTTTGGCAGGCTAACCGCTTCAGAAAGTATTGTAATGCCATGTATTTGCAAATTGATGAAATAAAACTAATGATTCTCTGTTATTTGGAAGAATGAAAAAGAAAAAAGTGAGTAATAAAAGTATTACCTGCTATGATCACAAAATGTATATATTGATGACACCTCTGTTAAGAAAGAAAAAAATGATCTGAGACAACGATAAATTATGGTTTATATTTTCTTTGTTTGAGTGTTTAAAGCTGGAAGATTTCAATGTTTCAGCAGTTGTTTCCTTACCTACTCATACGACAAAGTTTTAATTACAAGGTATTTTTTTTATCTTCTATTCAATGATTTCAAGACTGCTCCCATTTCATTGGTATGTAGTTTCCAGTATTGATATTTTTTTAAGCCTTTTTACTTTTTAAAATATAACCTCCACAATTATGCTCCGAGGTTACGGAAGACGGTGATGATGATGATGATGATGAAATTAAAATATATTAACATGTTTATTTTTAAAAATTAAAATATATATTAAAGTAACAAGGTTTCCTAATTAATAAAACAAGAGTTTCACATATTATAACTTTATTGTTAAAATAATACTTGAACAGAAAAAAAAAGATCAATTAGGTCTATTTACATTTAACATTTCTCTCTCATCTTCACTGCTAATAGTTTTAACTCACTTGGAAATTGTCATAAGAAATTTTATTAACGAAGTTTAGTAAAAACGGTTCCAAAAAAATAATAAGACTTTTTTTTTAATGTAACAAACCCACTTTCTCTTTCTGATTCCAATAAATACAAAATCGACACACACACGAAAAAAATGCAAGTAAGTAATTCACTTCCATAATTTCTTGATCGACATATTCTTCTCGGAATCCTTCTGCATTACTTTAGCTACGGCCATTTCGAAGTCCTCTTGTGTCACATGTACTCGACGCTCTCTCAGAGCATACATCCCAGCTTCAGTGCAAACACCCTACCACAACAGAAACAAGAAGACATTAAAAACATGAGTTAGTTTCGCCTTTCCATTTAAGTATAATTGACGTTGCAAGTATATGAAACATTTGTTTTGTTTTTCTGTTTAGAGCATATTGTAAAACTCTCATTTATATTATCATTTAATCAGGATTCTCACTTATTTGGCTAGCACGAATTCTCTGACATTTTCAAGTTTTCCAAATCACGATTTACAAATTTCCACGTCTATTTATATTTACATCTGTATAATGTAAAAGAACAACAGTATTTCTCCCGAACAAGAGGTTCTTAATCTACTATGAGTGTACATGTGTGTAGTGTGTACGTAGGTGGGGAAATTTTCAAAACTAACTTATTATTTTAATCAGGTATCCCCTACCAAATAGCCGGGTAAGGCAAAAAAGAGAAATAGTTCTGAGAAGTAAAAATCAATACTTAAAATTCCCTGACTTTTGCAGGTCTTTTAAGCTTTTCATGGAAGTCCCTGATTTTTCAAGCCTTTTTACGTTAGCTGAATTCCCTGACTTCTCGGGTTTTCCAGAATGATGGGAACCCTGTTAAAGATCCTCAGTTCCATCAAAGTAACCACTAGGACTCCTAATCCTACACCTTAGTTTTGCAGACCAAATGTTCATGAAAGCTCCATTGCTGGTAGGGTAAAGAACTTTTGGTACTGATCCTGCATTAAGAAGCAGGTGAAACCTACTTCGATTATGAGAAAAGCTCCGTTTTAGAGAGAAAGAAGGGCAATTTTTGATTTGATTTTTCAGTTTAGCATTCCTTTCAGCAGTGACACTATGAGACATGGATCTAACAGATAACCTGGAATCCGAGCCACATGAGCTTCCGCCGGGAATCGAATTCGGGCCTCCCTCGCCAAAGAAAACTTGCGCTGCGGTGATCACTTTTTTGTTCGTCATGAAATGACAACCACCACAGGGTGCAAGGTGCAGGCTGTGTGCTGGATGGGGGATTTTTTTTTAATTGCTGGCGCAGAGTCTCGATAACTCCTTGGTAGTACACTGCATTCACAGTTTACCCGGGAGGAACAATGGTTTGGTACACCATGCCTTTTCGGTCCCAAAAATTGCGATCTAACTCACTCACTCTATGGCCTATGGAACCCGGAGGTTCAATGCCGCGTTCACAAAAGCTCTCCACTGACTTCTATCCTTAGCTAACTGCATCCAGTTTCTACTCTGTATTCCAATCTCTGCGAGATCTATCTTAATATTGTCCTCCCATCTGCGCCTAGGTCTTCCTAATGGTCGTTTTCCGATTGGTCTTCCAGTCAAGACTTTGAAAGCGTTTCTACTTTCTTCCATTCTAGCTACACGACCCGCCCACCTAAGCCTCCTAGACTAGACGACCCTAACAATGTTGGGTAGACCATATAACTTATGTAGTTCCTCGTTATGAAGTTTCCGCCATTCCCCATTCCCGTTCCTCTTGGGTCCGAATATTCGTCTCAGGATCTTGTTTTCAAATACTTTCAGTCTATGTTCTTCTCTCAGAGTAAGTGACCATGTTTCGCAGCCATACAGAACTACAGGCATGATTATCGTTTTGTATATTTTAAGTTTCAAATTCCTCGACAGAATTCGCGACGACAAGAGATTTTGAACCGAATAGTAACACGAATTCCCTGCTTTTAGTCGACATTTAATTTCTCCGTGAATATGATTTTCCTCTGTTAATATTGATCCTAGATATTTGAAAGTATCCACTTTATCAAAAGTATTATTTAGTATTTTAACGCATCCATAATTTGCTGTATTCCGGTCCCGACGCACTTCCATGTATTTAGTTTTCTCTGCATTTACTTCTAAACCCATGTCCCTGCAAGTGTTTAATAAGATCTCTGCATTTCTTTCTATTGTTCTCCTATCATCTCCTATTAAATTTACATCATCAGCATATGCCATAACCTGGTGAATACCGTTCAACTGTAAGCCCTGGTTGTTTTCTTTGATTTTCCTTATAGCGCACTCCAAAACGAAGTTAAATAATAATGGCGACAACGCATCTCCTTGTTTCAGGCCATTTTCGACGTGAAAGCTCGTGGACAAAAATTTTCCTACCCGGACTTTACTTTGGGATTCATTTAAACATATCTTAATTAATCTAATTAGCTTTCTCGGTATTCCAAGTTCTGCAAGAACGTTGTATAATGTTTCTCTCCTAACCGAGTCGTACGCCTTTCTAAAATCAATAAATAGTTGATGTACCGGGGTACTGTATTCCCACTTTTTTCCGAGTATTTGGCGAATGGTAAATATTTGGTCGATAGTTGATCGATTTCGTCTAAATCCGCACTGATAATCTGCGATCAGCATTCCTTATGTTGTTTTCTACAGTTCACTACCTGACCATGAATTTTCTAAGACATACAGTGGAAGGAGCGTATGAACTTGCTTAGCTGTCAATGGTGCCTATTTTGAAAAAGATGTACGTCTACTCGATATGGCTGATTCTGAATAAAAATGTTTTTGGGGTTTGTACGTTTTATGTTTTATTCTAATGATTCCTGGAGGGGTCCATGTACATGCTTGTGTTTGAACTCCTACGCAGTGACGACTATTTGATCTATTGCGCTCATTTTGTTCTCAATCGGAAGTTAATGAACCAAATTTTGCCCTAATACATTTGCTAGCCAATAGAGGTCGCTGTTTTCCTATACAGGAATCAAGTCTCCCGTTCTCTGTGACAGCCATTGTATTTCAATTCAGTTCTAGTTTCTGCTAATGATGTAGGATTCGCAGGGCATATAATAGGTAAGTGTTAATTAATATTACACATACTTTAAAATTTATTTACGTACAATACGTTTCATGATCTAAGCAAACTTCCAATCATAATGTGTAATAATTGTAATTGTTCAAAGAAAAAATGTTAACCGACTTCACCCACGTAACCCATTTGTTTAAAATGTTACGAACAACAGACGGTATAATGTACTATAAAAGTGTCCCAAAACTTTGCAGTGTAACTCCTGCGTTGTTATGCAATCAAGCTACAGAGTATATGGTTGCCTATCAGCACATTACTTTGTCGTAATTAACCCAGTATCCATTGAGATATTTCACTACCATCAGATCCTACAGAAGTTTATATGGAACCACAGGGGAGTATATTCTTTCAAACAAAAAAGAATTATCAAAATCAGTACACCTATGTTGAAGTTATGCGTGAACATACCCATAATATAATAGTTGATTCAGAATCTCCTGATTTCTCTGAATTAAAAATGGTTGCGACTGCGCAGTTTGCTAACAACTGATTCAGCTCTAATTATTATTATCTGTCTTTCTTTCTTTAGATATTAGGGTTTCAGACTGATAAAGCCTCCATAACGCACACAAGAGGGATAAGAATACATATACGCCTTCTCAGCTAAAACTCTTTTCTTAACGTACGAACCCATTTGATCGAAAAATTTAAAGAGTGTCGTTATGAATTGCTCTTGAAGATAAAATTTAATTTACTGTTACGTAATTCACGGATATATGTACAGAGTCAGATGTATTCATGAAGTATTCAATGATTAAAATAACTGCTTACCTTCACTTCAGCACCAGATGCACCCGGCATCAACTCCGCAATTTTCCTCAAATTGATTCCTCTCGTCAGATTCATTTTTCTTGAATGAATTTTCAGAATGTCCAACCGGGCTTCTTCATTTGGTGGAGGGAATTCAATCTTCCTATCAATACGTCCAGGTCGCAAAAGAGCTGGGTCAAGAATATCTATCCTATTCGTAGCCATAATCACCTACGAGAAATAAAACAGTAATACGAAACAAATCAGAAATTGTTTTCGCTTGCAGTTATTGTTCTATCAACATAGAATTCTTATTATATATATATTCTGCTTTCGATATGTGTTTATAGTCCGCATCACCCGAATTGGCGTGTGGCATTGGCCAATAAGCTCGCAGTGACCTGTTAATAAACCTTCAGGGAGGAATCTAATCGTTCATAATTGATTTTGTTCGTATTTGTGGACAGTTATGAATGATTAGATTCTTCCCTGAAGGTTTAGTAACAGGGCACTGCCAGCTTATTGGCTGATGCCACACGTCAATTCGGATGACGCGGACTATAGTTGATTAGTACCATAATGTACCATCTGACATATAAAAGCTTTCGGTTGTAACGAATACTTATGAAACACAACACTATAGTACACGCTTTGGATAATGTATTATTTATTTATTTATTTATTTTGAATAGTTTTTTTTTTTTTTTTTCTACAAGCAATTAACGTCCACGTTTTCCATTACTTCATCAAATTCCTTAAAGGATTACTGAAATCAAGCCATTCAATTCTAAGAATTGGTTCACTGTTAGAAGTTTAATATCCCTTCCAGCTATGAGGCTGTAAGATGTGCACCTACTACAGTTCAACGTGGGATCAATCAAAACTCTCAGGTCCTCCCCCACTGGAGAACAAATCCAGGTCTCTGCACTAAAAGAACGTAAACTATTTATCTGTGAAAAAGCTCTCTAATGGTTTGTTTGACATCTTCGAGTCATGAAGAATTGGACCTACTATTAACGTGAGATTAAAAACTTCACTTGAGTTTCTAAAATGAAATGAAATCTTTCAGTTTATCATCCCACGATTAGGCCGTTTAGGCTAAGGAAGACGACGATTAAGGAAATTTACTCGTGTTTGTATCAGCAGCGTTGTACACCCAACAAATTTTGAATACGCGAAAGTGCACAGAAAGCAAGTAATTCTTGTTTCTTTTGTATTACAGTTTAGTGTCCATTTTCAGCACTGAAACTGTGAGAGGCATGGCAACAGACAAATCTGAACCACATGAGATTCAACTAGGAATCTAACCGTCAAGGTAGCATCCTTGAAAAACTCATTACTCTACTGTGAAAGAACACGGAAAAGAAAAAAACTTAAACCGGTCGCACCTTTACAGAAAAGTCTAACCACTATACGATGACAAGCCAGTCAGTGCTTTTATTGATGTGATAGTACTGAAATATATTTGGTCTAGGAATTAATTCGTGCGGTTGGTACGCACACATTGAAGCTGTAGTACAAACACAAAATACATAAATACCTTAAGAAAAATATTGTCCATCGCTAGCCACCACTTTCGCCCATCTGTCAGGCAATGTACGGATTCCGTGGCGAAAGAAGTCCTCATCCTTGGAAGCGATCCAGTCAGAGACCCATGTTTCGATATCTTCTGAAGAAGTAAACCGCTGTCCAATCAAATCGTTGTTCATGCAATCGAACAAGTAGTAGTCCGAAGGAGCAACGTCTGGTGAATACGGCGGGTGGGATAAAACTTCCCATCCGACATTTTCTAAATAGGTTTTGACCGGTTTTGCGACATGTGGGCGAGCGTTATCATGTTGAACAATAAGTTTATCATATCTGTTCTCCCATTCTGGTCGTGTTCTGGCCAGAGCTTGCTTCAAACGCATTAATTGTCGTCGATAACGTTCTCCATTCATAGTTTCACCCGGTTGCAGCAGCTCATAGTACACCACACCTTTCATATCCCACCATATGCACAGCATAACCTTTGCACAGTGAATATCTCGTTTTGGTTGTGATGGACCTGGTTCACCTGGTTTCACCCAGGCCTTTTCTCGTTTAGGGTTCTCGTAATGGATCCACTTCTCATCACCCGTAATAATTCGATGCAGAAACCCCTTTCTGCTCTGTCGTTGAAGCAGCAATTCGCAAATGGTTTTTCGTCTTTCAACGTCTCTGTCTTTCAATTCATGTGGAACCCAATGTGACATCTTTTGAATCATTCCCATGGCTTTCAAGCGTTTGGAGACTGTTGTTTGGTCAACGCCTAATGCTGCTGCAAGTTGTTCCTGCGTTTGACACGAATCCTGCTCGAGCAATGCTGTCAATTCTTCGTCTTGAAATTTTTTTGGCTGTCCAGCTCGCTCTTGGTCTGCCAAGCCGAAATCACCACTTCTAAACCGTGCAAACCACTTCTGACACGTTCGCTCAGCTAGAGCATGGTCACCATACACTTCCACCAAAATACGATGACTTTCAGTCGCACTTTTCTGCATGTTAAAGTAATGCAGCAGGACACCCCGCAAAAACACTTTATCAGGCACAAATTGCGCCATGTTCACTTAACTACAAACTGGTGTTGTTGACGCTTTAATCCACTGCCCTATACTACGAACGATACGCGATGACAGGGGTTTGCAACACATGTGTGGATACACGGAACTGTGGGACGCTCCGTTCGTTGCGCTATCTCTTGTCCACCCGCACGAATTAATTCCTAGACCAAATAATATGCAAATTCAACGAACTTTCCATCCACTTGCTTTTTTTCTTATGTACGAGAAAAAAAAAAAACGGATTGAAAACGCGCGGCCGTTCCTAAGCGTAGTAGAGAGTTCTCCCGCTAGGAGGATCTAATAGAGACCTTCCCACATCAGTTGCCCAACCGATGTCTGCATAGGTGGTTAACGACTGATCGTAGTGTTGTTTTTCATCAACTGTTCTCGTTTGCCACCTGCGAAATCGTTATGGTAGATTTAAAGAAACAAAGAATGTGTTTGAAACTTTGCTTAATGTTTGAGAACTCAGCAACGGAAGCTTACCAAATGGTTCAACAAGCTTTCCAGAAGGATGCTATCAGCCGTACAGAAGTTTTCGAGTAGTTTGGGTGCTTTAAACTTGGTGACATGGGTGTTGAAGATCATGCTCGTGGTCGGCGCTTTTCATTATCTCGCAACGACGACATTTAAAAAAAATCGCCAAAAATCCAGCTAAGATAGTCGTTTCACGATAGTCGAAATTTCAGAACAGACAGGAGTGAATTCGAGTTCGTGTCAGCTGATTTTGACACTGAGGATTAGCAAATGAGACGTGTTACTGCTGAGTTTGTTCCTTACATATTTCCACAGGATTAAAAAAAAAAAAAAATAGTCTGTGAACCACTATTTGGCCTCTCAGGGGTGGGCTATCGTTCCCTCTCCGTATTCGCCAGACTTAGTCCCGTGAGACTTTTTTTTTTTTTTTGTTCCCGATATTGAAAAGAAGAAAAAAAACTAAAAGGGAAGTGGTTTGATGATGTAGATGCTGTAAACAGAGCTTCGCAGAGGGCATTGGAAGATATCAAAGTTGAAGAGTTCCAAAGGTGCTTCAAATAGTTGGAAAAAAGAGTGAAGAAGTGCATCGCATCTAACTGACAGTACTTTACCGGAAACTTGACGAATTTTGTAAAAAACTTAATTTTTTAGAACAAAAGTCCGGTTTCTTTTGGCTTTCCCCTTGTAACCCTGTTACATACAGGAATCAACCAGCTATAAAAATTTTAAGTCAATGAGAAATTCGTTTAATCTGCGCACTATTTAAGATATAAAGATGATTCTAGCATCGAGCTTTATTGTACGACTCACAATAAATGTGCTCAAGAACTCCAATCAGCGCACCTAAGGACAGCGCGCTTATTTAATCGCAGAGGATAATTTGCTAGAAATTATTTCTATGGTTTCTCAAAGAAAACTACAAACGTTCCACTTGATTCAACGTAAAGTGAGACCTTACCTGGCTAGTCTTCTCAATTTACTATGGTTACAAAAAAAAACATCAGAATTAGTAATTGCAAAGACCTACGAGACTTCCTATTCTTTATTTATTTTTAATTGTTTGACGGTTACTGAATTTATTTCATATATCTACTAGTACTAGTCCCATACATATTTTACCTTAATATTTTTGGTTGCTTCAAAGCCATCCAACTGATTCAAAAGTTCCAACATTGTCCTTTGTACTTCTGAGTCACCACCGCTTCCCGATTCAATACGTGAAGAACCAATGGAGTCTATTTCATCCATGAAGATGATAGACGGTGCATGCTCTCTGTACAAGAAAAAGAAAATGAAAATCATTATACAAAGTAATTCTGTTTTTAAATATCTAAGTAACACAAGAAGTTTCTTGTGGTATAGAAATACAGAATAACCATCAGAATTTGTCAAGATAAAATGCAAAATACCACTGTAAGCTGTTATTAATTTAAGAAGCTGAGATAGTAATCCATACCCTATAGGGGCATTAATAAACAACCGACTCGATGTTGGAATGTAGAAAAGAGAAAATTGCCAATATATACAAGGTGTTACGAAAATTTGTCACAATGTTTTGGGAATAAATTCATCATATCAAAAGAAAAAAAGTTAAATGGACTTGTGGTCGGAAGTACACAGTTTCGTAGTTATAGGGAGCCGAAAACGTGAAAAAATGAACTTTAAAAGTCCATGATTCCACTACTATAGAACCGATCGTAGTCGGGTTAAGACATCACTGAGGAACTAGTATGTGAACTATCCAAATATCTAACTTTCAGAACCTTTGGTACTTGCATAATCATTTTTAGAGAGGCTGTTCGGGAGTACTTGATCACTCTCCACCTACCTCTCTAAAAATTGGTGTGCAAGTACTGGAGCATTTCTTAAACATGAATATTTGGATAGTTCATATACTAGTTCCTCAGTGATGTCTTGACCCGACTACGATAGGTCCCATAGTCGGGAGCTTTGAACTTTTAAAATTCATTTGTTTCACGTTTTCGACGCCTTATAACTCCGAAACTATTCACTTTTAAGCACAGGTCCATATGAACTTTTTTCTTATTTTTGTAACAGATTTTTGTAACACCATGTACATTTATTAAGTTTATGTGAGTTCCTATATTCTTCCTCCTTTGTAACAGAACTCAGGAAAAAGAAACCAGTTAAAAGAATCAAAATCCAATATAAACAGTACTGAAAACGATTATTAATTATATTACCTGGCCATCACAAACAATTCTCGAACCATTCTTGAACCTTCTCCAATGAATTTCTGCACTAGTTCTGAGCCGGAAACCCGAATGAAAGTACATTCAGTGTGATGTGCTACTGCTCGGGCCAAAAGGGTTTTGCCTGGAATAACAAATATGACAGTTAACACACTCAATATATTGTCTTCTTTTCCTATTAGGTGTTCGGTAACTAGCAAGCAATTTTATGCAACAAGTTTATGCATGCTGACATTTTCACGATACAAGATGAGATTAAACTCGATAACAATGAAATGAAATATTTCAGTTTAACGTCCCACGATTGTGTCCCTTAGGCTAAGGGAGACGACGATTAAGGCAAGCGAATGATGATGGAAGAATTGATAGAATGAAAAGTGGGAGTATCCCGAGATTAAACTCGAGTTGGATACGTGTCGAAATTGGCAATTTAAAATTTGATTATTACATGGTGTAATTTGGTCATGAATTCTGATCTTTCACCATCACTGTCTTTTTAACACCACCCCGGTGATTTCTGTCTATTTGTCTTGTATTGTATTTTATATTTTCCACTGTTTGGAGGTCTCTATCAGTGTTGGATTTTCTCTGTAATGGACACCACTTATGCTTACCTTACCTTCTATCTATTATTCAAAAACACTTGTTGTTTAGGGTGACCAGACGTCCCGTTTTTAACGGAATTGTTCCTTTTTTTCAGAAAGTTCTCCGATGTCTGGAGAAAAATGCAAACATACATACATACATACATATATATATATATATATATATATATATATATATATATATATATATATATATTCATTTATTTTCTTTCTTTCTTTCTTTCTTTCTATCTCTCTCTCTCTCTCTCTCTCTCTCTCTCTCACTAACTCACTCACTCACTCACTCTCTCTCTCTCGCTCGCTTGCTTTTCGAATCGTTGTTACGTAGTATACTAGCAATTTCTTTATGGACTTACACAGTTTTTTGAAGTAAAGCTTACCCTACAGTAAGAAATCCAATCATCAAAGAATACGATATTCAAAAGATGATCGATGTCCCTAGTTTCAGTTCTTGTTAATTGCTGAGAGTTAATGTAACAATTAAAATTGAAATAAAGTTTAATAAATAAACATCTGTTAAGGAAGCTAGAGCCTTCTTCCTTACTGGTACGAATAATGAAATTACTATGATTATGCCCATTTTCTATTTTCTAAATCTGGCCACCCTTGTTTATACAAAAAGAGATACTATATAGTAATTAACAAGAATATACCCATCCCATACATATTCCAAATATTTATCACATCTTGAAAGACTGAAAGCTGTTCACGAATCGCATCATCTTTATTTAACAATTATTCGCCTCAAGAAATGGCATGTCGCCACCAGCAATGGTGTTCGATTGGACCACCAGTATTATGAACAATCAATCAAAATTGTAACTCCCACTGTAAAAGACCGCTAGAGAATGGACATCAATGTTCTCGACCATTCCTCCCTGTAAGTTTCCCAGAGACCACAAATAACTCGAAGATGACAATGTGTTGAGATGTAGTTTCAAAAGACCTCAGACCAAAAATCAATTGCACTGGTGTCAAGATCTTCACCAACAAACAGAATAAGTGGAACCTCATTCATGTCCTATTTTATAGTAAAAGTGGCGGAATATTCGAATAGTGTGGCTTGATGCTTTATCCATGTGAATATGCACGCCTTAGGGTACACTGTCCCTATGAACGTGAGATAGTTGTACTGAAATGGGGTCATCATAGTTGATTGGAGTTATATTTTTGTCAACTTTATGGATTACTAGATTCCCAGCATACACAAGTCCCATAACAACCATAAATTCCTTGCGGTAGTGTTAAAGTACCTCTGCATCGCTAAGGTGATAGGTAATAACCCGTATTTGACAAGTGTACAATAGGTATAAACCTATGCTTCATCTAGTCTGACCACACACTTCCATTTGCCACCTGTTAGATGTCCATACAGTTTTCAGTTCCGAAATAAACATCTTTGCGAATTAAAATACATTACAATGAAAACACAGACACTCAAATACGAGTAATTATGTTCCAAAATCCTTTCATTTGCATGATTAGATATCTTCACTTAATGCAGGACGGGAAACTCCGATAAAATCGGAACTAGTGGAAACGAAAGGAAAAAGGTTGGAATTTTGCGTGCATCGAAAATTAATTTACCATTGGATAGTTGATCAAATTGCCTTTTGTGGATGATTCACCAATATGATATTCCACTGCAAAGGCTACAGCGAAAGACAATGCGCACAAGTACAGAACATAGGTTCATTACACATCATTAATGGAAAAGAAATAAGCTTCTACGTTTGAAGTTAGCAATTTAAAAAAAAAAAAAAAATACTTAATTATATCTGAAATCATGCTAGAATTTTCATTTTAAATGTTTATAAACTTCTGTAACCGTCTGCGAGGGATGTAACCGCGTTTTTACCCGTGGCAGAAATTTTTCCGTACCTATCTGTTGCTGTAAAAGATTAAATTTATTGTCCCCACGCAATAAGAATAAAGTGACCGAAAGACAAAGCGGATGTAAATACTGAATAGCCTTGAAGCAACAGAGACGATTACAGACCTGGTTTAGGATGCCGTCTGTTCGCAGACCTTAGCTATTAAAGTAACAAAGAATTAACACGTATCTTCAGCGATTCATAAATAGAATATTTTTGATTCTATGACACACGAGGGGATTATGTTAATATCAAGAAGTGAAGAGAACAAAACTCAACTTCTCTCCATAAAACAGCTCATATACGTGCACGTACGTGATAAAGTTTTGAATGACAACGTCTACAGAAAAGGAAACAGAAATGCAAGGGTCGTTCAAGATTGACCGGGATTTTCGTATGTAAATAATCGATGAATAGCCGAATCATGATGAAACTTGCGAGTGACGTAATGTATTCCTTCTCGAGTAACTAGCGCCCGGCATGGCGTATTTGGCGCATGCGTAGGGTTGCAGCCAACATGGCGGCAAGCAGTGTATCTGTGGCTGTGGAGCAGCGGTGTGTAATCAAATTTCTTGTGAAGGAGAAAGTTAAACCAGCTGAGATTTTCGGAAGATTGCAAGCACAATATGGTGAACAAACGATGTCACGGACAAGAGTGTAGGAATGGTGTGAACAGTTTCGCGAAGGATGGGAGCTGGTGACAAATGAAGCGAATGGACACATCAAATCTGTTTAAGGTGGGTTCCCCTCACTGGTGTGTCTGCAGTCGGCGAATGTGTCCATGCGCTTCATTTGTCACCAGCTCCCGTCCTTCGCGAAACTGTTCACACCATTCCTACACTCTTGTCCGTGACATCGTTTGTTCACCATATTGTGCTTGCAATCTTCCGAAAATCTCAGCTGGTTTAATTTTCTCCTTCACAAGAAATTTGATTGCACACCGCTGCTCCACAGCCAGACACACTGCTTGCCGCCATGTTCGCTGCAACTGCTACGCATGCGCCAAATACGCCATGCCAGGCGCTAGTTACTCGAGAAGGAATACATTACGCCACTCGCAAGTTTCATCATGATCCGGCTATTAATCGATTATTTACGTACGAAAATCCCGGTCAACCTTGAACGACTCTTGTGCTACTTGAACATTGTGTATTTATTGGATAGTTCCCACAAAAAAAAAATATATATATACAAACTCTCAAGTAACTTCACATTTCAAGTGCGACATATGTACAGATACCGATATGAAAGCACTTATTAATATACGGCTTTCTCACACTTAACTACTGAAAACACACACAACACTGTGATGATCACTTTGGAATGTTTCTTCGACAAAGATGACATTTCACTCTCAGAAATGCTGGTAATACATCCTGTTAATCCTGTTGATTGCTCCATACAGAGATTGTGGCGTAACAGTGAGTAATTGGTGCTTTATACATAACTTCAACTGATTACGAAGCACACGAGAAAATGAAATGTCTGTAGCGACTTCACTTCAGCTACCATTAAAAACCTTCAATCCTTTGTTTTAGAGCTCTCTTACTACGAAACGAATTCAAAGCAAACTCACAGCTTCAGTAATATATGCTATTACACTATATAAAACTGTGTAATTAGGAGCGCAATTTACTATAACGAGTTACTTCTACAGGTGTAAGTATGCACTAATTTGAGAACTAGAAGAACTCTCCGCGTTGGGTTTGGCTTGGCTTACCAGAAAAGGAATTTCTCGGATCATTCAAGTGATTGCCAACAATTTACGAAATGTTACTCTAAAGTAGAGAATGTTAATATGAGGCGATTGCACTAGGTTAACTTACACAATTTTGGGAACGTAAGTCTAGATTAGATAATTATACAGTCATCTTGGGATAACAGCATATTCGCACAGTCCGAAATCAACATTTCCAACCGATTTTAATGTAAGATTAAATAAAATTATTGTAGATCCATATGGTCGTATAAGAAAGAAAACAGTTCGTAAATAAATCATATTTGGCAAATCTGAATGAAGTGATGAGTTGTCTGACTTTCTCACACGCTTCACACTATCAAAAGCGTTTATTATTATGTTTATTATTATTATCATCAATTCGGTTGCTGACAGTAAGTTGGAAAAATATCTGTACTGTTCCTGACTAGAAACTACGCAGTTCGCAAAAAGAAAATTCACTCTTTTTACTGTTTTTATAATTTTAGTCTTTCGTAGCAAAGACAAATTACATTGAAGAATAAATGAAGGGTAAGGGGAAAAAAACAAGGAAAGTTCATGTGTGTGCTTTAACGGGTTCTTTGTCCTATCTGTTGGTGACTCTTGGTACTATTTGACTGTATATGCCACATGCATGCGTAGACGTAGAAATATCCATGTAAAAAGGTGCACAAAATTTGACTAACACCATTCATTTTGTACGCGGTTTTCAATATTAAAACGCAGTTTTCTCGAAAATGCAGTTTTGTGACATTCCTTCTTTTACCCTTCAAATGTTTTCTAAAGTGTCTGTAATAAAAAGTAATTTAGAACCAAAAATTGGTCATAATTTCTTCAAAATTAACTGACTCCTAATAGTACTTCCCGACTTTTCCCGGTCTTCTCAAATTCCCTGACTTTTTCCGGTTTGTCATCACTTTGCGCTTGCATCCGCATCCGGTTTGTCATCAAATAAGACAAGGATGAATGTGGAGTCATCATTTTCAGTTCTCCTGATCACAAATCTAAAACTGAAACTAATATATTTTGAGCGTGTAACAAAAAAACTTCATCAGGTGCAGAACTTAGAAAATATAGGTTGCATTTATTCATATTCACTTCATCCTGAGTATTCCGTAAATTTATCAGGTACCTTAACGTTTACATAGTGAACATTTATGAAGTGAAAAGAGAACTTAAGAAAGATTTAGTTGAACTTACTTGCCAACGACATTAGTTTTTAAAAATTCTGTTTCTCTGTTTTATTTCAATTCGTTGCAGCTTTCAACATTTATTGTTGGTACTCTTATTGGGGTTAATTTTTGTCGGCTAGGTAAACCTCGACCGTCAATACCTAATAATCTGAACGGCATATTCTACAGGAGAAAATACCATAAAAAGTACTGTTAACAAGTAATTGTTTCTTCTCACCTGACTGAAATAAATATTTGTGAGCACTGAAAAGTTATCGGTAAACTGAAACTCACGGCAGAGGCATGGAAAAATTTTAAGGTATTAAAAATATTTCCTGTGCGCGATATTGCGGTAACATAGTTACACCTTGTAACTGCAATGTTTAAATTTAGAACTTACTCTTAATATTTCAAGTAAAAAGAACTTGAGCCAAAAATTAAAAGGAAGAAATGAACAAAATACCTGTTCCTGGTGGACCATACAACAGCACACCTTTAGGTTGAGCAATACCCAAGGCGTCGAACAATTCGGGATGTTTCACAGGCAACTCTATCACTTCCTTAATTTCCTTTATTTGCTTATCTAACCCACCAACCATTTCGTATGTACTGTCGGGAACTTTTTCTACCATCATTAATGAAACTAGTGGATCAACCTGGATAAAAGAAAAAAAGAAATATTTTAATACCAAAAATGAACTACTGCAAATGAAATCGCAAAATACTACAACAGCAATACAACAAAGTTGAAGGATTATGTTGTGTATATAAAATACGTTCTTGGTGTGTCCATTTTCTCGCTGTGTTATCGGTCAAGGGTGTGCTATATATATATAAAATATGGTTACAAACAACACGCAACATACATATTGTAGCTTCTTAAAAATCTGAAGGATGTAAAAACTTCACGTTGAGGTGGGAAGAAACAAAAATACAATACTTTACTTTATGCGTACTGGAGTTCTATTATATGTCAAGCAAGTCTTATTTACGTTAGACATGTCTTATTACAGCAATGTCTTACTTATTCAGTTACATTTTCTTCCGGGTCAATAGTACGTTGAAGTTTCCAACCTAATTGCTTGATTTTACATTTCTAATCTTCAAATTGCTTCACCAGATTTATAAATCCTTTAATCACTATGGAAAACTAGGTTTTTGAAGAATAAGTTTTACACATTATTGGTTATGCAATTTTTACACAATTTTCAATCAATGAATTTCAGTGACTGGACAGTTTTAGAAGTTTCACTGCGGTTAGCAGGAGTTGACCTTTAAAATCTGGTAAATCTAAAATCAAGCAACTCGGTTAGAAACTTTAACGAACTGTTAGTCTTGAAGATGATTTCAGTAGGTAAGTACGACATTGAAATGACTACATATAATAAAACTCCAATATGCACAATGTAATTTTTCTTATTATTGGCATTAAATAGTTTACCTTTACATACCTTTATTTTATACTTTACAGTTGGAAATCACATTTCTAGAAAGATGATTGGCAAAATATAGCTTAAAAATGAAAATAAGTACTGCTACATTCACATTTACATTCATAATCACTAGATTATTTTTTTGATTAATAGAAGAGTTTATGATCAGTTAAATTTTTCTTAGTATTGATCATCGAAGGCTTTAAACATGGTTAGAAGTTTAACACAACAAGGTTTGCTTACGTTATGTACTAATAATGAAAGGAGGAAACAACCGGACTATTTACATCCCAAATCCTCTGTAATTCAATGATATACAAAGAGTGAAAAGTAAATGACTGAACCGGGACTCGAACCCGGAATCATTGGCGAATCGTGAAGATGCGTTTAATCACTACGTTACCAATCCGCTTCCCGGAACAATCATACACTCTTAGCCTTTGAAGTCGGTGTTCTTTATTTACTTAGGTCACATGTCTTGTACCGCAGTCTAGTTGTAGTGCTTGAACAATCCAGCGTCCGTATTCAGAACACCTATGACGGTTGTATTACCATTATATATGAATGGAAGGGAACAACTGGATTTTTTACACGTCAAATTCGGTGCGAGTTCCTCCTTTCATGAATATATTACGATAATTATAACCATCAAAGGTGTTCTTAATATGGACACTGGATTGTCCAAGCAACAAGTCATGCGATGTAAGTAAAGAGATCCGGACGTTGGCTGCCGTGTTGGGCCGATGGGCCCAACAGTGAACTTTCCTACTGCGCCGCGTTGGTCCGATGGAACCAACATTGTAATATTGAGTTTATGAGTCTATTCCCAGCCGTTGGCTCACAACTAAAGCTACTTATTCGTGCTGTCGGACCAATACGGCGTACGAAAGTATACCGGAACTAATGGCCTGTGAAAAAGTATTTTGCTTATTAACTTTATGGGAGGAGAACTATAGCAACCAGTGAATATTTCAGTGAGTTACATAATACTGCATCAATGGCGCCTGGGGCCCAACCAGCTAATTTTAGCCGGCAGTTAACGTGTTAAGAGTGAGAGAGTGTATGGCTGTTCTAGGAAGCGGACTGGGTAATGCAGTGGTTAACGCATCGGCACTGCACATCGAAAATCCCGGTCCAATTATCCACTTTTACACTCTTTATGTATGTTTGCTTACATTAATCATAAATAATACGTATTCTTTGAATAATATTACTTAGGGCTCTTTTTCTAGACATAAAGCAAAACATGAAAAAGGCTATGACTTACGTGCACGCACAAAGGAAATGTTAAAACCTTTCCTAAATTTAAAAACATGACAAATACTATTTAACTGTGCCCCAGTAAATAACCCATTGTAAATAGACAGCTATTAACCTCGTTTGATATTCCTTCGTAAAAGGTTGTGCTTCTTACACTAACTCGATCAGTAAATACGTTCTACCTTTACTTTCGTTCTTCAAATAGATTTGTCCTTTCTGCCTGCAATACACCAATTAGTGCACTAGATGCTGTAGTTCGAAAATTACTACCTTACTATTGTTTTGTTCTTAACTTTCCTGTGGCTTATCTTCACAGACATCAAAACTTCTACAAGAACAAAATAAATTGGGACGCAAACACTCATCAGCACAAACTACATTTCAGGAATTGAAACTGCTGTCAAACACTTAAAACATTTAGATCTTGAAATATTAAAACTTACAGCTGCATATACATAATGGTGATGGTAGTACCAATCTTAGATTTTATTTTCAAGTTAAATCTGATTCTCATTTTAAGTTTATGAAATAAGAAAATACGGAAATGAGTTTACTTGTAAACAATTGTATTTGAAGAATTAGATCATTATGTAAATTCTGCTATACAATCATGTCTGTGAATTTGTCTTATACGCTAAATTCCGAAATTTGTTCTGGAACTTATGGAACACGGACTCGGGAATACTTTTATTACTGCATGTGGCTTTACGTCACGTCCACGAGCTTTTAGATTATCAAAATCAGCAAAGATCCTGATATAAAATATTAGGTAATTTGAAGAAAGAGGAGTTCCGACAGATCTGGGGGTTCATGCAGTTTAGGTAGTTCATGGAGTTGGTTCACATCTTTTGTCTATCGTCATCATGAACATAACGACTCCCTTCAAGTTTAACACCGCCGAAACTGGGTGTTCGGCATAACCACTATATGACTAGTAAAGGACTACTGGTCATCAATACTCTGTCTCCGAGGTAATAATTCACCAGCAACAAGAACTATATCAGAGTCGGAGCTGAGCAGTAGTCAAAAGCACGGAATTGGAAGTTTCATCCTCATCAGAACTTAACAGGTATGTGTCAGAGAAATCTGTGGTAGGCTTTCCAAGTGCATAAGACAATTCATTCACGAACACAAATTCATTCAAAATTAACTTTATTGAAACTCTTTTTAAGTTGATTCATGAGATTTAATTATTGTATCTCTCGCTATACACACCCCAAATTAGAACCTAGAATTAGAACAATCTCATATAACAACACTTGTTTACTTTTAGCTTTAACCCACTGATTATTTTAAAACTGAAAGCCTCGCTGCTGAACGGGACGTTAAACTCAACTCAAACTAAAAAAACTCAATTGAACGCCTTCTTACCTTGTTAGGTAATATTTTGTGCAACGTATAGCTTTCATTCCGGAGCGCTACTCTGGAATTAGGAGTTACATCATTGATGTCTATGTTCTTATCTAAATCAACCACAAACTTTCCTTCTGGATGGACTTTAACTAACACCTTCTTCTTATCCATAGGCTTTACAACTTCTCCCACGTAAGATCCTTGCTCCTGAAGCAACTGGAGCTCCTCTCGTAACATACGCACTGGAAAAGAAAAATTCAATATCCTATTATTTACACTGCCACAGAAATATGCGTAACTAAATGTTGATCATCCGGATGAAGTCTCACCAAATTCACTTACTCTCAATGTAAATCCATGAGATTGAAATTAGTTACAAAAGTATTTTGTGGTTGAAACTGAACAATCATGAGAAGAAATGAAAACAAATGAAAGTCCTAAATTTACATCCCATGGTTATGCTTTCTTAAGCTAAAGAAGATGGATGATTAATGAAAGTGCATGTTTATGTAATAACTGGTGGAAAATGTACAAGAGGAGACCGAGAAAACCCACAGACACCATATTAACCACCATATAATCACATAGTGTAGAATCAAACCGGGAACCGTACGCTCTACTAATGAACCACCGTATCGAAACCCAATACTCGTTTCAATTTATACAGTCTTTCCATCTGAACATGCAAACTTCTTTTGGAAAACCCATTACCAATTCGCAAATATGAGTAATAATAAAAAATTCGTATTATGGAAGGTATTACTAATCTGTACCACTGCTCAAACCTTGCAAGAAAAAAGCTTGTATTTTTTTCAACCCTCACACCGGCCTATTTGCTGAAACGTGTCTTTGGTGCAAGTGGTCCCGCGTTCGATTCCCAATGGGAGAGCACAAAAATTTAATTTCACAATCATTTATTTTCATTAACAGCCCCTTTTGGCATAAAAGACAAAACCGTAGGACGTTAAACTAAAAATTTCATTTTCTTTGTAGCCTGTGTTAGTGAACTGTTAGGCACAAAATATCCCTCTACCTCACCTCAATCTTTCATCAGTCTCATATATATATATACTCTCTCTCTCCTCATTTTTTAAAATTATTTTTTTATTTTTAAACTTCTGGGGCACGGTGGCTCAGTGGTACAGTGATTCCCTCTGGTGCGTGGGTTCCTGTTTCCATCTCAAGTTAAGTAAGTTTGTGGTGGAAACATTGTATCCGTTCCCGGGGTACTCCCACGTCCTCCCACAATCTTATTCCACCCATTATCATCATTCATTTGCCTTAATTATCCGTCTCTCTTAGCCTAAAAGGCATTAACATGGGACGTTAAAATGAAAAATTTAATCTCATTCTTAAATTTTGATCATAATCCAGCTTTCAACAACACTAGTATTCTTACCATTTCTGCCTATGGCAATTTTTTTTATGTATTCCAAGAAAGGAAGAAAGAACTAAGGGAAACGGTTGGGTCATTCGCGTACGTCGTTGCGTGATTTGTGATTTTGCTTTAGGCCCTTATATACAGTATCAAAGTTATGAAAGCCGGCATAAAATATAAATTATTATACGACATAGCAAAGGGCTGATTTTTGTTGCTGACACCTGTAGATATCTTTTAAGTCTCGAACCTATTATTAACTCTGAAGGACCCATTAGCAGTTTGAAAAATTGTTCTTTTAAAGATAATAACTAGCAGTAAGTAGTACATCGCACAGAAAGTGAACAAATACAATGAATACTTGTAGTTTAAAACTCCACATTTATACTTTGTATATAATAATCTTTATTGTGAACTAATTTGGAGGATATTGATTTTATTTTGTGTAATAGACTTATAGAAATGTATTTCGTTTCATTTCTGTATTTTCTTTTATTTTACGTTAATTATTCTGATAACATATTCTCACATACCTTTCCTATATGTCGTGATATGCTCCAGACTACATGTGCAGAAGAAATGAATAAAAATTTGTATGTACTGAGGGGTTTGAGACTTCATATTACGCCTGGGTTCTAGACCCATGGGCTGGGCTTCGTGAGAGAAGTGGGAGGAGCAATATTTGATTCGAAAAGATGGTTGTTTAACGCACAGACCTGCGTTGTGTGTTAATTTTTTTTTTTTTTGTTGTTATTAATTTTTTCCATTCATTTTTTAAACCTTTGTGTAAGTATGTAGAAAGCTAAGAATATGAATAATACAAATATAGTAAATTAGATCAAGTGTGTATTTGATTCAGGATTTTTCCTCTATGCATGTTGCGTTGTAGTATGTTCTATCTGTAATTGCTTAATCCATAACTTCTAATATAGTGGTTTATTGTGATTGCTTGTGGTGAGGTTGGAACAAAAAATTAGTTTTTTTTTTTCTTTTAATTGCATCACAGTTTGTAGAAAAAAAGCATTTGTGTACTGATAGCTTTGTACACATTCAGGTTGACATTAACAAAGCTGTCAATGCACGATTGCTGAACGGATTCCAAGTTCGATTCCCGAGCTTGGTTATCACGTTGGTTTCTCTTGCCATCCGCAGTAATCATTATATGTAAACTAAAAGAGACAGTTAATAACTGCAATTGACTGATAAGAAAAGTGGTGGAATGAACATCCACAAGAAAATGGGAATACCCTGAGAAATAAATGATAATCTCACTTCTGTATTCTGTGAAATAAAGAGGTAGTTTATAACCATATATATTCCCACAGTTTGTATGTATGTTCAAGTATTCTAAAATGAAATGAAATCTTTAGTTTTACATCCCACGGTTATACCGGTTAGGCTAAAAGAAACGGTGATGATGAGAAATGAATGAAATGGTGGAATGAAGAAAGTGGGAGAAAACTGGAGAACCCAGAGAAAACCTACGAGCGCGGCGTTTGTCCACCACAAAGATAACAAGGCGCGAGGTGGGATCGAACCAGGGACCCCAAGCACCGGAGGTAACGCTCTAACACTGAGCCACCGCGCCCCTTTCAAGTATTCTAATCATTACTTATATAGCAATAGTTACACTGAAACATACATCAATCTCAATTTTTAAATCACTATATTTAATGAGAAATTACTCATTTTACATCACAGTTCAAAATCAGACATCTAACTGTCATGGCGATTCTCACAATTATATAAAACATCTCCATGACAACCATTTACATCACTATAGCGACGTACAAACGGAAATATATATATATATATATATATATATATATATATATATATATATATATATAGATCAATCCACAGATATTGCTTACACTATATCTTTCTGTTTTATTGTTCTTCTATTTTATGTGTCAAAATGTTTGGGTAATGGTGCCCTGATTAAGAACTATAAAATACAACGTTATTATTGTAAGTTCACCATTTATTTATGTGACATGTATTCTATAGCGTCCACTAGTAAATATATGAGAAAACCCAAAAGAAAAAAATAATAAAATAAATATTTAATTTCGGGTCCCACGATTATGCCTGCAGGCTAAAGGAGACGGGTTATTATGAAAAGTAGCAAAATGAGAATGTGGAAGAAAATGGCAGGCTCAAGAAACCTACGGACATGATGATGTTCACCTCAAAACTTTCACAGCTTGGGATTGAACCAAAGACGAGCCTACAGGAGATGCAGAAGCTTTTGTCAAATCAACTCTTTCCTTAAAACTAAATAGGACGTCTAATGAATCATAGAAGTTGGGTTCATTTGTTATGTAAGCGCAAAAGACACAAAAAATAATTTATAGCAGCAGGTCTGAAGAAAAAAATTAAATATTTGCATGTTACGTCCCACGCTTATGCCGGCTAGGCTAAAGGAGACGGTGATGATGAGAAATCAGTGAAATGGTGGAATGAAGAACATGGGAGGAAACGGGAGAATGCAAGGAAACCCATACACACCGTGTCTGTCCACCACAAAGTTCACTTGGCGCGACCTGGGACCAAACCAGGGACCCCAAGCACCAGAGGTGAACGCTCTACCACTAAGCCACCGCGGCCTCCCAGGTCTGAAGAAGACTTAAATAATTACGGTATTAATAACTCAACATTACCTTTTGCATTAAGTTCATTTCTTTGTGCTTGAAGCCGCCTAAGATTTTGACTTTTATCAGCCACAACAAGCTGAAGCTCTTCAATCTTCGTAATGTAATATTGCTTAAAGCCTTCGCCTTTCCCGGCCTTCTCATCAACCTCCATCTGTAAACAATTAAAATTAATTAATATTGAGCAAATAAATCAAAACACACTACAATAGTCATTTAGTCATTCTTTCAACTTCAAATAAGCTGATATCGACTGCACGGAATAAATTATAAAAAACAATCTTAGTACTACCTAAAAAAGATGTCCCAAAAATTGCACATTGTAATTAATCTGAATATTTCGAAAAAAAAATGAGTTTAGCTTAATCTGGAACATTCGATTCTTTGAACGCACTTAGATGATTGTCTTTCATACGTATTAACAGAAGTTTAATGTGCCACGGCTATGATAAACATACAAGATTTGTCCATAAAGTAATGAGACTGGCTGCCGCGCGGCGCTTGTCGCCATTAGCGCTCCCCCAGGGATTGTGGTGGGGGGTCTAAGCTAAGCAACGCACTGGATGACAGTTGCGTCCGAGTTCTGACGCAGTGAGGATCACGTGTGGCGTAAAAGCTGTTTTTGAGCTTTTGTCACGGCAGAGAACATGCGAAATGGAACGCATTCGTTGGAGCAGCGCTACGCGATTAAATTTTGCTCTGGACGCCCTTCAATGAGTGGTTTGGACAAAAACGTGGCCAAAGTGACAAATCTTCTGCACTTCGACCATCGTTCGCCCTATGTCTTCAACGGTCTCCCGTCCGTTCTTGAACTGAACCACCGAAAACTTGGGCCCTTGGGGTTATTCCATATCAATTCAACACAGTGATTTAACATCACCATCTCAGATTTTATTGAAATTTGCTGCGTAGATGCCCTCTAGATAGATTAAGAAAAATACCAAATTTCAACTTTATATATCGACCAATATTGAAGATAGGTACGTAAAGTTTGGAAAAAATCTCCAAAATAGCATGTTCGATGTATTTTGAAATTGGAATTGCGGCTCTCCTAATTGTGCTAGAGAACTGGTTGAGGTATCATTTTACAGCATTTTTCATGGCCTGTCCTGCGATGTACAACATCATATAGGCTAATACGGAATTGTGATTTCAAAATCAAAAATCAAAATTTTACTCCAAAAGTTTTCAGAAAGTACATATTTGAAAATTTTGAAAGTAATTTCATGAACAGAAGTACTCTTGTAAAGCACCTGGCAAAGTATGAATTTGGAATGATAAAGGGTTCATTGTTAAAAAAATCAAAACTAACACGTGATTTTTCAAGAATATTCTCTACATATAGTAATAACACAAGAATGATAAGTTTTACAATTTTGTGAATATAAAAATGAACTCTTACTTGAAGAAAGAATATAGATGAGTCCATAGTAAAATTTTTCAATTAGTACTAGGATATGTTTATCATTTGAAGTTTGAAAAAGCCACATTTATTCGGCATACGTAACTTCTTCCAGTGGGAGTTACAGGATTCACTTTTATCAAAACGTCCACTTGTTAGCATCAGCATTTCATGGATATAAGAATGATGGAGATGGCCCAGCCCCAGGTGGATGAAGTAGTAGTTTTTACTTCATCAAGTTCTTCATTTTCCTGTAAAACATGCCCGAGCTAACAATTTCCTTCATAGACAGCGGTGACATAGCCTGATTGAAGTTTACTTGGAGATTTTGACACTTCCTTTTCCCAACCCTGCAAACCATCTGAAAATTTTAATACAATTTGTCCTCGTATTGAATTTGATCCCTCCCTTAGCAGGGGCGGCTTCAGGATTTTAATTTTGAGTAAGCCATTTTTTTCTAATTTTATTTTATTTTTTTTTTTTTTTCAAATATAGGATTTGTTCCTTTGCAGCAAATATTCATTTATTATCTTTCAGACGTTTATATTTTTCAAAATTTTTAGGTAGATCCTGGCCTACCTGCTGAAGCTGTTTCAGTTCGTTTGGTTTGTTTAGTCTTAACGTTCTTATGTAACAGCGAGGTTATGAAGGATTGGACATATTACATAGTGACATATGAACCACTACTCGGTTTCCAGCTGGGAGAAATTTTGTGCACTCATCGAGACCCCTTAATTACAAGGCGAAAATTAGATTCAACTAACACAGATGATCGATATGTGTGAAAACGTCACTATGAAATTCACACAAAACCTGGTTTAAACCAGCCAACCCTGCTGTTGTACCAGTGCTAAATGTATACATTTTACAAACCACGTTTATTTACAGTAGCATTTTTAATTGTGAACTATGTTATTATTTTATTAACGTTTATAAAACTAAAGTTCAAAAGTGTCAGCATTTAACTCAGCTTTAAGTTAAAGGTTTTAGAGTATAAGATAATAAGTATTGCCAGCAGATTACAAGTCTGTATGATATGTTTTAGACCCATTACTCCACCCTTCATATTTATTCCCACAACTAAAACAACATTGCTTACTTAAATTTTTCAGCTAAGTGCAGAGTATTAATGAAAACTGTAGTGTGTTTTATATTTTTTTTAAACAATGAACCCTTTATCATCCCAAATTCATACTTTGCAACAATACTATCTATTCATGGAATTAATTTCAAAATTTTCAAATATGTACTTTCTGAAAATTTTTGAAGTAAAATTTTGATTTTGATTTTGAAAAAACAATTCTCTATTAGTCTATGATGATGTACATCACAGGACAGGCCATGAAAAATGCTGTAAAATGATACCTCAACCAGCTCTCTAGCTTAATTAGGAGAGCCGCAATTTCAATTTCAAAATACATTGAACATACTATTTTGGTCTCTTTTTTTCCAAACTTTACATAGCGCTATCTTCAATCCCGGTCGATACATAAAATTGGAATTTGGTATTTTCCTTAGTCTATATGAACAGTACCTTTGTGCAAAATTTCATGACAATCTGAGATGGTAAGGTAAATTTTGTTTCCAAATTATGTTGATTTGACCTGGAACAACTCCTTGACAAGGCGTCTTTGTAAGCCTCCTTGACAAAGGCAAGCTTCTCGGAAGCAGTTTTTTCCAGGTGAAAGCAAAATTTAATCGCGTAGCGCTGCTCCTGCGAACGCTTCCTTTCTCACATTCTCTGCCGTGACAAAAACTCAAAAAAAAGCTTTTGCGCCACGCGTGATCCTCACTGCGTCAGAGCCCCGATGCGACTGGCCCCCAGTACGTTGCTTAGCTTGCATCCCCCACAACAATCTCCCCCGGGGAGCGCGCTACTGGCGACTGGAACGCCGCGGGGCGACCAGTCTCATTACTTCATAGACAAACTCTGTATGTACACAAGTGAAATTAAATTTCTAGTTTTACGTTGAGCTCCTCTGTTGGCGTGGAGGACCCAAGTTGGATTCCCGACGGGAGCTCATGTGGTTCGAATCCCACGTTAATCAGTAGGTCCCGTCTCATACAGCCTCGCTGCTGAAAGGGACATTAAACTCAAAATCAACTCAACTCTAGTTTTACGTAATATTATTTTGTCCTTTTGGCTGAAATCTTGAGGAAACCCACGAACAAAGTATTGTCTACCACAAACTAGTGTAGCCAGACAGCCATAGTAATCAATGAGGAAAGAGAGCTGAAACGTTCAACATTCCATCCTCATTCTGACAGTCCGTGTGAAACGGGGTAAATTTAAACAGATATGGGCCAAGACTACTGAAAAAATGAAACATTTACAAGAGAAATGGAGTAGTGTAACGTTTTCAGATATTATATCGTTTTGTTGTTATTCATAATGGAGCGTTCAAATTCGAAATTATTCTTTTGCCCCTGGCCTACATGCACACCCAATGTCGTTAACGTACCTGTTTCCTACGGACGCACACCGCGCAATGTCACCTGCTAAGCGCCTACGCTGGCGCAGTTAAAAGCAATTCGTGCTTTTTACTTGCAACATAGCATAGGTCGGTTAGTGCTTTATACGGCATATGTCCTGATGCTATATTTATAACTTAAGTCCTATAGTAAATCTGCACCAAGAGCACCCAGGAATCCTACTTCCCAAGAAATAATTTGTGTGTTAGGAGTGCATTTTCTCATAAAAGAAGTACATAAACCATGAATTCATGTTTGATCCACATCTACGGAAACTAAGTCATTTTAAGTTTGGAAGTATTATTTCTGTGGTTTCCCATAAATTCGTAGGGTAAACTTTACATTGTACGCTCCAGCTGGTAATCTTACGTAGACAAAATAAATTACATTCGATTAATCGTAACAAAATGGGTCCAAACTCCCCGAAGCTTAAACTAACCCGATCTGACTCTACTCTACTTTCCTCACCCTACTATACCTTTTAAAACGGCTCACCTTATCGATGCGCCGCTGGAGCGTGTGTTGTAAAGTTTACCCACTTCATCTACACAAAGTTGAGTACTGCTATATTACACATTGCAAATATTTAGCAAATGCGTACGATAATTAGTGAAAGAATTATCCAATCAGTATTCTTAAACTTAACGTGGACGACTCAAATGTCGAGTTCACTTACTTAACGCTTGCAAATTCATGCTAAGTCAATACCAAGGCAGATACACACAATTCACAATAATTAATTACTTCACTTCACTTTCCTTTCCTTATGTCAGTACTTTTTGTAAACACACATCAAACAACTATAAAAACTTACGCTGCAACCCTACTTTATGGGGCCACAGTTTTGTAAAATTTACGAAGAAATATGAATTTTGATTTCGAAAGACAGAAATGAACGAAACTGTAACATTTCTTCGATCGAAAAAAGGATGGCCCCCTCAACTGAACATTGGTATAAAGCTATAATAAGCAGCATTGTTAAGTCATGATCCGTAATGTCCGAAGTATCCAAAAGGTGTCCGAGTTGTTCAAGGTAGCAGTCTGAAATAATGCACTGGCAATGATGATAGTGTCCATAAGCAGTGTACCGAAATGGCGAACTCACGTGATGTATTCAATTAGAGAAAACTGAACCACACGTATGAAAAGTTAGAAAATAGGATTTCAAAGACATGAAGTGAAGTGAGGTCCCTTCCTGACTAAACGGTTAGCGTATACGCCTGCCTTTGGCGTGGGAAATTCGGGTTTGATTCGTGGTGGACTCATGTGGTTCGAATCCTATATGAAACTATAGATCCACGTCTCCTATAGCCTCACTGCTGAAAGGGATGCTAAGCTGAAAATCAAACCAAATCAATGAAGTGAAGTACTACATGAAGGTATAGTGATCATACGCAACTACAGAAATCTCACAAAACTGCGACAGACAGAAAATCTGATTTTTTCCCCTCACTATTCTCGTTTAGGCATTACTGTTGTATCGCCGGACCACACGAAAACCGAAAAAAAAAAAAAAACTAATTTCTTCCCCAAAATACAAGGTTGTGACCCTAGTTCTCTTGGCAGTGAGCACTGTTCGAAATACAGTGTGGACGTACGGCATAAAAGCTAGTTCATAAACCACGAAGCAACCTATACTAGGTGCCCACTAAAAAAGCAAGAATGCTACATAACCTGGTCCGGAAAGTAGTGTAGCACGGGATCCGAACATAACGAGGAAGTGCGTCCGTAGGAAGCAGGCGCGTCAGCGGCGGTTGGGATACGCATAAACGAGGATAGTGGAAAAACACTTTAGCCCTATATATCATGAAATGCATGGCTTATGTGTTGCACAGCCTTTGGGGAGATGCTAAATGTTATCCAAAAAGTACAAAAATGTACTAAACAAGGTTAGATTAGAGTAGGTTTTGTTGGATGTTGTTGTTCTTTTCTGTAGTTTTGCTTCCACTTGCGATCAACTGTTCGAGTGTTTAGTAGATCATGTCTTTCACACAGTTTCAACACCTGACATTCCTTACTTATGTATAATCAGCGATGCTATTCAACCGGTTCGCTAGAACCGGTTGTTAAAATATTTTGCGTTCGCAGAACCGTTTGTTATAGCGAGTCATAAACTCACTTACACACACAGGCAGCTGGAAGGGAGAGCTTGTTGGATACAAATTTTTCACAGCCAGAAACAAATGACCTGTTCAAAGAGCATTGCTTTGCTTTATGCATATCAGAAGATTAATGGCGTGATGGGGCAACGGTAAGTTTTATTTTATCTTTGCTTTTAGAAACTTTTGTAGCTATAGGCTTAAACATATGATCTCTCAAAACAAGGTATAAACATTTATTCTTAATCTCAAATGCTCAGATATCAAGAATTAGAACTGGTGAGGGTTATTTATATTTCAGACATGTACCTACCACTATCGTCAACTGTCGATCCAATGCTGGATGAAGGTTTTCCAATACTTTGTGATAACCACCCATCTTAGACAATTCGTTTTCAATATTTTCGAGGTGCTACATAATTTCGTCACACCATTTTGTATTAGTATGCTGATATGTCGTTAGTTATCACTTGTGGTATCCAGTAAAAAATCAGGTTTTGTCTACCTTGTATGGTTTGGTTTGTTTCCTAACAGAATCATATCCATCTACCCCGATGGCAGAACTTTCTTTGTCTTTCTGCGATGAGCTTCAGTAAGTCCAAAATTTTCTGCAGCAATTCCAAAATAAAAAATCAAGATGATACTATCATACTTTTATTACAGCGTTACATGGCAACCATTCTGCACAAACGCGGCATATTTTCTGCGATCACATCGCAGATCGCAGCATGTTCTATGGGGCTATCTACCATCTCTCATATATACATATATATGATATACAACCGGTTGCTAAAAATTAGAATAGCACCACTGTGTATAACTCGATAAAACTCAAACACGATATGACACAATCTTGTCATTTATACATCATTTCCACACTGCCATTTCCATAAATCATAACAAGTGTCCTCTCTGCAAAGTGGCCCCTTCTGCCTCCATATATAGTGCCGCTTACCATATCAAAAACAACAAGAAGTATTTTCGTAACTTACTACTCCTCACCTTACTTTCACTCTCTCTTCCTCACAAACCAAAATAAATTCTCCAATTTATATTATAAATTCTCCAGTTAGCCTCTCGTTTATCCTACCCACACGTAAGTCCACAATCTCTCACGTGTCTGATCTCCTCGGACGTCCCCCTGTGCAGAGCCCTGCCCCGACTCGGTTAGATAGTATTAGTTGTTTTGGGTATAAATCTAGCACATGTTGATTTTCATGCACTATAGTTTCTATGCATATGCTGCATTTATATTCAGCTCTCCTAAAGTCAATCTGAACATCAGTATGAGTACACCATGATCTGCGTTTCTTATGTGTGATATTAAAACTTCTACATGAAATATCATCACGTTTGTACGTAATGCAACAGTAAGAACTATCCACGAGCACAAGACATGCAATATGCATTCAAGTACCTCCCCCCCCCCCCCACACACACACATAGTGAAATATAAAGTACAAGGGCACTACAGAGGCGCACATAACGTGCACCGTACTCGAGGATAGTTGAAACTCTTGCACCACGTACAGAATTGGTGGTATGTCATGTACAAGTTTCGGGTTAAGTTTAGAGTTACCCCTCCGCTTTTTATAAAAATCAGGAAAATTTACAGGAGAAATGAGGTAAGAAATGATAATTTGAAGTTTTTATTTGATGTTTAGGAATTTAAGTTCGGCATGAGAGTTATGTTTAATACGAGAAAAGATATGTGGAAGTTAGTACTATTTGCCGGATGCGGAAGCATTCGCGGAAGGTTTCAGCAGCATGGTAGTTGTAAAATATGGCGAATATGGCGAACAGGTGTAATGGATGCTCAAAAATAATGAAGAAAACCTTTTAAATTTTTGTAAAGCCAACGGAGTACTAAAGTTAAGTGAAATGTAATAATTTTTAATACTTTAAGCACTGTTTTTTGTATGTTGCAAAGTCCAAGGGCACCTACAGACTGGAGGGGCAACTCTAAACTTAAGCCCAAGTTTCAGTCGATAAGTAAATGGAAGTCGCTTTGTTACCCCATTTTCAAGTTCCTAGATTCTCAATAAATAATAAGTAAAAAACTGAACTTCGTGAGTCCTCGGGAAATGATGAGGATCTGTTGTATACTATATCCGAACGAAAATCATCTACAACTTGGAAGTTAACAACCAAAGCATAATACAAAATGTGTTCACCGTCGTAACGGTAAATAAGTAGTTTCAAAGAAAGTCAAACGAAGTTTCACATGCGTTGTAAAAAGAAAACCACTAAAATATAAACCAATCAGAATAATGCACTTAAAACTAATTTTACACAATTACCTCGTTACTTTGAGGAGTCATGATTGCTTTTCTTGAAAATTAATAATAATAAACCACACACAAAAAGCTAGTTGGCCACTGTCAATTCTAGCATCGCACGCACCTCGCACGATGACCTTCCACTTCTGCAAGAATAAGAGTTGCCAGGTTCTTTCTAAAGTTCTATCTACATACTGACCGGTCTACAGAGAAGTAAAGCGGCCGGAAATGAGGTGCTACAAATAAACGGTACGATACCTAAATTATATCGAATAAATTGTAAATTGTATTGAGTAAACGGCACTAGTTCTAACGAGGATGAGACGTAAAACTAAATTAGTTCGGCAAATCTAAAACGGTATAAACCTCAAGCAAAGATGCCACCTCTAAACGGCAAAAACCCTTAAATTTATTATGCCGCTACCATCGCTTCCACGTCAAAAAAAAAAAAAAAAAAAAAACGAAACTGAAGAAACAATACGAAGGTACCGAATACCGCCATATCTAAACGATTAATTAATTATGCAGCAGGGGTACAAGAGAGCATTTATTTTAATCACGCTCGACCCTAGTCATAGGAGCTAATACACTGATCTGATTGATTGAAGTTATTCGTTTCTCACTACGTAGCACACATATAGTCAAAACACCAGTTGCAATCGGTTCTCGCGGCCGAGCGTGTTAGCGAACAGGCTAGTAATGAAAATCCCTTTTGGCGTGGGTTCAAACCCACCCAAGGGCTTATTTTTTAAAATTCTCATAACACTTCTGTCATTAAAATAAGATAAAATAATACTCATTTACCTGCGTACGTAATATGTAATGCATAACAACTGATTTACTTACGTTACGAAACAGCTGAGCGAGCGAAGGAAGTTAGAAGCACCGCAGGGCTTCTTTTGTTCCACTTTGACTCCCTGATAATACCACGTGACGTTACGAGTGCAACTTCAATGTAAATCTACCCTCACCAGATTCCTTGTGACCAACTTAAAACAGTTGGCTAGGGTAAGGCGTGAAAATGCTACTAGAGATGAATGGGTTATAACCCACAATACTTCACTGAAATTTTGCTGGATCGTTGAAAAGACACATATTGAATTATATGAGAAACTTTTAAAATATATTTAAAATAAGTACAAGAACAATACTTTATCCAAACCTCACCCAGGATTGAGTGAGTAGTCTATAATCAAGTATGTGCCATTGAATTAGTTTAGAAACAATACCAGGGTTTTAGGTTTTGTTTACTTTCTCAATTTTGCATCCTTAAGCAATGTTGTGGTTACGAAGAACGAAATATACTGTTAAAGTGGAATCCGACCGAACAATGACCGGGACTTAAATTTGATGCAGTTGGGAGGTACAGACCATATGTAAGATCAACGCTCACAGAATACGACCCGTTCCTGAGAGTAATACTCACGCATGTAACTTTTATCGCGCGCTACCCTAGCCAGCTGTTGTCACAAAATTTATATCATGGGGGTCAAGGTGGAACAAACCAATATACCAGGTAAATATTGTGCTAGTGTAATATCAGGAGTATATATGAAAAAACGGTTTCATTAAATTATTATTATTATTATTATTAAGTATGCTGCCTTTCGGCAGGTCCTGGGACTAATGAGGATTTTTTTTTTCAATTTTAGATTTGGACCTAGAAATGTTTCTTCCACTTTTGTCGATCTTCAGCGTCCTCTTTTAACTCCCAATATTTTCTTCTATCTTTCAAATCATCGATAAGCTGTGTTCTTCTTCTTCCTATTCCTCGCTTCCCTTCCATCTTTCCTTCTATGGTGGTATGAAGAAGACAATTTCTTCGCAAGATGTGTCCAATCCAATTGGCCTTTCTACGAAGAATGGTGGCTAGAAGTGTCCTCTTCTCTCCTATCCCTTTCAAAACATCTTCGTTTGTTTCTCTCTCTGTCCATTTTATCTTCTCCATCTTTCTTCTCTAACTTCCGTAATGTCCAAGTCTCTGAACCATACAGTCCAATGCTCCATATATAACACTTGCCCAACTTCTTCTTAAGTCCAATATTGAGCCTGCTAGTTAAGAGTGATCTTTTCTTTTTGAATGCTTCTTTAACTATGGCAATTCTTGACCTGATCTCTTTGGCGCAGTAAGCGTCTCTCGTCAAAATACTTCCCAGAAACTTGAAATTATCGAACTCTTCAAGTTCTCTTTGTTCTACTCTGATCCGTAGGACGTATTTCCACGGGGTATTCTAATGACTTTCGACTTTTCGATGTTAATTTCCATTCCATACAGTTTTTCGGTGTCAATTATTTTGTCAATCATCTCCTGTAGTCCTTCTTCGGTTTTAGCTATTATAACCTTATCATCTCCATACCTGATCTTGTTAATATCTGCCCTCCAATCTTGAAATCTCCAATTCCTATTAATGCTTCCTTCATTAAACATTCACTGTAAATGTTGAATAATTGGGGTGTCAAACTACATCCTTGTCTGACTCCTCTTCAAATCTTCACACTATTGGTTTCTACTTCACTCGTTGTCATATATACAAGTTTCGAATGAGTCGCCGATCTCTCCAGTTGACTCCGATTTCTTTAAGTATTTTCAGAAGTTTCGTCCAATTGACTCGTCCAATTTCCAGCCGCCTGTTCAGTATGCATGCAATGATCTTTCCAGTGTGGGAAATCAGGCTAATGGTTCCGTGATTGCTGCACTTCTTTGCTTGCTTTTTCTTGGGCAATGCAATCATTGTAACATCAACAAAATGCTCTGGCCATTCTCCACTTAGGTAGAGCTTGTTAATAAGTGAAGTCAGTGCTTTCATTGCGTTCTCTCCTAATCCCTTGAGCAAATCTACTAATATTTCGTCGTCTCCACTGGCCTTTCTCCTTCGCATATCTTTGATTACTTGTACTACTTCACTTTTCAATATACTGGGTCCTTTTTCATCATCATCCACCTCTTCCTCTGCTTCGATTGCAATATCCTTTTGGCGGTTCTTCTGATCGTTCAGATTTTTTATGTATTCCTCCCAAATTCTAAGAATTCTTTGATGGTCAGTGGTTACATTAACTTCTTGATCTTCAATGACGAACGTTCGTATACTTTTGTTAGCTTTCCCTCCTAACTCTTGAGCCCTCTGGTACATCAGATCATATCTGCCACGCCGTTGAAGTTCCATTATTTCTTCACATATCTGCTCCATGTAAATTTCTTTGACTTTGTCTGTTTCTCTTCTCAATTCATTATTCAGCCTTCTGTATTCATTGATGTCCGTGTTTTATGTCCTTCTGCGTTCTTCCATCTTCTTAAGCATTGCTTCAGTTATCCATGGTTTTCTCGATGCTTTTTCCATCCTGCCAATGTTATTGTGGAGTGTGTCAAGTAGAATCTGTTTAACTTTTTCCCAACTATTCTCTATATTATCAACCACATCGCCCATTGCACAGAATTTTTCTTCAGTTTCTTCTTTCACATCATCGTCGATATTTCTTAGTCGCTCTAAGTTCCATTTTCGATTTCTCCTCCCATTTTTCTTGATCGCCTTTAACCAGGTTTGCACTTCCGCCACCAGAAGATTGTGATCCGAATCAATGTCCGCTCCTGGCAGCAGTGTTGCCAGATACGGCAAGCAAAATTACACACACCTTCCGTCCAAATTGCACAATTTTACACACAAGCTGGAAGACAGTGCACACAGGCCCGTGCTGGGTCAGTAAGGAGGGCGGTGGACAAATCTACCAAAAGGGAGCGCATACAAACGTGAATATATATTGTGTAACTTAATTAATATACTAAGACACCGGAGATAAAACAAAAAGTATAGATCAACCTGGGTGTAGAAATGCCTCTGAGCTTATGACCGCCGAAAATTTTCGAGAAAATGCAACTGCAGCCACACTCGAGAACAAAATGTCGGATCGAAATCGTGCAAAAGGAATGTCCATTATTTTTAGTCGTAGATTCCATTAGTGTACAATCGGATGTAGTACAGTGGCGGTGCAAGGGTGACTCCCAAAGAAACTGGAATATTCATTGGAGTATTTTATCAAACGTATTTTACCAGACGTATGTGTACACGAAACAGCTGTGAAGAATAACAGTTCACAGTTTGATATTGTCAACCGTTGACCGCATTCCAAAGATGACATTGCCGAGGCAAATTTTTCCGCGTGCGGTCAAACACACCTGAAATTTCGGAGGTGAATGCCGCAGCTATGTTAACTCAAGCAACAAGTTCTCCGGCTGTCGTGGCTAGTGTTGCATACAAAAGGCGTTTCATAACGCCCCAAATAAAAAATCAAAGGAGGTGAGGTAGAGTGAAAGAGGTGGTCATAACACAGGTCAATCTCTCCCAATCCAACTATCTGGGAATGTTTCATTTAAGTAGGTCTGCATATACCTGTGAAAATGTGCAGGTACACTGTCATGCTGGAATCTCATCTGCTGTCTTATGTTCAAAGGCACATGTTCTAACAATTTTGTGAGAACATTACGTAAAAATAAATTATACGTACTCCCACACAGGAGGCCGGTAATAAATAAGGTTCTACCACAAAATTATCCACCATACTGCACCGTGCGCTAACTCTAAATCTCTCTGCTGATCGTTCACTAGGGTTGCATGTGGATTTTTACGCCCTACACATGGCTACTGCTAGTTTCAGGACGATGTTTGATTATTCCCAGTACGCTGTGTTCAAATTCAACTGTCCACATGGTGCAATTTCCTCCGATTTCATGTAGGGGAAATTAAAGAGACCCCATCTCTCCAAGGCGAATATGGAGGCGTGGAAAAAATACAGGGAAAGTCACTCTTCTATATGGAAGACGCTTACGATATAAACGCCTTGCCTCTTGGATATTTCCCCTTAACTTTCCATAAATGAGGTGCCTATCTGTCAGCTCGCGGACAGGGTAATCTGCCATTGCGCAGGCACATACAGATTAACAAAATTAATTTTACTTAAACACCAACGTCTACAGTTTTACACAACGTGAATAACTGGACACTACACTCTACCGTCGTACGCAATACTTCCTACCCTGTTATACAGCAATTCCACACGTAACATCAGAGCATCGAACACTGTATATCATTCACAAGTTGCGTCAGATGCCTAGTATAACACAGCCACGCTAATTTATGCCATCCACATCAAAACTGCAATACAGCCTTCCGCGAGCCACTTGCAAGTGGCATACAAGGAACGATAATTCCGTAAGTGCTGTTATGTCTAAGCAAAAGTGCCACATTCTTTTTCCTCCGTGTTGGTATTTCCAACACCTCCAAAGTACATAGCGAATGTCGAAAAAATATTTTCCACCATTTGTTGCATGCGTTTTCTACTAGAAACAATTTCCTTCTAAAAAAAATTGTTCCACCAGTGACAAAATCAAAATATAAGTGGGCTACAATACGACACTATTTAGGTATATTCACAATAGGAATGTAGTTTTTCGTAGGTTAGGATTAAGGCGCGTTTTTCCAACTCCAAGATAGGGGAAAAGCCCCACGAAAGTATCACTGGATCAAGATTTACCTAACACATAGATTAAGTATACTGTTCCAGCGCATTTCTTTGTATCATTATGCAACGTGTACAACATCTCGTGTTTCATCAATTTTTGTTGCTTCTGTGCACAGAAGTATCATATTCCACGGAATTACGTATTACGAGGAGGCAGTCTTTTAATGCAACTTACTTTCGCCCAATATGTATCTGGAAAATCCCTTGTACACTCGTTGATCACATATGATCTTTGCATTTTTGAATACTACATGTTATATTTCTTTACATACCTCCTGACTGTCCTATGCACGATACTTTTAAACCTAATCTAGATCAAAGTTCTTTTTTCCATTTTCACACACTCGTAACTTTGACAGAAAGCCGTTCGTTTATCATCCGTTATCAATAGCCTAGAAGATATAACTGTGATACGTTAAAGAATCCTTTTCGTTTATATTATTCTCCTGAGAGTTTATTCTGTGCTGAGACGAAATAGATCACATATATGTATATCTCTTTCTTCCGAATTCTAAGTGTTCTAATTTGAACGATGTACTATTAGATCTACTTTTGATTGTTGAAATCTTGTACTTGATTGTTGTTTATTGCCCTCATTCAACGTTTGATAAAATAGTCGACGGAATACTCCTGTTTCTTTGGAAGGCACCCTTGCCCGCTACTGTACACTAATGGGATCTACGACTAAAAATAATGGACATTCCCTTTTACCCGACTTCGATCCGATGTTTTATTCCTGAGTTATAGCTGTTCTTACATTTTCCGGCTGTTCTTACATTTTCCGACAAATTTTCGTGTGATCAAGGCGCCAAAAGAAGGCATTTTTACACCCAGGTTGGTGTATATTTTTTTGTTTTATATCCGTGTCAGGAGTCACCTCCTGAAGTTTATGTTAATTAAGATACACCCTGTATATATACGGGCGCCATTTTATGTATTAAAACCCTAAGTTTGTTTAATAACGTAAATAGCTAAACTGTGAATACTTTACTAGAGAAACATTTTTTAGTTGTTGTAAGATTTTTTTTTTTTGTCAAACAAAATGAAGCTAAATATTTACTAATAAATCAATATAGCTATATTTTAGAAATACAATAGGCACTGATTATTCCAATACTGCTCTAAAATACAGAGGAATAATCACATGACAAGGGCGCACTGTACCCTCCAATGGTTCTTCACCAGCAATATGTATTCTATGTACAGAACTGTGCCATACAGAAAAATAAAACCGTTTATCTTTGATGTGGTCTCGCAAGGGCGTCTTATGTTAAGATAACACTGTACTTATCGTGGGTTCTTTACCAATAATAACCGTAAGAATTTATTATTAAAAAATGTACCTTTTTATATAATGTGATTATTCGGAGGGCGTACCGGGACATGTCCCGGTGCCCCGGTGGGACAGCACGGGCCTAAGTGCACACAACATTATACAATACATAACTACCTATCTATATGTATATTATGTCTAATGACGTACATACCTATACTTACACTAATGTCCAAAATGATTGTCGCATATCTATAACAGGCTTCTTGTGCGAATATATTTGGATAATTGTATGGCAGGGTACATTTAACACTTTTACTATGTGTATAATCGACAGAGACATGTATGTGGTCAAAAGATCTGTAAATAAGAACAATATAACGAAAAAAACTTTTCTTGCCCATTTAGCAATATTTTGATGTACTCATTCTACTTTCGTATTTATATTTTTTTTCTATGACGTTATAGAAAAACGACCGTTATAGATATGTGACAATCATTTTGGACATGAGTGTACTTTGACCAGCCATTGTTCAGGGATTCAGCGCTTGATTTACTAATACTACTATTACTATTATTATTATTATTATTATTATTATTATTATTATTATTATTATTATTATTGTTGTTGTTGTTGTTGTTGTTGTAAAACCGTCACCTTCCCGCCCCATTGTCACTTTCATTTTACTTTCAACTATGCGCGCCGATTACGTGGGTGCTCCAGGGTCCCGGCACTCACATCAATAATCTTGTGGGTGGGGCGCACCCACAAGATTTTTAGCTTGAACCCGGGTTTGAACCAGTTTCTCTTGCGTTTAAATCAGTCTGTTACCGACTGAGCTAGGGCAGCCCCAATTTATCCTTATAGTACCGATATATTTTACTTTCTCACAGCACAGTCCTTTATGACAATGTTCATAAAATATTTAATTAAAAGTAAATCAATCAAACATCGAGACTTCCCTGAAAACATAAGGCTAATATGACCCGCCATTGATATGCACCCACATAAATCTTGGAAAGTCTGCGCCATTGCTTTCAACATACTTAATGATTTTAATTGGACATCGGCCACTCTGTCGTTCATCTGTTTGCAAAATGGCATTTTCTTCACAAGTGGTGAGAAGACAAAAGACTTCTTACCCCCTCCGCCTCATCGAGGGTCAACATTCATTCACATTGCTTGCTTGAACAAAGCGTCTTTGCTTGGGGATGTCATGACACCCGCCTCTGAAAAACAAGAAGTGAGGTACCAAGGAAGCAATATAGTATTTATCATGCTGTAGAGAAAATAACAAGAGATTAACAATAATAACAAATAACTTGTTATTTTCTCTGTGGTTTTATTGCGCTGGCCTGGAGTCAGGCGTTGGAGCTCGTAGTTTTTAGAAGGCAATTTTTAGGAAAAAAATGTAGAAATAATGAATATTTGAATGAAAGGAACTTCGTAAAAATCATCAATGATCAAAATTTTTAATTGTCCCAAATTACACACAAAATGTACACAGATTGGCATTACACACAAAATGCACAAACAGGACAAAATTGCACACATTTTGTGCAATTACACACACATTGGCAACATTGCCTGGCAGTGTCTTCAAGTCTCTTAGGGCCATTATTCCTGAAACGTTGCTTTACAAGAATGTAACCGATTTGGTAGCGTTTCTTATCTCTTGGACTTTTTCACGTGCACAGCTTGGTTTTTCATTTGTTAAACCACGTATTTATCACCACCATATCATGTTGCCTACAGAAGTCGATAAGCATTTGCCCTCGTTTGTCTCTTCTATCTAGTCCAAATGGTCCCACTACCTTATTCGCAGCTCTTTCTCCTACTACGCGGTTGAAGTCTCCCATTACTATGACGTTGACCTTACCTCTTCCTTCCTGATGCAATATGTCACTAATCTGATCATACATTACTTCTATTTCACTATCATCATGGCCAGTTGTTGGTATATACACTTGTATTATCACAATATCCACTGGCTTTGCATGTAGTGTTACAAACATCAAGCGGTCACTGCAATATTCCACTTTGGTTTAAAAAATAAAAAGTTGACAAAATCTCATTTGCAATTGTCATTGTAAACAATACGTTTTAGATTTAAAGGACATTTGTAACATAAGATAATCGCATTATATATCACATACTCCATCAGATACGAAGGAAAAATTCGGAAGTTTTCAGATCTGCTTGTTAATGCAACTCTTCTTCGTCTTGTGTGTAATTATCAAAGTGTAGTGTTGAGAAAAGATGTATGTCTTTAGTGTTTCATTTTTTAAAAAATGAAACGCAGGTAGTGTTTTTGAATCAAATTATGAAACTGATTTGTCCATTTATAATTGTCATAAAAAAGATTCTACTTTCTTTTTAAAGCAACCTGTTTAGTTTGTATAGCCTATGTGTAATTATTCAAATGCAGTGTTGCAAAAATAGAGGTATGATATATCTTTATTATATTCCTCATTTAAGTGAAGCGTTTTTGATTTGCAATTAACTAAAAAAACGAGAAAGTAATATTATTTGTTTGAAATAATGGGCAGTATGTATTACAAAAATAAAGGAAATGTAGTTGCATTGTTTTTTGTTCGAGGTTACAGTTGAACACAGGTAAAGCGATTTTGATAAGCACGAACAGAATTCGTTATACATGATTCGCAAACACATTTTAATGGTATTCTGTTCTGGAAATCTTCTCTTGATAAATGCATAATTTAAGCCAGTTCTGAAACTAAGCGTGCACTGAGGAACAAGATTGAAGAAAGCAATTATAATCATATTAAGAATATCATTTCGAGATAATCATTCGAGAAAATAATCAATTGTCTCACATTTTGAATTACATTTCAATATTCAGTTTTGATTGTATTTGGTATTTCAATATGCAATTTTTTCTTCAGTTTCGTTCCTCCTTAATTCCAAATGTTCTACTAAAGATTCTTTATTTGTTTATTATTCATTGTATTTGTGATAAAGTAACATAAGAAATTCAAAATAATATTTAAAAATATTTTTCAGCTATTAGGTCACATTATCTTTTCTACTTTCCTTCGCAAACTCATACGGTTTTCGGCCCTCAAGTTGAGAAGCTCGTTTTACCTAAGGCCGTATATCTTTATGCATACTTGTAATTTTAGTCTTTTTATGCAATGCTTTGAAGAGGGAAAGAAATATTTCAATTTACTGAAAATACAATATCCAACAACTGTTAAGCCTATTAATAGAATTATGAACATGTTTTCTGTTTTAGTTATGGTTTATCATGTTTGAGTTATATATTTTTTAGCACTGCGATTGCTCATGGTTCCTTTTTCTTAATGTCCCGCGAATATGATTCGAGGGTAAGGGAGGGGACAATGATGGTAATGAACGAAATCATGGAATGAAGAGAGTGGGAAGAAACGGAAGAAATCCGAGGAAACTAAACACACTGTTTTTGTCCACTAGAAAATCAACTTGGCGCTATTTGAAATTAGTGATGAGCGTAAGAGTCTTGATGTTGCAGTTTTTGCAAGAGTCTTGCATGCAAGACCAAGACCAAGATCAGGTATCCCGATGCAAGACCAAGACCAAGACAAAGGGGTGCAAGACCAAGACCAAGATTCTTGTGCAAAATTCTTGCACAAATACCGGTACTACTAGAATTTTCTTTATAGAATGTAAAAAGGGGAAAAAATATTACATCTTTCACCTGAATTTCTTGGCTTCAGTGCAAATACAACTGGAGTGGATGTGTTACAGGTAGTTTATACAATTCGTGTGAATCGATCCGCCCCAGTAGCATATAGTTACAGTACGTCGTTTTTCGAATCGGTTGTTCGCGTTTTCTGTAGTCATTACTCGTTTTCAAGCCACATAGGTGACATTCTAATCAAAGCTTGTTGTGCACAAAGAAATGTGTCATTGGTGCTGGATTACGATGCATTCCTGTGTTTTTAAACAATGAGATTTACTTATCGGGAAGTCAGACATTATTCTACGCTTGTGTGTTATCTGGAATAAGCTTACACCTTTGATCTTAGAGCTGGTAAAGTTTGTCGGTTCGTCCTGGGATAAATATATCAAAAGAGGGATTTGTTTTTCACCTCAATTGCCTAGCCTTAGGCAGTCTCCTGATGAAACGCCATAAACGTCCAGTAAGAAAAAAATTTCAAAATAAAAAGCGCAAGTGGCTGGCGCAAAGAGTAAATTTCATGCGTACTTCGAAGTTGTTACGGGAAGTGGGGAACATTCCTACGGTTGTGCAAACTATGCAAAATATCGAAGAATAAAGTGGCAATAAAAATGAAAAACAGAAACACTTCAGGGCTAAAAAAAATCTTTTATCAGTGCATAAGAACGAAGCGCAGGAACTATTTCCATTAAAGCAGCAGTAAACTCGAAGTACTGAATATTTATTTAAACTGGTTGGATTTTAATCAATATTGTTTAATACAATCTGGTATTTCAGTAATCTGTGCCTCCTTGATTATCTTTCATGCGTCTCAGGGGTAGCCTCCCCAGTTTGGGAACCAGTCGAGTATTGGATCGGTTAAAAAAATATAAAAAGATTACGAAACGTTGTGATTTATTTCATAAGTAGTGAAGCGTGAGCACACATTAAAAAAATTAAAGGTCATCACCTATGTTGTACACTATCATCATACTTACACGAAGGTAAACTATATTACATTTATAAACATACATTGGATTTCCGTTACTATTGGGGCATTGTAGAATTTATTATTCCTTATATAGAGAGTAAAAGTTACCTATCGAAATCATAAGATTTCATAATGCAAGTCTTCCAAGACTCTTGCAAGCAAGACCAAGACTGGGTGTGCAAGACCAAGACGAAGACCACCCAGCTCTTGGTCTTGGTCTTGCATTTGCTCATCACTAGTTGGAATGGACCCCATGAATGAGAGGTGAGCGCTCTATCATTAAACCACTGCATTTTCGCTCATGGTTCTGTTTAGTGTGTGCTGTGTATGCATTGCATGCATAAAAATATTCGTGATTTTTGTTCGAATTTAACATGTTTAAACGGTTGAAGGAAAGGCAAGCGTCTAAAATGCTACTAAAAATACATAGTTACTGTGGTAGTTACGTTATATGAAAGCTAGATACTTTCTAAATTCCCGCAGTATAGAATGAAGAAGTTAAGCGAACGATACATTCATTGTATTGGTAATCTCTTGGGGGCTGGAAAATTGTAGAAAACATTGGCCATGAAAAATTGTTGCTTGTTCTCCTCTCTCTTTTCTTAATAGAATATTTCTAGGAAATCACCTAGAATATTGAAACAAATTAGTATGGTAAAGAAAAGAACAATAAATTCATAAGTTGTGGAAGTGCAATTTTGTTCTTGAGCACTTTTTCTTTTTATGTTCGGCTCTCTTATTTCCTGGTTCTCGCTTGATTACGGCGTCTGCGGTTCCATATCTCCGCTAATGATGATTATGAGAAATCATTTGAAATTAATAAAAATGGCTTGTAAAAGATGCTTACTTCGGTAAATTATTTTACTCTATTTTTTTTTTAAGTTTTATGTCTCACGTTACGCCATGCAGACTAAAGGCGAGACGATGGTGATGAGACTGAATGAAGAAAGTGGGAAGAAACTGAAGAACAATGAGAAAACCAACGCATAAGGGGGGTTGCCCATTACAAAGCTCACTTGGTGTGAGCTGGGATCGAACTATGGACTCCACACACCAGAGATAAGCTCTCTACCATCGAGCCATCCCAGTAAGAAGTACAGATTTATACCACAATGATGAAAGTAAAGAGATGCGTGTTTGTGATGGCAGTCCGCTGACAAATATTTCTGACATATAAAAGTATATTTCTTGTTGATGAGGTTTTGACTGCCTCTTTGCGAAGTAAGGTTTTATTTTATTGATGGAATTTATATTTTGAAATAAGCTATATGTAGAAAAACTGTCTTAATTCATACTTACAAGGAAGTAAGTTATTTTGTATAATTCATGTTTAACAGAATAATACAATAAAAATAATAACGTGTTTAGCATTGTTAATTGTATGATGGTGGCAAATTTCAGAATTTAATCTAATAAATGGAACAGGCACAAGTCTCAAAAGGCATAAGACCTGAATGGTAAGAGACCTAAGATTTAGGGCTTTTGAACATATGTATAGGTCTTATTAGCATAACCCAAATGGTCTTGGAGGTCGTTGCGATTTATTTTACGATAATCAAAATAGCAGTTATAATTAGTGTTGTAAAAAAACGTTTTTTCCTGTGAAGCTTTTAAAATAAAAAGATCGTTCTTTTTCATGTTTTATTTTCAAATGTCTGTTTTTCCTGGTAACTTATTTATTGACTTATGTTGCAGATAAGTGAAACAATGAACAGATCTTGAATCGAAGCCTTCGTAAGTTACATATCCTTTGTTTCCTTGTACCTATACTAACAAAATTGTGTGATTATTGTACAATTGATTACACTTTCTTCACTAGTAACTTGTGCTATTGTAATAGTTATAGTCTCGACTAGTAATAGTTCCGTTGTTGTAAACAATAATTTCATAAGAAAAATTTCTTTTTCCATCTTAGTTCCAATAGTGTTTCTCGGAAATACAAGATGTTTCAAAATAAATATTGGGGTTTAAAGGGCTTGTACTACTTATTACATTTAACGTACAATTATACACAACGTACAATCAAGTAAGGCGCGCTATACATTACGAGATCAATCCTAGGAAATATCTTAGGATTTATCTTCGGAAAAATGTTATGACATATCTTGTAGGAAATCTTACCCTTGTGTGCCATACACGTGAAGATTTTTCCTGTCTGACCGAATGACGTATATCAACATTGTGAAATAGCTCTATTTAATAAAAGTATAAAGTTGAAGAATTACTATGCTAACCACACTGCACATCCCACTGATATTAATATCAGGCGCTATATTGTTAAATTGGATACCTCTAAAAAAAAAAAAAAAAAAAAAAAAAAGCATAAGTCAGAAGGGTGCTGGTATACTTTTGGCGCACCACATTTTAGAAGATTTACAAGTAAAATTTAATACTTTGCACGAAAAGACATATTTATAAGGAACAATTTTTTTGGAAGCAACATAATTAAATACAAAGTAATGCACCTGTATTTTATGTTTACAACTGTAGGGTTACTAGTGTAAAATCATTATAAATGTTTTAACGACGGTTAAAATAGGTGAGACAATGTTTAGCAGAAAGGGTCCAGCTATTTTTTCTAGGAAATGCTACAATTTCGGTAGTTTATATTCACATTAGTTTAGTTTAGGTTGGTTCAGGTTAGTTACGGTTATGTTACGTTAGATTATATTAGTACATGGGTCCAACACAATTTTCAAAAAGTGATAGAATTTCGCTTACTTCTATTAATATTAGGTTAGTTTAAGCTAGTTAACTTCATTAGGTTAGATTTAGTTAGGTTGTGTTAGGTCTAAGTACTTGCATCTTCCATTTCTCCTGTAAATTTTGTATGTTCTGCTTACTTCTGGACCCCTTCTGCGAAACTTTTACGTAAGTGAGTGCATATGAAAGTTGACCGGTGTTACTATTTTCCACCACCGGTGTATTTCTGCATAGTTTACAGAAGCTATAATTTATGTTTACGAGTGGAGCGCTACTACCACGATACCATGACAAGTGCTATTCAAACTCGTATCATTACCAAAACGCACTCGTTTTCACTACATCAACTGACGCGCCTGCTTCCTTCGCTCGCACCCCCTCACTGAAGCCCTGCTCTGACTCGGTTAAATAGCATTCGTACTTTCTAGAAACAACCTAGCACAACTTGGTTTGCGTTTTTTGCACTATAGTTTTTATACTATATATATATCTTGACCCCGTATTTATACGCAAATCGTAAAAGAATTGTAGTTTATCAACAATTGCTTTTGTTGGTCCCCTTCAGGGATTTTATCTATGCTATGTAAGATATTTTCATGTCGGTCAACGCAAATCATTTAGGAAATAGTGACAAATTATAATTTTTCAACAATTATTTCGAGTGGTACATCTAAAGTAAACCTGTACGATCAGAAGATACCTCATCATTTGTGTTTTCATTTGTTTTGTTTTCACTTTCTCTCACCTGATGTCGCTTAAATCGAAATATTACGAATTTTCTTTCCGAAATAGAGCGTGCTCTAAACAAGAGAAATCTCATAGGATCGTTCAGAACACAGGAAATGACATGGGATCTGTTACCATACACGTTGAGATTTTGACTCTAGGATAAATCGTAAGAGATTTCCTAGGATCTATCTTATAGTGTATAGCCGGCCTAAAAGAGCAACTCAAACAGTTTTTTGCTACAAGTGTTCAATGTGAGCACTATTCATCACGTGGTACACATTGAGTCAATAAGCGAGAAAGGCCCGCCATATGGCACAAAGCATATTCAACTTAGAGGAGTCTCGTTGTAACTGTGCAATCTCCTGAGCATTTGCTGAGCCCCCAGATGCGAACATTATGAATGTTCACATTAGTACTTAGGTGAAAAGTCAATATATCACTGAAGACGACACGTTCCAGAAAATCTTCATCGTCATGCAGGAATATTTTATTTGCAAAATTGGCACGTAAACTGTAGTCTGTAGCCTTTAGACCTTTATCATCTGCAAACGATAAGGACGTAGTTCTAAGCGACTCCTTAAAATTCTTCACACACACGGCTACACTGTAACTACAGATTCAATCTTTGCAAAATTAAAACACAAGAAGCTTTCTGCTCTCTAGTCGCCATCTTTGATACTAGCTCTTCCTAAATGTAGAGAGAGGAAACAGTGCATGCGCATGCGTGTGTACAAAACTGTTTGAGTTGCTCTTTCTTTTGATATTTATAATTATAGGTTAATTGTAATTGATACTACAAAGTTTCAAATCCCTAATATTGATTTTGAAACATCCTGCATTGCTTCAAATTATGTCATCTTATATTCATGTCTTGCGCAATTTGCTGCAATGGCATCATTTAATGCTTCCCCCTATCTTCAGAAAGAAATCTTAACAGTCACAATTTTAAGTATGCTATTCCAGCATGAAAAACGGAGTGGAGGGAAAGTTCAGTCGCACTCAGAAAGGTTTAATAATACTACAAATACAATCTCGCTATGTCTGTTTTTCCTTTATATAATAATATATTATGTTAGTGAAGGATAAAGCAAATACACCTGAAAGATGGTAGCCCTTTTTATAGAATTCAACATCGAGCTTCAATCTCAATATATCAGTTTGCAATTCCAGTGCAACTAGCTTTTTTATGTGCAACTGTATTTCTTGATTTTCCTTCTACATCTGTTTTTTTTTTTTTTTTTAAAAACTTGTTTTCATCTTCAATAATAGTAAACTGGTTTATGACAAAAAGAAAAGGCTAACTTTCATTTCAGAACTGCGATAACTAACTAAATTGAAGAGGTGTTCAACAATTCAGTTCTTGTATTTAACAACAATCAAGCAATTTATGCTGGGATTTATTTGACCATTCGCTTTAACGTGACCTTAAACTAATGGGATCTAAACATGATTTACGAAGGTAGTATTCAAATAGAAGACCAGCTTAGTAAATTTAACTACCTTCATTTTGAAGTCCGTTTCCAACAAGAAATGTGCAATTTAAATAATATATTTATGACAGATTTTGGTTGCCGTCCCTTCAAACTTGACAGCCCGTACAAACGCACGTGTTGCACATATGGTAGAGCTGGCTCTGCATATCATATATATATAGTTGACAAATTATTTATGTGATATTTAGAAAAATACTGTTGGCAAATTAGTATTAGTTTTTACCTTTAGACTAGTTATTTGCATTTTATACTGTACGTGTTATTATTTTCGTACTTACTAAAGGCCTACTTTCTCGGAAAAACAAATTTTCATTAATACTTGTATTACTTGGTTAATATTAGTGAAACACTACTGAAACCAAGGGCGCCGAATCTAGGGTACCTACGCCCTCCAAAGCTCATGTGGGCCCCATGTATTGTTATGAATATGCATTTTTATATGTATATTTTATTGTTATATGAATTGTTGTATGTATTTTTCTTATAAATGGACCCCCCAAAGTTACAGAGAAACCGGTACCGTTGACAGAAACTCGGATTATTAGTAGGTATGCTACTCATATACAGGGTGTTTCAAAACAACACTGACGTTCAAGAGGTTATTCCTGACACCAAGATAAGACAAAAAGTATAGACCAACTTGGGTGCACAAAGGCTTCTTTTCAGAGTTATAGGGTGCCGAAGTCATGAGAAATTGAAATTTAAAGGTCCATAGCTCCAAAACTATAAGACCTACGGAAGTCAGATCAAGACAACTTAGAAACTAATATGTACGCTATCCAAAAATCCATGTTTCAAAATCCTGCGGTACTTCCGCAACAGTTTTTATAGAGGGAGTTTGGCTATGGGCATATAATTTGAAGTACTCACCAACTACCTCTATAAAAATTGTTATGAAAGTACCGAAGGGTTCTGAAACATGAATTTTTGCATAGGGTACATACTAGTTCCTAAGCGAAGTCTTGACCCGACTACGGTAGGTCCTATAGTTTTGGAGCTATGGATATTTAAAGTTCAATTTTTCATGACTTCGGTAGCCTATAACTCCGAAAGGAAGCATTTGTGCACCCAACATGGTCTATATTTTTTGTCTTATCTTGGTGTCAGGAATCACCCCCCAACCGTTGTCGATGTTTTGAAACACCCTGTATATTATATCCATCTCATTTAGCCTAGCCGACATAACGTAAAGCTCAAATATTTAATTTTCATTTTTATATTTATGTTGTAATATATTTGTACCCTATCAATATCTAGCGTTTAGTTTATGTTACATTTTATGATAATTACCAGCTCGCGCCGTGTGGACTTTGTGGTGGACAAACATCGTGCTCGTGGGTTTTCTCGGGGTTCACCCGTTTCCTCCCACTTTCTTCATTCCACCATTTCATTCCTCATGTTCACCGTCTCCTTTAGCCTAACCGGCATAACCGTGGGACGTAAAACTTAAAGATTTCATTTCATTTTCATTTCATATTTTCGAAATACACTCAGCCCTAGCCAGAAGGCATTATGTTTGGCAACATCGCACGGAAACAAATGAATGATGAAATGGATTCTAACCCGTTCCTACTACTATTACTACCTACTACCACTAGTGCTATTATTATTATTATTATTATTATTATTATTATTATTATTATTATTATTATTATTATTATTATTATTATTATTATTATTATTATTATTATTAAACAATAGAAGTAAACACTAAGCATGCGCAGTAATTATGGCGCCAATTCAACCGTGAAGACGTATTCTGCTTTTAAGTCTGAAAGATGGCTGACATGAATCCCGGTTCAACAAGTGTTGTGGTGAAACACCAAGGTAAACCTTTCAGTAAGCAACAATTGTATATCAGCGAAATTCATTTTTTAAAAAAAATCTTTCGAGTTTTTTCCTTCTTTTCTTGTGCTGCTGTAAATATTTGGACAACACGAGACAGTATTGTTAGAATGCAATTGCATAATTTGCTCCTCCCCGTAAGGAGTGGGAGTGATACATCACTAGCCAATCGTACTTGTGACAGCGGAAGGATACACATATTTTGTTTATCGGAGTTTAGAGCTTATGCTGAACAGGAAATAGTTGGCATAATAATTATAATTACTAGTTGTATTATTTGCATTGTGTCGCGTTCCGTTAAAATTGCTAAAACTGTTACAAAATGAAACATCTTCGCATATGTTTTGCGTCGCATTATGATTCACAATTTTTTTGAAGACTAATATGGAATAAATGCTCAAAGTTGACTTTAATTATGTAATAGAAGCTAACCGAAAAAAAGTTTTTGCCGTTCTAGAGTAGTGATAAACAAAGAGCAATACAGTGATATGTACCCTTAAGTTTCGAATGAATCTCCATCAACACCCAACAACTTTTGCCAACGTTCCTTCACCTGCATAATACTCTGATGATAATACTCGACGGCCATGGATAAAACCACTTCCGTGAGTACGTTCCACAGGTCTCCCTCATTTGGGAAGGATCGTGGGAATGAAACAGATGGCCATTTGTTGGCGTAAGGTTAAGTGTGTAATTGCCAAGTCGTGTCACTGTTCGGGCTGCCATTTATTTGTAATCGCCTGGCTGCTGTTCGTGGTTCTGTCCTTTGTCCGATGCCCTTCCAGTGAGTATTTTCCGTAGGCGTTGAAGGGCATGTCCAAAAAGGGATTACAGAATTGTTCCCAAATTGCTCGTCGGTCTCAGTGATGAGATGAGCATTAGGCACCGAGACGTTCGAATGTCTCGTCTCGAAAAGCTCACTGACGATCAGACACTCATACAGACCATAACGCATACAAACATCACTCACACACACACAACGAAAACACATTGGGTTAAATGACACTACACTTATTTATTAGAATACTATTAAAAAAGGAAAATAAACAAGAGAAACGATCACAACACTTAACACTGCACATGGATAATTATTTCCATTAATAAAATCACACTTTACTTTCTCGCTGCATTATAGCCCTTGGTCACTTTATATATTAGAATTGAAGATTATGATAAGAATTTCACTAAATATGCTTTTCTTAAACCATTAATCCACTTGGGGAATTAGCACTGGGGAAAGGTGCCGCAGGGATAATCCCACGAAGTAATATGGTTCCTGCTCCAAACAATCCTGAAGAGTCGACACGAGTCTTCAACAAAATTGCATAGTCTCCAAAGTGGAATGATAATGTTGGAGGGCGCATTATAACTGGTACGCACAAGGTATGTGAACCTGGGATTTAGTAATTGGGGCTAGCCGTAAAAAAACGTCCGTATAACTTATGTCCCTTAGCACAACATTATACTTGATACTCAACGCGACGTGCCTGGTTGCTGCCTCGAAACGTGGAGTAACACTCCTCGAACTTAGAGGTTTGAGATATGAGCTGCATTGGTCGAAGAATCAATGTTGGCAGTTCATTCTCAAAAGCACTCAGGTTAAATCACCTGTATGTACATGCAAATCGAATATGGAAAAGAATTAATGTTAATTTTAGTTCACTGGTCACGAAGCACAAGACATTGTGATAACTCGGGCGTGTGAAAGTACAGATAACGAACTGGTAAAGCTGTCGAACATCTGTTTAACTAGTATTTCCATAAATGATTGAAAGATTCACTTAATTCAGTTCTAAATAGACATAGAATATATACTGCGCATATTAATAAGTCAGGTAGAAACACTGAGAAGCTTCGTCGCCCACTGAAACGTTCTCACCACAAACTAACGTTTCGGATATATATATATATATATATATATATATATATATATATATATATATATATATATATATATAACGATGAAAGACTTCTTTGTTCAATTTCGTGTGAAGAAAAAAAGTTCCCATCACAGAAAGAACTTATTTGCGTCGCAGAATATAGTATAAATCGATAAAATTATTACTATCCTTCCAAAATATATAGAGCGTCCACAAAAAATGCTTCTATAACCTGGTGACGGTTGTAAGTGAATATGGTGTATGATACATTGTCTCCTAGCCAAGTTGTTGAAGGGTATCCCGGATACTCTTTGCAACATATGGTTTGGCATTTCTCCTTGTGATTCACCAATGCCTGCTCCTGCTGTCGCAATACACGGTGCATCCTTTGCAACCGCTGAGAGTAAAGGTCAGCAGTGATGGTCTGACCACCTGGAAAGAGCTCGGAATGCACCACTTGTTGACAAGTGCACCACACAGAGAGCATAAACTTTTATGGGATCAGAGGTGTTATTGAGGTGTGTGGAGCAGGATCACATGTTAACAACCAATGTCTGGTACACTTAGGAGTGTCATAGGGGACGGAATTTTTGTCATAAATGAGGAAGCGATCAAAGATGGATGTTTTCAGACGCCAAGCAAAGACAAAGAGATTGTTACTTGTTGTTCCTTGTTGCTGACAATATGTGAGGGACCCACTTGTTTAACTTGTATGACTTCTTATCCCATGCAGGTGCAGTCTGACTGAGCAGAAATATGGAACCATCCTGTAAGTTCATCACATGTTAAACCATTGTCCTCCCCTATGGCTTTTTTAGGATCTCATCATCCCACACATGTGGTTGTCCTTACGAGGTTAATCCGAAAGACTGACATCTCCCGAACAGAATTTCTGAAACCATTGGTTAGAGGTGCGATCTTTCAGCGATTCTCCTCAAATCCCTGGCATATGCGCCGACTTGATGCAGTAGCTGATAGGCCCACTTTAAACGCATACACGAAACACATATGAACAAGCTGCTTCTATACCTCCATTTCCCTTCAACACTGGATGAGTTATGAATGGTGTATGTGTGCAATGTACCTGTATTACTGAAGGTGGATAGTCAGATTACTCCTCATCGCTTGGCAGCCAAGTGTGTCATTTCATTTCCCCTCTATGAGCACATGATTAATTGAAGGTGGGGGGGGGGGGAATGGATATATTTTTAAACTTTGTAGTTCTCGAAAATAATGCGGTTCACAACGGAAGTAAAATGTCTTTCGCAAAGTAATATATATATATATGAAGAGAGAAATTTCTTCTCTTTAGACCTCATTCCGTGATGGTATTACAAAGTTGCTTATCGAAATGCAACGGAAATAATGCTACAAGTAATTGTACTGCGATACCGAGAATTGCCATCTAAAACAGAATGAAACCAATACAGAATGACATTCTTAGTCAATAAGTAGTTAGTGTAAGATAGACACCCTTAGAAAATAAGTAATAATGCATTTTGTATTTATGAAATAAATTTATCCGAGACGCATGATTGTAAGAAGTGTACACAATTGCCAGTACCGTTTTCGCCCTAAAAGCGCACAGTCTCAAAGCGTGTTTCAGTGTTGTAGGAAAATATAAAAAGTATGAGTTTTATATTTACTTTTCTTGATACCTGACCAGTATGTTTGATTTACACTAAACTTTATTGTGTGTGACAAATGATAACGAGTGTCTAAGTTAAGTGAAAATGTCATTTTTAGTGAATCGATTAGTTCGACGAGCTTTGTACTTACATAGTGCACGAAGCATAGCGAGTTCTGCAATTGGAAAGCAAAAAGCTTTAACCAGAACTAATGTGTTCGAAAACAGTGGAGCATTGAAGAAACGTAATTTAATAGTGCCTCGTTTTATATCAGATAGTAATCTATCGCCCGATATAAAAGTGGAACAATCGTACTTTCAGTCATTAACAAAAGATGATGTTCTGTCCATAACTGGAGGTGATGAAGAATTAGAAAAGAAACTAAAAGTGTTAGTTCTTGAGCATGAGGTTTTCAAACAGGATGGATATCGTGTCCCAACGGTAGTTAACCGCGAGCAATGGAAAGAACTTATAAAAATGGACACAAGGTCTAAAAGAAGGAAATACTATCAGTTTCTGTGGATAACAGAGAAGCGGAAAGAAAACGACAAATTAAAGAGAAAAGAAAAACAAGAAGCCTACAAACAAACTAAAACTGAAGATAACCCTGAAGAACATATAGCTTATGGTTTGGGTAAAAATACTATATTCCTCCGTGTGTATGATAAAACAATAAATTCCTTTCACAACAGTAAACTCATTCGCGCTATACAGTTTGGACAACCAATAGTGGTAGATTGTGGATATGATATGTATATGACATCGCAGGAAAGTCAAAATTGTGCCCTCCAATTAACGTTTCTATTTTCAGAAAATCGTTTACATAATGAACCATTTGATTTGTATTTGTGTAATGCGGACAAAAATTCTTCACTACTTCGTAGATTTGAAAAATTCGTTCCGACGATGTATGACGATGATTTTCCTATAAATGTAACAGAGAAAAGTTATCTCGATGTATTTCCTAAGGAGCGTCTTGTATATTTAACTCCACACTGTAGAGAGGAATTGTTGACATACGATCATGACGCTGTGTATATAATTGGTGCAATGGTAGACAAAACTAACAATGAACCTTTATCATTAGCGAAGGCGAAGAAGGAAGGTTTGAAAGTAGCAAAATTGCCTCTCGATAGGTACTTGGAGTGGGGTGCTGGTAGTGGAAAATCATTAACAGTAAATCAAATGATGCAGATAATGCTCGAGATAAAAACAAGTGGTGACTGGACAAAAGCACTTCAGTTTGTCCCTAAACGAAAATTACAGAAAGAAGTAATTAACAATCCAATTAATTTCCGGAAAAGAAGAAGGTCTTTTGTTTATTAGAACTTAGTTACTGTGTATTAGGAAAATTTCTATGTAATTAACAGGCATGTTTTCTTATGACAGTTCAACAGTGGCTAATATACATTGTCTATTCGAAAAGTAGCTAATCGTCGCCTTTGATAGGAAGAAATCTAGTTCTGGGATTGCATACACTTCTTTCATCCCAACCCACCGTTCCTTCTCATTGTTGGAAGGATTTCTGTAACTTCTCCTCAGGATGTAGCGGGCTGTCGCGTCTGAAATCAGTTCCTTGACGCTTTGTGTGGTGGTGAATGAAAATTCACATGCAGTCATACCGGGAGAGACTCGAACCAGAGGAGTGCTATGGTATTTGAGCAAGGAAGCCTGAATTTGTTTTTTTTCATTCCGTATAAAACACATTGTACGAAATACAGGGTGGCCTAAAAGTAGGTATACAGTCCCGTCCCGTATTTTATATCATTTTTGTTGTTATCAAACAGGTAGTCTAGTTTCTTTATTATTTGTTCTTAACGTCTTTTTACTTATAATTTAAACCCGGAATAGTTGAAGCAAATAAATCCATAAACTACAATGTTATACCTGATCAATGCAGGGGTGTTCACCTACCTTTGTCCCACTCTGTATTAGTGATTTCAATTCTCATCCAGGCGATTATAAACCAATTCGCCTACATAGCTCTGCGGCCAAGTTTACTTTTGGCACACTACTCGAAATAATTGTTGAAAAATAATAATTCTTTCATTAGTGTCCTTATTGTCCCCTAAGGGATTTGCGCTGCACGACATAAAAATATGTAGCTTGGCATATGAGATTCAAGAGGGTCACCAGAAACAATTGTTGTTAAGTTACAGTTCTAATGCGATTTGCGTATAAGTACTGGGTCCGGACGTATGCTATAAAAACTACACTGCAAAAAGCAAACATATCTCTGCTACATGGTCCCTAGAAAGCACGAATGCTATCTAGCTGGGTCAAGAGAGGATGAAGCTGGTGGCTGTCTCGCGGGATTCATCCGAAGAGAGCAGGCGCGTTAGCGACGGTCGGTTTATGTAACGAAGGTAGTGAAAAGAAGTGGATTTTTGCAGTGATACGAGTTTCAATAGCACTTGTCTGGTTTCATATTAGAAACGCTCCACTTGTACATATAAAATACAGAAATACACCCCTGGTGGAAAATACCATCTAAAACAGTTATGTTTCATATGCCCTAACTTATTTTACCCGCCGTAGAGCACTTGTGATGATTTTACACTTATCACCCTACACTTATAAACCTAAAATACAGCTGTATTACTTTGTATTTAATTAAAGACTCGCTGTGGAAAGCAATGTAAGTGCCATCTTGAAATGGTTTCACTTATTTTTTGAACGTTTATGCCTTAGTTAGTTTCATACTTGATTGTATGCTAGCTTGTAGTTCTAAGCAATAGTATTTTCTATTTTTTTGACACTTGGGCACAATTTATTATCCTTTGTATCTACTATTATAGTAACTTTTGTGTTTGGCACTTATATTGTTTTCTACAGCGAGTCTTTAATTGTATCGCTTGCAGAAATTTATTCCTTACAAATATGTCTTTTCTTGCAAAGTATTGAATCTGCATTTTCTAAAAAGTGGTGTGAGAGAAGTGAACCAGCACCTATTTTTGAAGCCTGATTTGTAAAGGATGTGTTGATACATTGTTGTGAAGTTGTTTTCGCAGGATCAACAGGTTACACTGTGGTAATGTGTTGGCATTGTACGCATTCATAACATGCGTGGCTTAGAGGAATAATAATAAAAAGTGGTATATTTTAGATCTGTTCGTGGAAAAGGGAGAGCTGATAGGCGTCCACCATTCTCACTCGTTTCATAGTTACTGAAACTCTGCGAGTGGAAAAACTTCAGGTATTCCTATGAAGATACCCTACGACTCCCCCCCCTTTTTTTTTTTTTTTTTTTTTTTTTTTTTTTTTTTTTTTGAACGGCAAGGTTTAAAGCAAGATACTGCTAGAGTAGACCAAGTAAGTTACTAAATTAGTGATGTTGAAGAAATTATTTGAGTACGTGGTTTACCTATGCTTGCAAAAGTAGATACTATGTTATGATTCGTAATCTTCAAAGATATGATTCAGCAACTGCTCTTGTTTGTTGTAATTCTCCATAAAAAATAAGTATAAGCTTCTGAAACCGAAACATGTGTGCAAGTTTTTTTTTTTTTTTTTTTTTCCTGAGCTTTTTATGTTCATTTTGAATGCTATCAACATAAATCTCACTATTATGATAAACATTGTCTATTTTTAGTATTCTAATGAGCCCTTTTCTAGCTTTTAGTCTTTTTCGGAGGAAAAATCTGCCTGAACGTTATAAGGAAATATAGATAACGAAATACAGCGGAGAGTCACAACTCAACAGCACACATTCAGGTAACAAATATTACATTATTTAGTTACTGAAAGCGCGTTCTGTTCTCAGTCTATATAGCTAATTATTTAAGCGAATTTCACATTCTGTCGTCTTTTTCAAGAATAGAACACAATATTTGTGAGCTTATACATTTAAAAAAATTTTTTATGCACTGTATCTCCTATTAGTAAGTTCTGTTTCTTCGATAGACCAAATATTCAACCTGTATAAGAGACATATATCTTGTCGGAAGTTGTTTCCAGTGTTCTCTGTAACATTAATAACTGACTACAAACTAGTTTCTGAACAATGAGTATTGCTTCAAACAACACATTTGATCTTATTACATAGAAAAAATCAGTATGCTTTTCGATTTTCTAATAGTTTTAGTATTTTTAAAGCATACGTAGACTAGTTAAAGAAAACAATGGATGATGGATAGTATATTTGTTCCAAATTTTTGCTTGAAACGTAATATGTTGCCAGAAGTCGTTGGGTGTGTTGAACATGTGTTGCCTTCTGTTTATGTAAACACCGAGGTACTTCAGAAAGTAAGCTCATATTCCTCGTTAAGCTCTACGAAGTTTGTTGGTAATGATTTACACATTGTCTCCCATTTCTCTTGACCGGTCAACGAAAGCATATATTTAGTTTCTTCAGAGATCAAAAGTATGAAGCAACATATGTATTGCTATTGGACAGTATTTTGTGTGAATTATTATTATTTTAACTTTCTGTATAACAAGTTTAATGTAAGTACATAATTTTATTGCAGCAGTCCTACAGTTTATTTTGTACGTCATGTATGTTGCATTACAATGTTAAGTTTAATTTTGTAATAACAACTTGTTCTAGTTACAATAGAAATTATTTTATACAAATTAAAAAAAAAAAAACTACTGTATTTTAATTGATATTTTGATTGGTACTGCTTTATTGTACAATATGTGTACAAATTTCGAAGTAGTAAGGGTTATCTTACATAATTTCCCGATATTCCTATAATATCTTGTTTCCAATATTGTGTTCTTTCAAAATGTCATGTGATGTCATTGTGTGCTTATAAAATAATAGTAATCGCGGTTTCACAGGTATTATGACTAGAACAGACATGCGAGAGCGAAACATTGAAGTAGCCAAGATTTAGTAATGTATTATATTTGTAGTATACTGTATTATTTGATGCTAATGCTTTTTTGTTAATGACCTGAATGTTAAAAAAAAAAAAAAAAAAAAAAAAAAACGTAATGTAGGGATGCGCACGAGACAAAATTTGAGTCTGTCTCGTCTCGAAAATGTGCTGTAAAAGTGATGTCTCAACTCGAAAAATGTATATTTTTCTATTGGAAGAGCTGTGTCTCGGCTCGAATTTTGTCAGGAAAATTCTATCTCGACTCGTCTCGTGCGCATCCTTAACGTAGTGGGATATATATTTTTGCTTTGCGTCCTTAATGTATTGCCCAGGTTACGAATCCAGTGCAGTTCAAGGATGCACTATCAATGATGCAAGAGTACTTAGTAAAGACGGTCCCTTCCATCATCATATCTTGTTCCCCAAGAAAGCAGGAATAAGAGCCACGTAACAGATCAAGGCAACCTACAGTTTGTATAGTGTATAGTTCTGTCAGCCTTTTTAATGTTTATTACATAATAAACGGCTAGTTGAATTCACAAAACCACAATCTGTCTCTCACTTACCTTGCAAATCCTGTGACATTTGTTTCGAGGGTTTGATAAATAAATTAAGCACTAATAATTTATTAATAAGTATCCTATAGCGTTCATTAGCAAATAGGGCGTGATAAGTTGAAAGATAAGAGTTGTATTGAAATATTAAGAAACAAATACTTACTGGTAACATACGTACAGTATGTTACTGTAAAATTACTAATAGTGTCTGAAAATCGACTTATTTTATCAATAGTCACCGATTTTCGATATATGAGTTCGCTTTATGGTCTTACGCAACGCTAAGGTTATGAAAATGTGACTTACTATAAAAGGAATTCTAACCAATACTCGGATATGTATCCCAGCAGTTTGAAAGAGTGGCATTAGTGATGGGTTACAGAGGAGACTATTGCACTACTTTCTATTGGTAAATGTTGGAGAACGTTGTAATTGTTACTTAAATGTTGTACGTAATATTCCCTAGGTGTGCAGTTTGTAATAATCAATAGAAAATAGTGAACACCAATAGTCGCTATCTGTTTTCAGGGTACAATTTGGAAGAATTACGGCAGCATATGTAATAATATAGAGCAGGTGTAAATTCCGTAATCACTAATAATAATAATAATAAACTAAAGTCGTTGGCTTGAAGTCGTGATAGACTTAAAATAACTGGATAGGACTTTTTTTTTAACTTGGAGAATGTGTGGTCAGAACATTGCTAGTTTCGATGATGTTCGTTACTGGTTTTCTTGCCTCTTTGCTACTTTTCTCCAGGTACTCCTGAATTTTCCTGACCACGACTGAAAGTTGACTGCGAACATAATCTGGCTTTTTCCAAGATCACCCTTTAAGTACTGGTCAGACTCCGAACGGCTTCATTTCGGTAAATCTCTCTCACAAATATATATAAACATATGTTGAACTAAAGTGTGTTTGTGGGACTACAAGCTGCGGAAACTGTGAAAATCAACTTCAGTCGAAAGGTTATGTAGGTCTTTTTAATTACCTCATCGTAAATCATAAAGGTAAACCCATATCAAATCAACCAGTCATGGTTGCTGACATTTTTCTATTTTTTTTATTTTTGTACACAAAGTTATACTAGATTGAAAGAGTTTAAAACAAATAAAGTATTTATTCACTTTTTTTTTTTTTAAAAAAAAAAAGAAAGAAAGAAAATATTAAATTTGTTGAGTGGTTATTTTATACAGATGCGTAAGCCTAATTTGTACTTTACAACTTTTGCGATAAACGCAGTAACTCCGTTATTTTCTGAAGACCTTAATTTCAAAGAGAACGAAATGCGCATTTTATGTTCAGCCCACATTTAAGCTTACTACGACAAATACCTTTTGTCAATTGTTGAAAGTTCAAGTTTGAAAAACGCAAAAAGTGTCATTTTTGAAATGAAAACTTCCGGGTTCTCTCTCGTCCTGGAAATGTCCTTGAAAATGTATTTCTCTTCTTGAAATTTACAGAAATACTGAATGTCAGATTTTTCATTTTTATAATGAATATTTTAATTGATTTCTATTTTTGTTTGCTATTCCTGTTTGTGCTGACTAATAATTTGTCATGATCCTGCATGTGTAGATGGTTGATGGGCTTTCTTTTCCCCAACACAGTGGTTAACTGGGAGAACTTCCCTCTTCTTTCATCCACTAATCCGTCAACCCATTCTTGAATGCTGTCGTCACTATCACTATCCTCCAGAAACTGTGCTTTGTACCAGTATCAGTCCTCCATAGATTGGTGTATAATAACATTTCCCATAAAGACCTTACTTCAATCAACTTCATGAAAGAATTGCTCCATCATGCCTTCTATTCTAGGCAGCGCTGGAGAAAATAGACTGTTGAAAGTCAAGTGCAGAGCAAGGGGAAAAAGATAAGTGAAAATGTACATCGGCTGCAGAAAAAGAAAAGGAAATTGATGAAGACAAGTGAAGCTTTGAAGACTGAAGCAAACCAGCTTGCAATTGAAGCAGAGCAGAAGTCCTGCGTTACTTTATTGACAAAGTCAAATGCTATCCGTAGGGCATCTTCGCTGAAGAAGAAAGAAAGTATAGATGAGGAAATCATATAACTTCCATACTCAGTTGAAAAACTTGTAATATAATTCCTTTTTTTTTTCCCCTAATTATATCTGTTACATCGCCATGCAATGAAGATGCCATGTACGAAAAATAGATTTTTGTTGTTTGTAAATTTGTTTGGTGCACAATTAAAATGTCATGTAGAAAGAAAATCTTTGAGTTTTACGTCCCACGGTTATGCCGGGTAGGCTAAAGGAGACGGTGATGATGAGTAATGAATGAAATGGTGGAATGAAGACAGTGGGAGGAAACGGGAGAACCCCGAGGAGACCCACGCACGCGTTATTTGTCCACCACAAAGTTCACTTGGCGAGGACTGGGATCGAACCCGGGACCCCAAGCATCAGAGGTGAACGCCTACCACTGAGCCACCGCAGCGCCGGGCCGTCATGTAGAAAGAACGAAAATACATGTACTGGATGTGGGTGGATCGGGTGGCTATAAGGAAAGTTGGGAGACCACAAAAAGCCCGCTCCACTTTGTATATTTAATTATTGTGTATTAATACTGTACTTGCATTAATATTTACTGCATACGCTACTGTGATTTTCATTTCACTATTATGAGTTTTGAACGTATAGTTCAATCCTGCTGTACCTTCCTGTGTCGGTCTGGAAAATTGGTGACCTTTTCCTGGAAATGTCCTGGATGTTTTTTTTAAAAAGAGAGTGGGAACCCTGAAAATTTCAAATATAAAATAAAACTCACCATTAAGTATTTTTTTTTCTAGATATAATCTTCGTGGTATACCACTTCCTAAAAGCATTTGATAGTTGAGAGTCTTTGTTATAGGTCATCAAACATAACGATTTTTCGAAAATCTATGCTCAACCTGAAATATCTCAAAAGAGGCGTATTTGAAAAAAATGCAAAATTTTTCCACAACAATCGTTATTTTCGTAGTAACAAGTGATTAAAATTTGATAACTGAAAACTTGAATACTTTTTGAGTTGGTCATTTTTTGTGTGACGAAATTCGATTTATTAGGAACTAAAGTACAAATAAATTCATGATTCATTATACTACTAAACTATATGTTAGGTATTAAAACATATACTGTAGTTCAGTTCAATTCGGATTCTTGTTTTATTGTAATATTATTTATTGCAGAAATTAATTGTTAATCATGTTTGGAAGGAAATAGTTGTTAAAAAATAGACGCTGTTCTGTCTTACGTAATCTTTGAGCTTATGCAATTCATAAAGCAGTCGAAACTACTTCAGTAATAGGAGGCCCTATGAAGCTTACTGTTTAAACAAAATATAAACTAAAGACACCTTATTTGAACGGGCGCGGCCAAATAGTCCTCCGATGAGAGCAGATTCAATTGGAGTATTGATTCTGGACGTACACTCGTCTGGTAAAGGTTGAGTTGATTTTGAGTTTAACGTCCCTCTCCAGCAGCAAGGCTATATGACACGTGGACCTACTGATTAACGTGGAATCCGAACCACATGAGCTCCCGCCGGGAATCGAACGCGGGCCTCCCACGCCAATCATCTGGTAAAGGATGGGAACACTCAATGAACCCGGGAACATTGTCGAACATGATTGTTTTCGTGTTCTTGTGTGTGTGGGGGGGGGGGGGGAGAGAAGGGGATGTTGCATAGGCGTACCGACCTCAGACTCACAGGTCAACTTTATTGTGACACTGTACTCCTTCCCCAATGCATCTTTTCAGAGGTACAGTCGACTCAGACTTTATTTGTATGGAATGATGATGCGCGACTGCATCGAACAACGCAGGTGACGAAGCTCTTACAACGAGAGAAAATTCGCCGAAAAGACCGTCCTCTACGTTACCCCGACCTGAATCCCAAGTACGTGTGGGGCGCTATATAGAGATATCTTACACGTTCATACACACCAGGGAACATGCAGCAGTTGTCAGCACCGCTGTCAAGGAATAGAACTCCATACTAGAATTCATAGCCTATCTTGTGATCACGTTGCAGAGCATGTATCGCTATCCTTGGTGATCTCATACCTTTCTAACAACCATTTCCCTTCTGTAATGTCACAGAGACATAATGAATCACAGTGACTTCAGTGTAGGTTATTGTTTCTGTATAAAGGTGTCATTTTTGTTCTACTCTCATTTTTCTTCCTGTTATTTCCTACATTATATGTAGCACCACATTATATGTTGCCAAGTTTCACCATTCTATGCCACTTGGGAGTGACACAGCATGAGAAACTTTTTCTCGTCCTTAAATTTATAATTCCACGGAAGATGTTTTAGCTTCAATACAAAGCCAGCTAGCTAAGGACCGTTTGGCCGCGCCGACTTTATGTAGATTTTTGTTTGTATTTTGCTTAAACAGTAAGCTAAATAGAATCTCCTATTAATGGAGTGGTCTCGACTACTTTATGTATTGCAAAAGTTCAAAAATTACATAAGACAAAACGGCGTTTATTTTTTAAAAAATTAGGGTAACGATTAATTTGTCCATAAAATATTCCCAATTGACGTGAATTGTGTTCTAATATCTAACATATATAGTTTAGTAGTAACATGAACTATCACTTTCATTGTACTTTAGTTCTTAATAAATTAAATTTCATCACATAAAAAACAAAATCTGCAACTTAAAAATTGAGGAGCGTTTTTTCAAAACTAGATAAGAGCACAAAACATTTTTTTAAACATAAATTACATTTTTATTATTATTATACATAACCTCCAGAGGTGCCCACAAAGGGGGGCTATGATGCAAACTGCGTCATTGAAATATTTGGGGGGGGGGTTAAAAATCTATATAAATATGTTTGAGGGGTATAAAAATTAATCGAAAAGTTTTTTTTTTTTTCATGGATGAACACCTACAGATAGACAATTGAGGGGGGGGGGCACCACTGATAACCTCCATCGAGTTTTGACAAAACGCTCATGATTTGATAATTATTCTATACACACAGCACATTTCGAGATTTGCCAATTCTGATTTCGTAGCTCGATTGGTAGCATAAAAAGCATACATATTCCATATATAACTCCGTTTCTCAAAATTTGTTCTATCGAGTTTTGAAAAAAAACGTCCCTTATTCAAGTCTTCAATGATCCAATTTTAACCATCTGTTGCTACGTAAATAACATTGTTGTGGGAAAATTTCAGATTTTTCCAAATACGCCTCTTTTGAAATATTTCAGGTTGAACATGATCGATTTTCGAAAAATTGTAAGGTTTGAAAACCCACAAAAAAGTGTCTCTCAGGTATTAAACTCTTTTAGAAAATAGTATACCACGAAGTTTATATAAAAAAAAAAAAAAAGATTTTTTTTTTTTTTTATTTCAAAAATGAAAATTGCTTTTTCCAAACTTGAACATTCAGCGATTGATAAAAGGTATTTGTAGTAGGGGGCTTAAATGTGCACTTAATTATCTTTCAAATTGTTTTTGTTGAAATCAATATCTTCAAAGATAACGGAGTTACACTGTTTACCCCAAACCTTTGTAAAGTGCGGGCTTAGGCGTGTGTATAAAATGGCCGCTCAATTACTGAATCTCTCTCTCTCTCTTTCTATATATATATATATATATATATATATAAAGGACTGAATGCTTGTTTTAAACTCTTTAGATCTAGTATAACTTTGTGTATAAATATATTTTTAAAAAATAATAAATTATGTCAGCTCCTTTTAATGTGAAACTAGATTATTTCAAATAGAATTGACCCATATCCGAGTAATGATTCAATGGTAAACGAATTTGAGAACATACTGTTAGATGGCTTTGGTATGCAGTAATACCAGCGTGTTTTGGTTTGTAAGGTGTCAGAAAGGATTCAACTGTAAGCCCTTTTTCAGTGATTTTTTCTTTTTCTTTCTTTTTTTTATTAAAGCCTAGCAAGATTAATTTCTTCTGTGAATGATGCGTCTTCCAACAAGAAAAGGAACAAAATAATCAATCACCACTGTTCATCTTCAATAGTTTGGTTTTTACGTCAGGTAACTTCGAATTGTTTCTCGATCAGCTGGCACAGGAAACTCAGCATCGTGTCATATTTTACTACTGCTACTTATGACAATAGTTAAAGGAAATTGTAACTAATTTCAATGAAAAGAAGCCGGTTTTGAGGATAGATAGACTATGTTTCTTGTGGTATTAATTGGTTTGATTTCAACGTCACTTCAGCATAAAGGCGGTTATGAGACGTGGATGTTTAACTTAACATGGGACCTGAACCATGAGAAATCTAGAATGTTATGGCACGGAAAAAACATACGTTTAAAGATACTATAAAGCCACCTTAATTGTTATCATTACTTCGCTGCTTATAATTTGGTGAATATTTATATCGTCTTCATGGGAACACAAATCAACAAAGATACAAAAAAGGAGAAAAAAATACATTCTCCCTTTTACTCCTTGTTATTTTCTCATTCAAGTTCCACTTTTGCTGTCTTATAGTAGATTCTACAATTAAGAAAATAGGTTACAACATTAAATACAATAGTCTCACGACTATTCGACCTAATTTCGCACTCTCCCTAGTTAAGATTTTTGCTGTGTTCGGGTGAAATATTGCAACATTGCAGCACTGGACCCGAACCTGCTTTTGTGGCTGGCCGATTCTTTTCTTGTGGACATCTTTAACTGTTTTGTCGGCTTCGAATTAGTCGCATATGCGGGAAATTGTTCAACGTGTTGGTGGCGGTCTTTCAAACTCTCTCTGCTAATGCCGTTGAACCTCGTGAATATTCTCGTACTTCCAGTACCATTTCAGTACAGCCTTACGTTCAACAAATGATAAGCGAATCTCAGCCATTGTTGCTATTCTGTCTGTCTCCTGCTGCACTGACTAATATGACTGGCTCGTTTCACCACCAACCACCTACGCATGCGTGGCATAAATTGCCAGCTCCATCTACCACAGCAAATTCAACACCTTATACTACACTACACATTAGATTAGTAAGTGTAAGCCTTTTTGTTTAGAAATTATTTAATTACAAACAGTGGATCTCTCTGAATGGGGTTTCATAATGCTGCCAAATCACAAATATTTTCTCACTTTTGACCTACAAAGGCTCAATGCTTTTTAGACAACCTGATTTGACTCTATACAGTGTTACTTCAGATTTTTTTTTAATACCAAGAATTATTGCTTATCAGCTTATGAATTAGTTTAAACTCAATAACCTAATATTGTTAGAGGAAAATATGCATTGTGGTTTTATGTGAATGCGTTGGTACCGACGAAATAGTTAATGTTTCCCGAATATTTCCTGAAAAGCGTAGGGGAGATGAATACTTCATTTACGGACTGACACGTGGAGCTGCTCACTGCAACTTTCTTCCGGGTCAACAAAGGGACAAGATATACGAACAAACTAATATTTTCTACCTAATTAGTTCGTATGTCCGATAGGAAGTTTTACTGCAGAAAGACTGGGAGAAAGGTCTGTTCGAAACAAACTGAAAAATCTAGTTCGCGAACCAGATGCTTGTGCAACGAGAATGTATGAGCAGATTTACAAAACACTAATGGATTTCAAGACTTATTTTACTCTTTTAGCAACTATGGAGTATAAAAGCAGATCACCCAGTGCAATTACAAAATTATTACTGGGTTTTAGAAACTTGCGCGAATGTGGTTTTCTGTGTGAGGAGATTTACAAATAGTCTACAGGTTTACCTGTAGATATCGATTTCCCTAATATTGGCAAATATATCGTCCACATAGTTAAATTTACATTGGGATCAACTTAAGGTTAAAATTAGAAAGTTGCTGCTCAACAGGAACTACAAGTTTTTCAATTCAATGCACTTTTAAGGATTGCAGATGATTTTAACCATCTCATCCGGAAAGGACTCCTATCAGCAATAGTACTGTGTTCAAAGTACTAAAACAATTCCAAGAATCCGGAAGACGAGGCACCAACCGTCATTCAGTAAAAGTCTCAAGACAAGCATGTGTAATGTAACCCGTGAAAATGATGTTAGTCGTACCTCAATTATGTCAAAGCTGTTATATAAGTGGCATCCATATAAGCCACAACTTCACCAACAACTTACAGATGATCCCCAAATCGTCGTCTAGAATTTGTCCAATGGGTCACCAGGCACCCCACATTCGCCTGTGACGTACTGTTTACTGATGAAGCAAACTATTGTTGAGCGAGGTTGACAAACAGAACGTACAATACTTGTCGGACAGTAATCCGCATTGGTTTGACGCATCCGGTATTACTGGCAAGGTGAGTGTGAGGGGGCCCGAATTGTGGGTCCATTCTTCATGGACGGAACCTTAATGATAATTGGTTATCTCCGCATGTTGCCATCGCTGTTGTCGGAGATGGCTCAAGCTTTTCCAGCTCGATGGCGTTCCACCCCATTACAGTACATGTATTCACTACTGTTGGTAATTGGTAATGTGTGAATTGGTTGGCAAGGTGCTTTGAATGACCCCCTTGTTCCTCTAACCCAGGGATTCTTAACCTGGGGGTCGCGAAGATAAAGAGGGAGATGAATGAACTGACCAAGTTGCTTTAATCCATTCGCTTTTAGGGAAGTTATTGTATCCACTATACACAAGAAATGGATTCTACTGTTATAGAAATAAATGGATATTGTGAGGTCTCCGCAATAGGTACCGTACATTAAAAATTCCACACAAGCTTATTACAAACCAGAAATTATAAACGGGGTCACCGGCAAGAAGATGAGATAAAATCGGGGTAGTGATAGGAAATAGGTTGAGAACCAATGCTCTAACCTAACCCACTGGACTACTACCTGTGGAGCTATGTGAATCCTGTTGTGTATGCGGTGAAAATTAGGGATGTTCAGCGTCTCAAGGAACGAATTGTGGACACATGATAGCCAATACTTTGCGCAAGGTTTTGCGTAACTCGGAACTCAGAATGCATTTGACAATCGATTGGAATGGGGAACACATTGAACATGTCATGTAACAGTGAATAGCCCTTACCGTATGACTAACTCGTTTTATTGGGGACAAATAAAGAAATAGTCATATTTCGTAATCGCTAGCGCTAGAACAAAAATAACAGTGTCATTCAATTTCTATGAAAATGACGTATCACACGTTTTGGTTTTCTTTTAAGACAACTGTGTAAAATTCAACGACGTTGTGATGTGTCTTCAAACATTTTCCCCATCTCTATTTCACACCTACAGTTACTTTGGTTGTTTTTTGCATGGTTTACTGTGTCAGATATTTCCACACTTTTGAACCACACTGTGTAGATTCTCACGGACAATTAAACGACGAACTAGACAAAATGAAGGTTATCTATCTATATGAAACATCAGTTACGAGGAACGATCAGGTTGCTACGACCTTACGATAGAAAGAAGTACTTTATGAATGCAATGCGCTTTTATATTGTTATTGTTTAATAACTTTTGTATCTAGCATTGTAAATTTCTGGGTAATGTCCAGTTTTACTTCCACAAGGATTTAACTGAGTGAAGCTGTAACAACATGTCAGAATGAAGAAGACTGGGGTGAGAGCGGCCATTAAAATTTTTGTAAGACTGGCCATTTATTCAAAATTTATGAGAACTTGGTACACACACTAGGGGTACACATTCTCCATCATTAGCATGGTAAAAAGATGGTGTCAGGGTACGGACGGACAAGGTAAATATATAAAGGAGTTTGGTTCCTTGATGGTGTGGCTTTGCAAGGTTGTGGTTTGAAAAAAGGAGAAAAAGTTAGTGTGTGAGCAATGGATACCTATATTGAAAGTAATTGAAGTAGAGATGCCAACAATTTAATAGAGAATCCAAACAACGTATTCTTCCATTTGAAATTAAATCAAAATCATGCGTGCCAGCCACTCAACTACCGAAAGCTTCATGAAAGGATTTCGACGAGATAAGATTATGGCAATATGAATAGAACCAAAAAGAAAGGTTTACTTAAGTACAATATCCGACTTGGTGTGTATGACAACTTTTAATCAACAAATATACACATACAAGTTATTTTCTCTTGAATTTTTGTTTTTTGAAGTTCTGCAGACTCTTCTCCGATCTCTTCTTTTTGAAAGGCTTAAAACCAGGACGCTTTGCAAACTTAGATCGTTTTTTCATTTCGCCCTGTTTATTTTTCTGTGGCACTACTTTCGAATCAGAGAAACCGCGGTCACCAACACTGTCCGCACTTTTATGGCCAAACATTTTCTTCTTCGTTCTTTCATTGGTATCGGAATTACGAACCTCACTACTTGGAACTTTCTTTGTACCTGCGAACTTTTGCAGTTTATATTTTGTTTGATTTACTTCAGTGTCACTGTCTTCATCACTTTTCTCCTTTTGAAATTTACCAGTTTTAAACTTCTTTTTAGGGGAAGATGGAGTTTTATTTGGAGTACTCGGAGGTTGTAACCTTACAAATCTTCCTGGTTCATATGACGAGTCATTAGTTTCTTCTGTAATAGTGGTTTCTTGTTCAGCATCTTCGCCTTCCGCTCCTGTCGCCATCCAAGGCACATCACTATCTTTTTCCTTGTTTTCTGGTATTGTGTTCGAGAATTTCTTCAACTTAGCTACAAAAAATCCGTCCATGTTGTGCGTATGAGGATAGAATCGCCGGGTCAAATTCATAGTTGGATGAAACCTGAAACAAAAATTAATGAATGAAAGAAAGAATTAGTACTGCCATTCAAATTCTATACACTGATTACTGTATTTACTCCATTATAAGCCGACTCCCCGAAAGTCAAAAACGAAGACAAAAAAAGAAGATTGAAATTTATTAATGAAGCATATGGAATATAAGGAATACATTTTTTGTAATTTACTTAATAGTCCATCATCACTGAAGGATGACTCAAATTTATCGTCACTTATTTCTTTGTCACTGCCTTTGTACAAAACATCGTCTCCTGTGCCAGATCGAACCAGATCGATCGAAGGGTCATTTTTAAAACAAGAACAAAGAAAGAAAAACAATCGGCTTAGAATCCGGTAAACACGTTAGTAACAACTAACTGAACGTATAGAATACATTATAAATTAATAATACTAACCTTGTATGCTCCGGCAGTAATGATGAGTAATATCTAAACCTTGAATTTTTTAAAGATATTTGTGGCCCCGCGTGGCGTAGTCGCTAACGCTCTCGCCTCCGGTGCGAGCGGTCCCGGGTTCGATTCCCGGTGGGGGCACTCGGTCGAAAAAATGTAAAACACTTTATCAGGCCAGCCACCCTGAATGAGGTTTTCCTGGGTTTTTCTCATTCACACCAGGCAAATGCCGGGGTGGTACCTAACTTATAGGTCCCAGGCCGCTTCCTTCCTTCCCTTTACCCGGATTGTATGCTCGCCGAGGGACGTCATCATGGCCTTAGATGCCGAACGCCCAGAAATCTAAATCCCATCCCATCTTAAAGATATTTCAGGCATAAACTTAGGAACGAAGTACGCTAAATGCTCAATGTTAGAAATTCAAATTTTTTTTATATGCAGTGTCAACTCATGCAGGAGACTGTTGTCTTTTCGTTTGATCTACGTTCCCAAGTTATGACTGCGGAAAGAAGATCAAACGATCAAACAGCAAAAGCAATGAGTACTTACTAACTTTTTGTCAAGTGTGCATTTTGACTTTCCTCGCCTTCTGCTGATAGCGGCATTCTTCACCAGTGCTGCTGTGGGTGTGATAAGACAGTGTTACAACTAAAGGAAAGAAACGAGCTTGAGAGCCTTGACTGGACTAACCATTAATCCTACTTTATTTTGCTTCACAGCAACGAAATTTCCAGTTGAATTTGTGAACAAAACACCTTCTAGGGTACGACGTCATTCCTTAATACTTGACCCTCTCTGCTCAAAAACACAAAACGCGCTTTGTTGTGCTTTATGGTATACTAAAGGACTAACTATTCCCAAAATTTCAGTTTTTTTTTTTTTTTTTTTTTTTTTTTTTTTTTTTAAATATCAGCCAGACATATTGGACACTGAAACATGCCACATTGGCATAATTCCCCAACTTTACGACCTTTGGGAGCAGCTACAGGTCTGTAAATTTTTGTGTATTAACTTATGACCCCGGACTACATGCACACCACAAATTCAGACCTCTACGTCAGTTGTTTCCTCTTCCCTAACATGTCTTCAATGTTCGAAAATGTTGGCCCTGATTTCACCCCCCCACCCCTTTCCTTCAGAGGTTTCGGCAAAGATGTGATGAGATTAAATTTTTAGCTTTGCACGAGTTGGAGACGTCCAGCAATTTTCAATTGGGTAGGATAAATACAAGCTGAGATATTCAAAACAACGTAAACGCCTAAAATTGAAAAAAAAAAAAAATTGCGGCAGCAGCTGCGTCGCCATGGGATGTTGTAAAAAGAAATAATTAATTGTGGTTTTGAAGTACCCTGATATAGGATATTTCATGAAAAAACGAGATTTTTTGGAGATGGTCGAGCGGCACATGCTTGATCACTTAGAATCAATTGACTCACTCTCTCTCTCTCTCTCTCTCTCTCTCTCTATATATATATATATATATATATATATATATATATATATATATATATATATAAAATGTGAATAACTAATATCTTGAGCATTTAGTGTAGATCCTGATCAAAGACGTTCAAGATTTACGCCTGAAATATCAATGAGAAATTCAGAGTAGATATTGTTCATGATTACTGCTGTAACATACAAAGATAGTATTGTTAAATGCGATGGTATTAAATGCAAAATTTTATACATAAATATTTTATCATATGGCTGTCACATAACGTTCTTCTCAAAAGCAAATATTTCTTATGAAGATCCCAATATATATTAGCGGTTCAGAATCAACATAAACGGACTATAAAGACTCAAGTTATGCACCAAGAAAATTTAATAATTGAATTATTTTATGTATTTAACTTAATAATAAAATCGATAATATTATTGCCTTACATTTGGTGATAAAAGAAACTTCAAACCATGAAGATCAAGAAACCTTAAAGATAAAAGCTGAAAATAAAGAGAAAACTCGGAAGGAATATTTAGGAGGTAACAAGGAAAATGAGAAGCTACGGTGCTGCATATAATTCACAATCCTCTCAATATCTGGGTTTTTGCCATTACATCATTGGATACATCATAGGCATAAAAATATTAGTTCTACCATTAAATCATTAATAATGAGCCAGACATTCTCCTTATAACTTTTTATGTATTACTTTTATTATGTTGTATACACATTTCTAAGTTGTTCGATATAGTAATTTCTACTACTCCTTGACCAAAAATTTATTTGTGTTACTTGCAAAATTTTAAGCTTCTTTATAAAGGAATGTGGGAGAAAATGTAGGACGGGAGAAGAAGAAGAAGAGGAATGCAACTTAGCATATATTTATCAATCTTTGAAAGTATGTAGCATAACTCACGTGTTTAAAGACTACCTCTTTTTGGTTTTATTATAGACAACTAAACAGAGACCTATGTCCTCTACCCTGATGGAAAAAAAATTCTAACTGGGCTGTGCTTTGATAACTTTAAAAAAGTTGTGGCGCCGAAGGGGACAGACCACCACATGGAAAATACTTGAGACAGATATCACAGCCAAATTTAAACGTGGAAACGAAAACAATCGCCGGCAAGCAATCTTGCTAGAAGGTGACTGCCACTCAGAGATAATTTTGTACATCAACAGCAACTGATAGTGGAAAAGTGATGGGCGATCAACCTTTCATTACGCCGTTAATAGCACAAACACTGAAGGTACCAATGCTTCAATATTATTTCATACAAGTCCACTTTGAAATATATTACGATAACATCTCATGGATAGAACTTTACTTTAAAGAAGTGATTGGATTGATTGACAATGAGGGTGATTTCTGGAATATTCAGGGTCTGTTTTCTATTTACAGGACAAGGAACATTATTTTCAATGAAATTATAATGATAGTCTTAGTTCCTACCGCACATGTATAAGATCATGATCACAGAGATAATCGAAACCAAATTATGACAACAATCTTAAACAAGAACGGAGTTCGTGATGCAGGGTTTATTTTTTAAAATTTAACTATGGATTATCTGTGGATATATGATTTCCTATTCGAATATATAATGACATTCTTGCTCTCCCAGTCTAAGGGAAGGACAGTCCTATCAGCTGGTGATTTGTCTGTTTTTAAGGGAAGAGGATCTTGTTACTGAACTTTCTCCCCGAAATCAAACGGCAACTAGTGAATGACTCACTTCTCGGTAGGCTGACAATTTATCAAGAGAAAAATCGAGGTATATTCTAACTAAAGAAGTGTTGTTCCACGCCGATAACGGATAACGCTCCCTCTCTACATCAGTGGTTGCCATGCCCAAAGTGCATGAATGTGGCTTCGAACTAGTTCCACAGCCCTAAACTCATCAGATCTGGCACCTTGAAATGTTTATTCTTTCTAGGCATCGCCTCACCTCCGATGATGACGTAATAGGGACTGCAAAAAAGTATTTGTACATGCAGGAAGAAACTTGCATGGCGTTTAAGGGAGTCTATGCAAAAATATTATAAACAACTCACCTGTATTGTCTGTACTTCGTAAATCCTTCTTCGCCGAAGTCCAATCCAGTTGGTACCAGTTTAACGTTTCTCTTGCGCAAAGCGTAATCGATAACCCATTCATTCTCTTCAGGCTGAAACGAAAATCATTACATTTAATACAACGTTCGGAACCACTTTTCCATTTCTATATTTCATAATCTGTTAATATCACGATCATCAATATGAGGATATATATCAAATTGACAGCGAAATCCCCGAGAGTTACTGTTTCACGGAGTCACACAGACTTTAGCATGTAATTAAGCTGCGACCACCACAGCTCTAATCATTTTAATTTTCTTTTCTCACATTCACAATTTCTGTTTTTTAGTTAATTCACATGGGGGGAAAATTTGCAGAATATCTCCAATAATGTATCTTTCCTATGAACTCATTAAAAGCACGAACAAATAATACAGGTCATACAATGTTTTTACTTTTAACGCCTCAACTGTTAAGATTTCGAAAACTAACACTACAATGAAAAGATATAACTCTAGTTTGCACTGAAAGCTGCGAAACAAAAAATATACAGCCAAATTTAACCTGTGAAACATGCAATGCGGAAGGCCGTTTCATGGTTATAACAGAATTTTTTGCTGCAACGCTGAGAGTAACATTTTCGAAAGATATTGGTCTACGGAGTTACATAGCCTTTAGGGACATGAGTAATCAGTCTACTAGTCAACTCAGTGCGAATATATCGCCGAAAATTACTTTTTTTCTTTCTTTTGTGGAAGGAGTACATTTGAGCCATTTCCGTCACTGGATACTCTCAACCGAAAGGAAGACGCAATGCAGAGAGTGAAAAGGTTCAGTGTTTTCGTTAAAGGAAAGAACAATGTATTAAAATGCAATAGAGGAATCTGGCTCTTAAAGAGGAATGCAAAAGCAATACTCTACCCTGAAGCGCTCATTCACAGTTGTGCAGAAAGTGAAGAAATTAATAAACTAGTCAAAACCATCAACCTAGAAGATGACTGAAAATTGTATGAAAACATAAAATGAATAATGCAACGTTATCATCAATTATTATACTTAAAACCCTATATCTAAACAGAGTTTTAATCTACATTCAGTATGTGACTACTCTTGACACAAAGCCGAAGTTCATCCTTTATCGGGAAGACTAATAAACAGAAGAGGAATCGTAGATGCTTCTAGGAACGCCAGTTGAAGTTTTTAGTGACAGATAATAAACTCTAGAATTATCTTTTGGATTGCAGGATGTCTACCCAAATTCCAAAATGAAATTTCGTGACCTTTCCCAAACCATAAAATTGAGTAACATTCTGAAGAGTGAATTTGGGTGCGAATTGGGCCAAATCTTCATGCATGCGATAGAAACGTGTTATGCTTGCGATTTGGTAGGGTCTAAAGACGAAAATAGACATTTTTGGTGGTGAATTTTGACGTTTTATAGAACAAAATTTTTCAGTCTATACCATATTTCTCCAGATAAAAAAAAATCGTGACCTAAAAGCTAAATTTCGTGACCTTTTCTTGACTTTCACGACCGTTTTCTGAACTCGTGACTTTCGTGACCGATAGACACCCTGGATTGTGACACGGGCTATTTGCTATCGTCCTCAAAGCAAGAGAGGAAGAAATGATAATAGGAAACCCCATTCGCAGGGAAGCGAAATGCCAAAATAAATTTAGCTTACTACAACATTTATACGAGACTGATACTCTACAGTGAAGACGCCAAGAGGGCTGTTATACAATAGGACAAGGGTACGAGTCAAACCGGTTCTACTGTCATCTATATGGCACGTATGACCCGTGAATAGTATTATGTTTACCTTATACTCCAATATACCGGTAAAAATATTTGGTTAATCGTCGATGCATTACAGCGACCAGGATTGCTTTAAGTTTTTGGAAATAGACGACGGCATCAATTAATAATTTGCCAAAAACAGAAAGAATATATCTTGCAGATTTTGCACCGAAACCAGTTATAATGGAAACTACGATACTGAGCAATCACCCGTAGGTGCGGCATGCTGATACAACAGAACTCGTGGTGGTACAAAGACTCCTGTTAACGTACCGATCCTCTGTTGTTTGTTACCATAACCACTAAACAACATAACGAATTTATACACCTAGTTCCTTTCCCCATTTTTACAAACAAGAGTATTATCATTTTATTCAACACATTATGGAAATTTTACACATAATTGAAAGAAAGAAATCATAAAGGGGGAATGCTTATTTCTGTTTTTTTTTTTTTAATTATTATTATTATTTTCTCCTACTGGATGAGAGCATTTTACCGAAAGTACTCATAGTGCGTGTAGCTGTTTCCACTATATACGCGTGAAATACATTTCAGTTCTTGTTCGGTATTCAACTGCTCGGATTTTTTAATATACAGGGAGTATCAAAAGTATGAAGCCACAGACTAACTCCGTTATAAGTAGGGGCCGCGGTGGCTTACTGGTTGAGAGTTCACCTCTGGTGCATGGGGTCTCGGGTTCAAACCCTGCTCCCGCCAAGTGAACTTTGTGGTGGACAAATAGCGTGTGTGTGGGTTTTCTCGGGGTTCTCCTGTTTCCCCCAATTTTCTTCATTCCACTATTTCATTCATTACTCATCATCACCGCCTCCTTTAGCTTAGCCGGCATAAGCGTGGGACGTAAAACTCAAAAAAATCATTTTTCCGTTATAAGTAGATACGAAAAAATGGAAAGGGAAGAAAGTTGTTGGAAATAGGTAGTTTTCAAACTAAAATGCTGGAATTTTGCAAATCGCAAAGATTGTTTGGGTTCCACACTGGTAAAGCACCCTGTGTTAAATGAAAATGCTAAATTGACAGTTCAGCAGTCTGTTTTCTTGGATCATCACCACCATATCAACAAATCAGTAATGTTGGGAAATTGATTTGAAATGTTTTAGGATCCCTCACACAACAATGTGCACGTTCCAGTTCTGCGTGCTTTTATGTTCCGTTCGAACAGCCTGCTAAACTGGAAACGTTGCATTTTCATTTAACACAGGACGCCCTACCAATATATAGCCCAAACTGCTGGTGCGGTTGGAAAAACTTCATTTTTCCAACTATTTCCAATAACCTTCCTCTCTTTTCATTTTAATGCATATTCACTCATAATGAAAGATGAAAGTGAAATCTTTACGTTTTTCGTCCCACGATTATACCGGCTACGCTAAAGGAGACAGTGATGATGAGAAATGAACGAATTGGTGTAATGGAAGAAAGTGGAAGAAAACGGGAGAACCCTGAGAAAACCCACGCATACGATGTTTGTCCACCACACAGTCAATTTAGTGAACTGAGATCGAACCAGGGACCTCATGTGCCAGAGGTGAACACTTTACATTAAGTCACCGCGACTCCCACTCGTAATGAAGTTGGTCTATAGCCCTGGACTTGATATCCCCTGTTTTTAATATTATTTCTGGCTATTTGTGTTTGTTGCTGGTCTGATACAATGTTAAAAGTTGACTATTGAGTCATTCTACAATAATATTGTCTAGGGATGGCCAAAATTTTCCGGAATCCGGATTCCGGAAATTTTGTTTTCCGGAATCGGAAAATTTACTTTCCGGAATTCAGAAAAATTCCGGAATTCAGAAAAAATCCGGATTTCGGAAAAATTCCGGAATTCAAAAAATTCCGGATTTCGGAAAAATTCCGGAATTCAGAAAAAATCCGGAATTCGGAAAAATTCCGGATTTCGGAAAAATTCCGACATTCGGAAAAAATCCGGAATTTAGAAAAAATCGGAATTTTTCCGAGATCCGGAATTTTTCCGATTTTACTTTCCGGATTCCGGAAAGTACAAATTCTGGAATTGGCCATCCTTAGCTAGTAGCTGTTAAAAGAGAAACACAATAATGAATAGGCTATATATACTGTATTAATTTCTTGTAGTTGGATATGTCTTTATCATTTACGTAGACAATTGCTACTGCAGTTATTTACTACTTTATGAGAAAGGTCTTATTTTCACACACACAAAAGTCGCCGGTATGTCTCAAACATTATCGCGTTCCCACCTGCAGCTGCTCCAAAGCACTGCAAACTACTTTTTAACCAGGCGAAAGGCAGTGAAAGAAAATAAATCTCAACAAATATTCTAATAACATTCGCTTATTGTCAACATACCTACAGTGAGCGCAGAAAGTGTTCGTACACCGTGCATACTTTATATTGAAAACAGCTAGCATGAGAACGGGAGGTGGAAAATATATATATAACCAGAATTAAGACTACACATTCATACATTTTATTTCTATATACAAGAGAAAGGCCAAACAAACACAATCACTGTTTTGTTCAGAAGAAAAGAGAGAATTCCTTTTTTGTAAACGCAAAAAGTCACCGTACACTTATGCTTGAATTAATGCTTATAAAGTATATTACGTTATTTAATATTTTGTGGGATTACCCTGTGCGTTAATGATTGTCTGTAGTCTTCGTGGCATTGATTTCACCTGTAGTAGTTCGTAGTTCTGTAGCTTCGGGACTGATTATGTTCCATTTTTCTTGAATAGCTTTTCTTAGGCCTTCTTTAGTAGACAAGCTGTGCCTTCTGATTCTTGTCTCCAGAACAGATCATAGATGTTCTATGGGGTTCATGTCTGGGGATTGGGGAGGTGTGCGAAGCTGTTTCAAGGTATTATAGAGTCAGGGGCAGATCCAGAGGGGGGCGATCGGAGCCATCGCCCCCCCCCCCACAAGAGGAAACTTTCTTATTTTATATATAAATAAACCCACCCATAACAAGTTTGGAGCTCTTAAAAGTAGCAGTATTACCGCCCCCCCCAGAAGTCCGTCCTGGATCCGCCCCTGGCAAACCTTGCAGACAGGCCTCGTTCAACAGTACAAACAATAATTGCGATGTATAATGTTTCTATCACTGTGCGAAACCATAAAAAAAAAATAATAAAATAATAATAATAATAAAAAAGAACTGGAAGACCAAGAGTGTTGAGTGAACAAGTTAAACGTTACATTATTAGGGAAAGAAAAAAAGTTCCAAAAAGTAGTGCTGTGCAATTGGCAACGGATCTGGAAACACGCGGTGTTAAAGTATCAGCCAGTACAGTGCGGAATATTTGCAGGGTATCATGGTCGGATAGCCAGGAAAATGTTCTGGGTGAACAAGACAAATCATATAAAGAGACTAAAGTTTGAAAAAGAGTATAAAGATAAGGGATCAGGCTTCTTTCTGGAATAGGGTCATATTTTCGGACGAAAGTAAATTTAATTTTATCGAGTCCAATGGGAGGCGTATGGTATGGCGCAAGGTGAATACAGAGATGAATCCTCAAAATCTCGTCCCTAAAGTAAGACACGGAGGAGGGTCCGTCCTCGTCTGGGGTTGTATGAGTGCCTCAGGAGTGGGTCGTCTCCACCTTATCGATGGAGTGATGATCCACAAAGTGTATATTAACATATTAAAGGAATATCTCCATACTAGTGCGCAGAAGATGGTTCTTGAAAACAATTTATTGCTCAGCAAGACAACGACTCCAAACATACAGCGGAAAATACTCGATTGTGGCTACTCTATACAGGGGCGGATCCAGGACGGACTTCTGGGGGGGGGGGGCGGTCGGCAGTAATACTGCTACTTTTAAGAGCTCCAAACTTGTTATGGATGGGTTTATTTATATATAAAATAAGAAAGATTCCTCTTGTGGGGAAGGGGGCAATGGCCCCGATCGCCCCCCTCTGGATCTGCCCCTGAGGTTTGCTATCTTTCTCAAAGACTTACCCTTCTTATGCACTTTAATAATTACTTTTCTTGTCTCCTCATTTGTTTCTGTTCGGTTGCTTCCCATTTCGACAGCCCATCGTGCAGTTTTTTCACTCCTATTCACAACTAAACTCATTCTGTTACTTGTCATGCTATACAGAGGTGTATAGTAGTAGGCCCCCCGTTATGTCCAGCCGAGTCAGCAAAATTTTTTGTGACGTCATAGGTCAAAGGTCAATGACCTCGGCCCGGGGTCAATGACCTAGGGGTACCTAGGACCACCCCCTCTAAATTTTGACAGGGATACCTTGGTCCACCCCCTAAATTTTGGCAGGGGTACATAGGACCACCCCCCTTAAATTTTGGAAATTGCCAAATCTAAAAATTTGGTGTGGTAGCCTAGGACCATAGTATGTACTTCTATCAGTATTGTCGTTCCCTTTCATGGGTAAAAAATTGCCAAAAATTCAAATTTCGGGGGTTTTTGACCTAATTTATCCTCTTTGATGAGGTGTTATTACCCTATATGGTTATATGGACGTATACAGGGGTCCATTACCTTTCATAAGACATGGGTATATTAATGCACCCCTTGAAAAATTTGGGAGGGGTACCATGGCCCACCCCTTAAATTTTGGAAATTGACCAATTTAAACATTGGGTATTATAGTACAGGACCCTAATATCTATTATGATAAATTTGGGTGGTCCACCTCATTTCCTTCTAGGGGTACAAAATTGCCAAAAATATAAACGTAAGCAATACGTTATACCACGTGTTTGGTTTTTGGCTCAATTTATCCCCTTTGATGAGGTGTTATTACCTTATATGGTTATATGGTCATGTATAGGGGTCCATTCCCTTTCATAAGATATGGGTATATTTGTGCACCCCTTGAAAAATTTGGGAGGGGCACCTTGGCCCACCCCTTAAATTTTGGAAATTGACCAATTTAAACATTTGGTATTATAGTACTGCACCCTAACATGTATTATGATAAATTTGGGTGGTCCACCTTGTTCCCTTCTAGGGGTACAAATTTGCCAAAATATAAACGTAAGCAATACGTTATACCGTGTGTTTGGTTTTTGGTCGATTTTATTTCCTTAGATGAAGTCCTATTACCTTATATGGTTATGTATAGGGGTCTATTCCCTATCATAAGACATAGGTACATTTGTGCACCCCTTTAAAAATTTGGGAGGGGTACCTTGGCCCACCCCTTAAATTTTGGAAATTGCCCAATTTAAACATTTGGTATTATAGTACAGGACCCTAATATGTATTATGATAAATTTGGGTGGTCCACCTCGTTTCCTTCTAGGGGTACAAAATTTCCAAAATATAAACGTAAGCAATACGTAGTACCACGTGTTTGGTTTTTGGTCGATTTTATCCCCTTTGATGAGGTGTTATTATCCTATATAGTTATATGGTCATGTATAGGGGTCCATTACCTTTCATAAGATATGGGTATATTTTTGCACTCCTTTAAAAATTTGGGAGGGGTACTTTGGCCCACCCCTTAAATTTTGGAAATTGCCCAATTTAAACATTTGGTATTATAGTACAAGACCCTAATATGTATTATGATAAATTTGGGTGGTCCACCTCGTTCCCTTTTAGGGGTACAAAATTGACAAAATATAAACGTAAGCATTACGTTGTACCACGTGTTTGGTTTTTGACCTAATTTATTCCTTTGGATGAGGTCCTATTACCTTATATGGTAATGTATAGGTGTTCATTCCCTATCATAAGACATAGGTACATTGATGCACCCCGGGAGGGTATTCGGTATCATAGTACATGACTCAACATGTATCATGATAAATTTGGGTGGTCCACATCGTTCTCTTTTAGGGGTACAAAATTGGTAAAAATATAAACATAAGCAATATGTTGTACCATGTGTTTGGTTTTTGGCCCAATTTCTCCCCTTTGATGAGGTTTTATTACCTTATATGGTTATATGGTCATGTATATAGGTTCATTTCCTATCATAAGATATGGGTACATTGATGCATCCTTTAAAAATTTGGGAGGGGTATTTTGGCTCATGCACTCGGTTTTAGAAATTGTTTAATATAAGCATTTGGTATCATAGTACAGGTCTCCAATATGTACCACTATAAATTTGGATGGTCCACATCGTTCCCTTTTCATAGGTAAAGAACTACCAAAAATCAAATTTCGGAGGTTATTGACCCCTATTTAGCATGTTATATGGGTATGTACAGAGGTTTATTACCTTTATATGTTTATGTTCCCTTTTAAATTTGGGAATTATCAAATAACAAAATTCGGTAAACGTTTTCTAGGACCCATTGTAGATGTTGATGTTCCTCTTATGGCCAAATATTCAAAATTTAAATGTTATTGACCGGCTTTATTATTGAATAAGTACAGGATTTATTACTTTTTTCATAAGACACAGGTGTATTTGTGTACCAATCTTAAATTTTGGAAGGGGTACATTTCTTATTGTCGTATCAATAATTGGTAATTGTTCTTAAAATTGGATAGTATCTCATTCATTGGGTAAATCATTATGATCACGTGATCGGTTATTGACCTATGATGGGATTAGGAGTCCAGGACATTGGTACATTGAAACTTTGTAGGATAATTTGATAATGCGTCATTGGTTTTGATTATTCCCGCCAAATATAAACGTAAGCAAGACGTTGTACCACGTGATTGTCCTTGATGAGGTAGTGTACAGGGATTCATTTCCTTTGTTGTGGTACTTCTTAAGTTTGAGTACACACACACTTCTAGAAAACAGTTGGTTCTATTCAGGTAAACAATTGACGGACATTATTGACCTTATTGAACATATAATGATATGATTAACTCTAAGACTTAGGTATATCAAGAGAAGTATTCTTTAAATTTGGGAATGGTGATAAACAGAATTTTAACATAAGGTGCGAAATTTGAAACAATACATTGAACTTTAGTCACAGCTCATAGTCTAAGATCATTGGTGGTGATTGATTTGACCTTGAGCTTTAGAAATCTGATAGCTAACCTTATTGAATCTTATGACTCATAGACGAAAGGCAATACATGCTACAACAGTTTAAAATTTAATCATAAGGTGATGTAATCTGACACTAGCAAAGTTATTGTTAATGCAATTTGATTGGATGATCACTATCTTTCCTGCAATCTGATTGGTTGATCACTATCTTTCGTGCAATCTGATTGGTTGATGATTTTCAAATCTTTGCTGTATTCAGTTTTAAGTTTTGTTTAACATTTAAAAATCTTGGTTTCGTTCAACATTTTGCACTCACTGATAAATATGATCAAAACCGTTTATTTGTTAATCGAATAGTTAAAAACCGGATAACGTTTGACGGTTAACCGTGAAACGTAAAATTTTTAGTTTGAAATTTTTTTGTTTGAAACTTTTTGTTTGAAAATTCTTGCTTTCAAATTTTTGTTTGAATTTTTTGTTTCAAAATTTTGTTTGACATTTTTTTGACAACTTTTGTTTCAAAATTTTTTTGTTTAAAAATTTTTCGTTTGAAATTTTTAAAAATTTTTTCGTTTCAAAATTGTGTTTGAAATTTTTCGTTTCCAAATTTTTTCATTTGAAACTTTTTGTTTGAAAATTTTTGTTCGAAAATTTTGTTTAAAATTTTTTGTTTGAAATTTTTTGGTTGAAATTTTTTGTTTCAAAATTTTTTCGTTTGAATTTTTTTTCGTTTCAAAATTTTGTTTCAAAGATTTTTGTTCTAAATTTTTGTTTCAAAGTTTGGTTTGACATTTTTAAAAGTTTGTGCACTCATTAGTAAAGAACCGGAACTGTTTAGAGCAAAAACCTTTGACAACATTGTGGTGCAATAGTACACGTCAGAACATGATAATGCAACGTCATCAGTTTTTCATCATATATAAGTATCGTTCGAGTTAGTATTCATGATAACATCATCATGGCTACTTGTCTGCAGTTTCTAAACACGCGTGATGTGATGAAATCATTTACCAAGATTACTGATTTACAACAGAATGTACCTTATAGAATCTTAGCTAGCCAAATGATCCCTACAAAGTTTGGATTAAGAATCGTAGTGAAGCTTGAAAATGATAAGAATATAATTTTACCAGCAAGATATTTACCCATGGAAGCATCAAAACAAGAAGAACTGCTGCGTTTCTTAAATACTGGATCTGTATCTTTATGTTACAAAGGATTCTTGGGTCGAAGTCATCAACTTGAATTTAGTACACAGCCAGATTCGTCAGCAATTGTGATGAAATCATGAATTCAAACGTCAGCACATTTCTTTCCAATGACGTCAGCCGTAGTTGTATGAATTTGGTTGGTCGGCATGATGTCAGCAACTGTGATGAAATCATGAATTCAAACGTCAGCACATTCCTTACCAATGACGTCAGCAATAACTATAAACCAGCAAATACAGTGTCAGCTCATGAAATCATTTGAGCAAGTGCTTTTCAGGAGGAAAGATGTGTACTTCTAACGATAAAGAGTTCATCTTCGCAAGCTATTATCCAATAAATATATTTCAAACAAAACATGTAATGATTGGTATCAGTGCTAGAACATTTGAACCAGTAATTCGATTGGGCAAAGCAGAACAATTTCGTGTACAACTGACCTGTGAAGAATGGCAAATATTATGTTCACGAATCGACCAAATGAACGATTATTTTCATGATAAGCTAAATGTGACCATAGTCAAATCATTAGGCTCAAATCATGAAGTGATGCTGCGTACAGTCCTCGAAGAGAAGATGGTGCTGTTACGTAAAAAGAGTACATTCCATGTCCCTCGCAACATGGTGTATCTAACGCAAACGGAATGGAACAAATTTATAAACGTATTTCAGTGTGCGAAACATGCAGTGGAAGTGTGCAACAAAACAAGTATATTCCTGAAAAAGTACTATTTTGAAAAATGGGTTATGCATATTGTACAACATGTATCTAGATATTGTGATGGTTGTCAACATCGTTCGTGGGTGCATACCTGTATTGATAAACAGTTTATTTGTGATCAAATGGACATTGAGTTTCCACCAATTGATATTGCATTAGACCTTAAAAGACTTCAATTGGAATTAAAATTATATGCTAAAGACAAACTAGTGCACGAAGTTCAAAATACATTGTATCGACAATATCCAGAACCACTATCTGGTATGGATGTATGTGGAGTGTAATAAAATGATCCATTTCAATGAATTGTGTTTTTTCATTTCAAGTACAACCCCAGGTTCTGACGTGTACTATTGCACCACAATGTTGTCAAAGGTTTTTTTTCTAAACAGTTCCAGTTCTTTACTAATGAGTGCACAAACTTTTAAAAATGTCAAACCAAACTTTGAAACAAAAATTTAGAACAAAAATCTTTGAAACAAAATTTTGAAACGAAAAAAAATTCAAACAAAAACTGGTTCAAATGTTCTAGCACTGATACCAATCATCACATGTTTTGTTTGAAATATATTTATTGGATAATAGCTTGCGAAGATGAACTCTTTATCGTTAGAAGTACACATCTTTCCTCCTGAAAAGCACTTGCTCAAATGATTTCATGAGCTGACACTGTATTTGCTGGTTTATAGTTATTGCTGACGTCATTGGTAAGGAATGTGCTGACGTTTGAATTCATGATTTCATCACAGTTGCTGACATCATGCCGACCAACCAAATTCATACAACTACGGCTGACGTCATTGGAAAGAAATGTGCTGACGTTTGAATTCATGATTTCATCACAATTGCTGACGAATCTGGCTGTGTACTAAATTCAAGTTGATGACTTCGACCCAAGAATCCTTTGTAACATAAAGATACAGATCCAGTATTTAAGAAACGCAGCAGTTCTTCTTGTTTTGATGCTTCCATGGGTAAATATCTTGCTGGTAAAATTATATTCTTATCATTTTCAAGCTTCACTACGATTCTTAATCCAAACTTTGTAGGGATCATTTGGCTAGCTAAGATTCTATAAGGTACATTCTGTTGTAAATCAGTAATCTTGGTAAATGATTTCATCACATCACGCGTGTTTAGAAACTGCAGACAAGTAGCCATGATGATGTTATCATGAATACTAACTCGAACGATACTTATATATGATGAAAAACTGATGACGTTGCATTATCATGTTCTGACGTGTACTATTGCACCACAATGTTGTCAAACGTTTTTGCTCTAAACAGTTCCGGTTCTTTACTAATGAGTGCACAAACTTTTAAAAATGTCAAACCAAACTTTGAAACAAAAATTTAGAACAAAAATCTTTGAAACAAAATTTTGAAACGAAAAAAAATTCAAACAAAAAATTTCAAACGAAAAAATTTTGAAACAAAAAATTTGGAAACGAAAAATTTCAAACAAAAAATTTTAAACAAAATTTTCGAACAAAAATTTTCAAACAAAAAATTTCAAACGAAAAAATTTGGAAACGAAAAATTTCAAACACAATTTTGAAACGAAAAAATTTTTAAAAATTTCAAACGAAAAATTTTTAAACAAAAAAATTTTGAAACAAAAGTTGTCAAAAAAATGTCAAACAAAATTTTGAAAAAAAAAAAAATCAAACAAAAATTTGAAAGCAAGAATTTTCAAACAAAAAGTTTCAAACAAAAAAATTTCAAACTAAAAATTTTACGTTTCACGGTTAACCGTCAAACTTTATCCGGTTTTTAACTATTCGATTAACAAATAAACGGTTTTGATCATATTTATCAGTGAGTGCAAAATGTTGAACGAAACCAAGATTTTTAAATGTTAAACAAAACTTAAAACTGAATACAGCAAAGATTTGAAAATCATCAACCAATCAGATTGCACGAAAGATAGTGATCAACCAATCAGATTGCAGGAAAGATAGTGATCATCCAATCAAATTACATTAACAATAACTTTGCTAGTGTCAGATTACATCACCTTATGATTAAATTTTAAACTGTTGTAGCATGTATTGCCTTTCGTCTATGAGTCATAAGATTCAATAAGGTTAGCTATCAGATTTCTAAAGCTCAAGGTCAAATCAATCACCACCAATGATCTTAGACTATGAGCTGTGACTAAAGTTCAATGTATTGTTTCAAATTTCGCACCTTATGTTAAAATTCTGTTTATCACCATTCCCAAATTTAAAGAATACTTCTCTTGATATACCTAAGTCTTAGAGTTAATCATATCATTATATGTTCAATAAGGTCAATAATGTCCGTCAATTGTTTACCTGAATAGAACCAACTGTTTTCTAGAAGTGTGTGTGTACTCAAACTTAAGAAGTACCACAACAAAGGAAATGAATCCCTGTACACTACCTCATCAAGGACAATCACGTGGTACAACGTCTTGCTTACGTTTATATTTGGCGGGAATAATCAAAACCAATGACGCATTATCAAATTATCCTACAAAGTTTCAATGTACCAATGTCCTGGACTCCTAATCCCATCATAGGTCAATAACCGATCACGTGATCATAATGATTTACCCAATGAATGAGATACTATCCAATTTTAAGAACAATTACCAATTATTGATACGACAATAAGAAATGTACCCCTTCCAAAATTTAAGATTGGTACACAAATACACCTGTGTCTTATGAAAAAAGTAATAAATCCTGTACTTATTCAATAATAAAGCCGGTCAATAACATTTAAATTTTGAATATTTGGCCATAAGAGGAACATCAACATCTACAATGGGTCCTAGAAAACGTTTACCGAATTTTGTTATTTGATAATTCCCAAATTTAAAAGGGAACATAAACATATAAAGGTAATAAACCTCTGTACATACCCATATAACATGCTAAATAGGGGTCAATAACCTCCGAAATTTGATTTTTGGTAGTTCTTTACCTATGAAAAGGGAACGATGTGGACCATCCAAATTTATAGTGGTACATATTGGAGACCTGTACTATGATACCAAATGCTTATATTAAACAATTTCTAAAACCGAGTGGATGAGCCAAAATACCCCTCCCAAATTTTTAAAGGATGCATCAATGTACCCATATCTTATGATAGGAAATGAACCTATATACATGACCATATAACCATATAAGGTAATAAAACCTCATCAAAGGGGAGAAATTGGGCCAAAAACCAAACACATGGTACAACATATTGCTTATGTTTATATTTTACCAATTTTGTACCCCTAAAAGAGAACGATGTGGACCACCCAAAGGACCCCGCACTTTTCTTATGGAAAGTGGCTTTCGGCTAATGTTGTTGAAACTTCGCTGGTTGATAGTTCTTAACATGTGGATCAAAAGTCTCAATGGGCACAAAGACTGAAATCCACTCCTTCCCCTTCAAAAACCGCCTCCAAGTAGCTGGGGGGGGGGGGATTGAACTGATTTCAGCATGTAAAACAATTTGTTGTTTTAATCAACTCAACAAGGACCCCAAACAACCTCATGTTAGACTATCAAACTACCCCACTTGACACCGCCCTTTGCCCCCCACAACCTCCCCCCCGCGAATTACTTTACGGATGTTCCATATTACTGTAGTTTATAGTTGCGCGTATGTGTTGAAATACCTACAGTTTTGGTCTCACCGACGATATAATGGGTTTCACGTATCGCTGATTACGAATCTGAGGTGAGAGTTCTAGAATTCAAGATGGATGATCAATATGGCGGATTAAAAACACGAAACTCCTGAATGTAGCCACAAATAGCTGTTTACTAGGGTATTTTGGGTCGTTGGTTACGAATCTGAGGTCAAAATTCTTGAATTCAAGATTGCAGATCCAATATGGTGGATAAAAACGTCGAAGCCACAAATCGTAGTAGACTAGAGTGTTTTTAGATCGCTGTTTAAGTACGCAACATTCCTAGATACTTCAGCCACCATGTAGAATTATTCTGCACCCTTGCCCTTTACCAAAACCCACCACAGACATCTTAATGCTGAACGGTGTTAAAATAATTCATCAATTATCTGTTCATTATTTTCATCATTTCGGTTTGCAGCATCTAATGTGGTACTTACCAATGAGTCATCGGGATATCTAATATTCTGTAAATGTCGTGCATTGCATAAATACCATAAGACACTTGCAACATGCGCACATGTACCTAATGTACGAGCACCGCTTTGACATGTACAGTAGTAACCTTGAATAACATTTTGATCATAATCCTGGTCATCTTCATCATTGGCTACATATGCTATGAAAACTTGATGCTTAGTTGCATTGCGGAACCTTGAGTAGAGACGTATGCGCAGGAATCCCGGTTCAGTTACGTTTTCGTCAAGCTGGAATTGCTCATCCTTATCTCGTATTAGTTTATCTTGGACATAAGAGGATGAGAGATCTACTTGATATGTGCCTACAGTCAAATCTCGTAAGTAGTTTAAGTTAAGTACAGAGAAATCAATTAGGCCTTGAGCATTCAGCGGTACCCATTGACCGTTCCTTCTAATAAGATTATCTACCTCCGCTCTTGCTTTAACAACGTTCGGCATGATTGATCTATTTCTCATTTCTCTAGCTAATTCAATGGTTGCATCTTGCATGAAAATAACGGGATGGTATCTGTTCAAAATAGCTCCAGCTATGCGATAGAAACTATTCAATTTCTTTGCATGTTGCAGATTCAACGTCTGTGCTAGAAACTTAAAAACAGATCTTAGATGCCCGTTTCTTGCCTCGAGTATCCATCGACTTTTTGTAACAAGTCGAGAAGTATTCGCTTCTTCTGTTGATAGTTGTCTTTCACGTGGTAGTAGGAGTGCGGGCATTTTATGATCAATTCCTAAATATTCCAGTAAAGGAATTGCATCGCGGTATCTTCTGTCTACTAACACAATGACCAGGATTATGATCAAAATGTTATTCAAGGTTACTACTGTACATGTCAAAGCGGTGCTCGTACATTAGGTACATGTGCGCATGTTGCAAGTGTCTTGTGGTATTTATGCCATGCACGACATTTACAGAATATTAGATATCCCGATGACTCATTGGTAAGTACCACATTAGATGCTGCAAACCGAAATGATGAAAATAATGAACAGATAATTAATGAATTATTTTAACACCGTTCAGCATTAAGATATCTGTGGTGGGTTTTGGTAAAGGGCAAGGGTGCAGAATAATTCTACATGGTGGCTGAAGTATCTAGGAATGTTGCGTACTTAAACAGCGATCTAAAAACACTCTAGTCTACTACGATTTGTGGCTTCGACGTTTTTATCCACCATATTGGATCTGCAATCTTGAATTCAAGAATTTTGACCTCAGATTCGTAACCAACGACCCAAAATACCCTAGTAAACAGCTCTTTGTGGCTACATTCAGGAGTTTCGTGTTTTTAATCCGCCATATTGATCATCCATCTTGAATTCTAGAACTCTCACCTCAGATTCGTAATCAGCGATACGTGAAACCCATTATATCGTCGGTGAGACCAAAACTGTAGGTATTTCAACACATACGCGCAACTATAAACTACAGTAATATGGAACATCCGTAAGGTAATTCGCGGGGGGGGGAGGGGGGGCAAAGGGCGGTGTCAAGTGGGGTAGTTTGATAGTCTAACATGAGGTTGTTTGGGGTCCTTGTTGAGTTGATTAAAACAACAAATTGTTTTACATGCTGAAATCAGTTCAATGCCCCCCAGCTACTTGGAGGCGGTTTTTGAGGGGGAAGGAGTGGATTTCGGTCTTTGTGCCCATTGAGACTTTTGATCCATATGTTAAGAACTATCAACCAGCGAAGTTTCAACAACATTAGCCGAAAGCCACTTTCCATAAGAAAAGTGCGGGGTCCTTTATCATGATACATGTTGAGTCATGTACTATGATACCGAATCCCCTCCCGGGGTGCATCAATGTACCTATGTCTTATGATAGGGAATGAACACCTATACATTACCATATAAGGTAATAGGACCTCATCCAAAGGAATAAATTAGGTCAAAAACCAAACACGTGGTACAACGTAATGCTTACGTTTATATTTTGTCAATTTTGTACCCCTAAAAGGGAACGAGGTGGACCACCCAAATTTATCATAATACATATTAGGGTCTTGTACTATAATACCAAATGTTTAAATTGGGCAATTTCCAAAATTTAAGGGGTGGGCCAAAGTACCCCTCCCAAATTTTTAAAGGAGTGCACAAATATACCCATATCTTATGAAAGGTAATGGACCCCTATACATGACCATATAACTAAATAGGATAATAACACCTCATCAAAGGGGATAAAATCGACCAAAAACCAAACACACGGTATAACGTATTGCTTACGTTTATATTTTGGCAATTTTGTACCCCTAGAAGGAAACGAGGTGGACCACCCAAATTTATCATAATACATGTTAGAGTCCAGTACTATAATACCAAATATATAAAATGATCAATTTCCAAAATTTAAGGGGTGGGCCAAGGTACCCCTCCCAAATTTTTAAAGGGGTGCACAAATGTACCTATGTCTTATGATAGGGAATAGACCCCTATACATAACCATATAAGGTAATAGGACTTCATCCAAGGAAATAAATTGGGCCAAAATACCAAACACATGGTATAACGTATTGCTTACGTTTATATTTTTGGCAATTTTGTACCCCTAGAAGGAAATGAGGTGGACCACCCAAATTTATCATAATAGATATTAGGGTCCTGTACTATAATACCCAATGTTTAAATTGGTCAATTTCCAAAATTTAAGGGGTGGGCCATGGTACCCCTCCCAAATTTTTCAAGGGGTGCATTAATATACCCATGTCTTATGAAAGGTAATGGACCCCTGTATACGTCCATATAACCATATAGGGTAATAACACCTCATCAAAGAGGATAAATTAGGTCAAAAACCCCCGAAATTTGAATTTTTGGCAATTTTTTACCCATGAAAGGGAACGACATAGACCCCCAATACTGATAGAGGTACATACTATGGTCCTAGGCTACCACACCAAATTTTTAGATTTGGCAATTTCCAAAATTTAAGGGGGGTGGTCCTATGTACCCCTGCCAAAATTTAGGGGGTGGACCAAGGTACCCCTGTCAAAATTTAGAGGGGGTGGTCCTAGGTACCCCTAGGTCATTGACCCCGGGCCAAGGTCATTGACCTTTGACCTATGACATCACAAAAATTTTTGCTGACTCGGCTGGACATAACGGGGGACCTACTACTTGTATACTCAGGTGAATACTAGTGAACCCCAGTTGTGGTATCTTTGTTTCGTATTCGTATGTCAGGTGTACGATCACTTTTTGCGTCTACTCTATACATTTTCTACGGAATTTATTTACTTTCTGACCATTAAACTTGTCTTTGTGGTTCTTTATTGATATATTCACAAAGCTTAGTTTTCATTATTCATATTGTGTGTGTTATTACACTTCTTAAATTTTCTGTTTCTTTTTCGCAGGCATTCTCATTTCAATAGCATAGGTGTACGAACACTTTCTGCGCTCACTGTATGTACAGTAAATACAAATTTATAATTTTTGACTTTACGAAGTATACAATGTAATTGTTCAATAATTAACATAAGCAGGCATTCATTAATTTATATTAATATAATAATTAACAAAACTAATAAGCGGGTGATTGATGACTCAGTGGTAGAGTTTTCATCTATGGTATTCTAACCCAGGACATGTGGGTTTTCGATGGCTAATTTTGTGTTCGAAAATTTTCCCGGTGGTACTCTTGGTTCCCTTTCTTATATTTGTTCCATCATCACTCATTAACGAATTTAGTTTATCAAAACTCTATATCCATATATTCATTCTGTCCGTCAGTGAAACAAACAGTCTCAAGAACTATTTGATGGATTACCAATCAATTTTGGCCATGATGTACAGAGTCAATAGTTAAGAATCGAGTTCCCTGATGAATGTAATATTCAAACCGGAAGCGGTACAAATCAACCATTTCCGGTTTTAACGTTAATCATTATATAGTAAATATGGTAATAGATAGCGAGAAGCGTTTTCCAGTAATCGACATATATAACATTCATGTAGATAGAATGTTACCCAGTTTGTGCATCTGCTGAAAATAATGAGCTTAGGTATTTAGAGAGCATTTTCCGCTTTAGAAAATGTGTGCTTGGTAAAGAATGTAGAGAATTAGCTGAGTCAGGCACGTAGCTAGAATATGGTAATAGGAAGGGGGGGGGGTGTCTGTCACGAAATACTGTGGTTATTTACCAGGGGCTCAATCATTCTAAACTATTTTATTGGCAACATATATTGGTTCGTTTAGCCAAGATTTCTAATGGGGGCATGATATGAAATACTGTGGTTACACACCAGAGGCTCGATCAATCTAAATATTTTACTGACAACATACCCATATTGATTGGTTAGGACAAATAAATGAGGATATATATCAGTAAGTATTTTAATAAGAAGCTATGAAGAAATCTCGAGTAAAAGAATATTAAAAAAGTATTGAAAAAGATATCGTCTTCCGAGGTCATTCGAACGGTGTCGAGAATTTTGCGTCTGGGAAATTTGCGCCCTACCTCAAGAACAGGGAAAATTGCGCCTGCGATGTACCTCCACCGGGAAGTTTGAGCCCTGCGAAATAAAAGAACCTATTGGAGCTTACGCATTTGCTCGGAGGGGCTGACATTACAGCATAAACAATCCTCCCCCCACAACCATGCCATTTGTGATTTATTTTCATTGTGGCTATATAAGGGGAGAATAAACTTCAATATAAGCCAAAAGAACACAACGGATCAACGCAATCACTGCTTCTTCCAGAGATGAATTTGGGGGAACACTGGCCTCCCCAGAGCTCTCAGAGTGCCCCCTCGGAGGAGACCAAAATAATACGTCTATAATATAATAATAAATAGAATAATACCAGCAGTGACCCCCCTCCGGAATACTAAATGTGCCCCCGGAACATTTTTCCTGAAAGAACGACTGAACGCAATTGTGTGTTTGAAGTGTAATTCCAGCAAGTAAACACACTGTACATAGTTTTCTTGATAATATTACTGAACTGATTTTACATTCACTTTACATTTTCTTTTCTATATTTTGTGACCTGAAAAGCCAAACAACTCGCAAGGATTGTGAACAGAGATATCTGGGTAGAGCCAAACAGCCTTTTGTAGATTAAATTATACTCTTTGATTATATTAATAAATAATTATATATCAGTAATTTATACGTTTATTGTAAATTTTGTAGTATAATGAAAAATTGTATTTGTATGGATTGCCCTTTAGTGAACTAAAATTGTATTTTTTTCATTTGTTCGGAATATTATAACGGATGGAGTAACTCACTGAGACGATGAGAGGCAAGCCTAGTTCAAGTGCGAGTGGAAGTTACTTTACACAATACAACAATAAGTTGAATTGTAGGGCGCTAACATCCCAGTGCAAATATATAGCCGGCGCATTTTCCCCTCTTTTTGGGGTAGGGCGCAAACATCCCAGTCCAAATATATTGCGAGCGCATTTTTTCCTATTTTTGTGGTAAGGCGCAAATTTCTCGGGCGCAAAATTCTCGCATTCAAGGAAAATATAATGTCCGTGAAGTTGACAAGCCACTTATGTCAGACTCCAATTTCGACTTTAAACGTCGCTAGTGCTACGTTAGTGTTCGATAGTGACGCAAATCGTTAGTACTCCAACTGCATGCCAACACGCCCACTTCTAAGAATCATCTCAAAAATGAGGTTAACCGTTAGAGCAAGTAAGTGCTCATTGGTGCCATTAACATTAACGTTAATGCCTCCATCGTACGGCCCTTTGAGTAATAATAACACCACGTTTTTTGCTAGTCTCAATGCGTCCCTATATTCTCGCGAACATTCTGACGTGCCCAAGTTAGTTACTTTTTTTGGGGGGGACTATTGTTTATCTGTTATTGTTTATTGTTTATTGCTAGTCTGCAGAGTAGTCCTTACATTAATATGCCATTGTCCTTGATAATCATTGCGTATTTACAAGCAATTTGTTATTACTGTTAGAAGATATCAAAAAACAACAGATAAAATCTACTACTTAACGGTTCATATTTTTCTTTTACAGTACATAAACGATTAATAATAATAATAATAATAATAATAATAATAATAATAATAATAATAAGACTATTCCAGCATAAAAGTTATCAATTGCATCACACTGGCAACAAGCGACGCATATTTTAACTTCATAAAAAATCGTTTCTCACGATTTTCTGGAAAACTACGTATGATAACATCTTCATTATGTCAAGTTGTTTATCTCAGTGTGATATATGTCTTACCTCTGGACAATATCACAGTAAAACAAAAATTAAATATTAGGAGTACATCGTACTTTAGGACTACATCTCATTAACCATGGGAAGATTGAGTAGTGTATACTTTAGGATGTAAGTTTCAGCTTAACTTGCATCATACATTCTTATGATTACAAAAAGGAGATTTGTTCGTTTGCATTTGGACAAAATTCTTAGAATTACAAAAAGAAAAAAAATTTTTTCCGAATTCCGGAATTTTTCCGAAATCCGGATTTTTTCCGAATTCCGGAATTTTTCCGAAATCCGGATTTTTTCCGAATTCCGGAATTTTCCCGAATTCCGGATATTTTTTCCGAATTCCGGAATTTTTCCGAAATCCGGAATTTTTCCGAATTCCGGAATTTTCCGATTTTACTTTCCGGATTCCGGAAAGTAAAAATTCCGGAATTGGCCATCCCTAATATTGTCTTAATGAAAAAAAATATTTAAAAAAAAAATCTAAAGATGGGACATATACCAATTGATAGATCACATCATTGAGCTGAACAAAAGGATACAAGTGAGTAAATTATCACGTGATTTTTTTTTGAAACGTAGAAATTGATGTACCACAACCGTGCTACCTACTTCGAGAAATTTATATATACATATACACAAGCTGGTCAAAAGTTCTATCTCAAGATCAGAAGATCATAAGAACGACACGAAATATGGAGAGAGAAAAATGTGTAATGCAATGCATACAAGGGTAAAAGAAAAATCAATGGGTACAGCAGTTATTCAAAATGTCATTCCTGTCTGGACATAGGCTCGTAAATGATGTAGTCAATTATCAATGGCAGCACGTACTACATTCATGTCTGTCAGCCACTGCTTTCACTATGGCAGACTTCAAGTGGTTCATAGTGATGTAAGATTGAGCACATACACCTTCTTCTTCAAATAGAACCAGATCTTGCGAAGAAGATTTTAAGTCTGGGCTGGACGTGGTGAATTTTGTTTCGACGAAACACTCCTGTGTTGTCTTCGCCTTATGAGCTGGTGCTATGTCTTGTTGAAACACCTGAGGCTTATTTTTGAACATAGTGGTGCCAAATGGTTTCACTATCTTGTCGAGAATATCTTCCTGGTACACTCTGGCCTCCGTTTTCACACCTATTTAAAAAAAAATGGATATCAGTAGGACCTAGGTACGACACACCCAACCAAACCATCACTGTTGCAGGATCATGGTCTCGCTGGACTCGGAAAACTTATTCACATGCTGCAGCACGGGTTATTGCATACACTCTTTATCAGTCTGTTGAGGTGTTCTTCAACTGTGAAAATTTTCTCATTTGTGAACAAATTTCTCGATGCTTGTTGTCCGCGTACTGCTGCAGGAGTAGCTTTGATCTATCACGTCACATTCTTATCTGTGGCCTTTAATCTTGAATAGTCTCAACCAAACTTGACTTTAAGCCTCTATGTGTTTTCCAACACATAGTTAAGTACAAGCTATGGTCTGCTGATGAAGGAAAGTCGTGCTGTTTTTCGAAATATTTTAAAGCTACTAATTGTTTGGCTGCTGCAACGAATATGGAGGTGAGTAATATTACTTTAAATAAATGTTCCTTACGCTTTATAAGCAATTACAAACACTACTTACCAATACGGAGCATGTTGAATAAACTAGGTAGCCTCCTGTGGATGATCTAGCATTCAAACAATCAATCGCTTCCAATATGAGTTCTCTTTGAAGCGTAAAACATCTCTTTAAATCTGTTTCATCCTTGTTTGTCTTCACACTTGGGTCTTTGGAAACGACACCAGTGCCAGTACACGGAGCATCCAAGAGGACTCTGTCAAAATTACGCATCACCTAACGACAAGCAAACGAAAATTTATTACTTTTAAACTGCCGAAACGGAAAATATATTAAACAATATTACATAACTGCAAACCGTCAATATTTGTAAATACGTATTATTTAAATTCTACTTTGTTTTAAACACAATATAACATAGAGAGACTTCTTTTTATTGTCATCTTACTTAATGTATTAAATGTTCATTTACAATGTCATTCTAATTTTCATATAAAGAACAAAGTATCATATAATGAATTTTTTTCTAATGCTATCAGAAAGTGAATGTATAAATATATTGCTTACTGATCAGTAACTGACTGAAGTTTAAATCCCGTTTCTGTATCGAGATCAAATGAAACTGAACTTACTGCTCAATGTGGTATCCAAATTCTTAAGAGTTTTTATCTGGGACAACTAACTTCATCAGGAATCAAACCTGAGCCCATGCGCAATAATCAGTGAAACATTTTGTTAATACTATAAAACAGTTTTCCGTAAAATGTAATAATGTCTTTCCTAATTATTTTGAAATTTATAAATAAAAGAATGGTAATTAATACTAAAGACACACTTAAGAAACTTAATTTAGTAAATTCAACTTAAGAAATTTAATTTCATGACATTGGAAAAAGAACCATACTGTCAAGAAAAATTGATTAATCTGGTAGGCCACTATTGATCTTCATGCCAATTTGATCCTGATTTCTCAATCCGCATCTTTAAATAAATAAATAAATAATACAACTTTAGTGAGTACTGAACTTGACATAGGTTGACAATTCACCTTTACCTATATCAACCAAATTTGGTACGCCACTACCTTGGTCCTTTCTGGCTTGGTTTTAATATCAACTTTGGTTGAATCTATTAAAGCTGTTCTCTATTTTTTTTCTTTTAAAGAAAGTTTCATTGGTATCTGTTTTTAACCCTGACTTATTTCAACTCACTGTGTCATACTTATTGATCTTTGGTCCAAAATGGGCCCAAGTCGGTTTTGAAAGTATCTGATCTCAACTAAGTATGACACACCCCCTGCGTTGATCATTAATGACCTTTTGGCAAATTTTACTTTAAATTGGTCGAGACGTTCCTACGGCGAAAGACTACGGTGCTTTCAAGTCCTTGCCACTTCTTAAAGACAACTGTGTTAAGGAAACCAGATGGTTCACGTGCACTTTTGGTTTCATTTTCAATTATAGCTAAGGGTTCAATATTTTCGGTGTCAAACCCACAACAGGGTGGCAACTCTGGAAATGCTTGAATTAAGGGTATTAAACTTCGATTTAAACAGCCAGAAATACGGTGATGGCAGCTGATATATTGATTACATGTAAAGTTAAAAGCCATATGGCCAATCCTATGTAGGCGATAGAGTCATCATCATCAGTGTATGGGAAGCTACAAACACTCCTTTTCTAGTGAACTTAAAGCATAAGATTTCGATTTTTTCATAATAATTGGATACTCTGAATTCATGTTACACTTACATCAGAGAAGTGCTAAGCCAAATCGGGAATTATAAAAAAGACAAAATCAACTTAGGTGAATTTAAAGGAGCGCTAATCATCAGCAGATAGCAGTATACTTTTACTTATCTTTCCAATGTATTTTGTACGGAGTAATGTTAACAATTCAATGAAATTGACGAGACTGATGTTGAAACTTTGCCCAGAAACAAATTTAATCAATAATCAGAAAATAATCCGTGCTCTTTTGTAATATTTTGTTTCTTCCTTTGTCAAGAGTGTTTTACTATTGGAAGCATGCTTTATACGAGTAAAATTAAGTGCTTTCTACAATGAATAAAACAAAATTATTAAGAAGTGGGCGAAATATCCTTTGATTATTTATTGAAATTGTCTTTGGAACAAAATCTGATATTCATCTCGTGAGATTGCTTTAATTATTTTGTGCATTACCGTTTTCTGTGAAATACACTGGGGAAATGCTCCATCTATTGGCTTAAGGCGAGCCTCTACGCTCACTTTAAAAGATTAATCCTAGATATCTTGGAATACCTTAGTACAACTAATTGTGTATCTTAAAGTACATTATTACATTAAACGATAAGAGAACAGAAAACAAATACTGGTACAAGATTTCCGACTGAAACAAGATATTATCATCAAATAATAACATGTCAATAAAAATTAACATATTTCACTGTCGACAACAGTATACATATTCACAAGTATTTTTAAGGAAAACCAGAATTAGAAATGAAATTATATTTTCCATTTTAGTATCAAGCAGTGTAACAAATTGAGCCTTGCGTGCACGACATGACATTAGAGTCCCAAACCGTGACCGAAATGGCATTACAGTATATGAGTCGCAGCGGATCGGACCTAACATAATTTGACATCTGATAACTGGAGCTCCTACATGTGCAAAAAATATGAATTCCTAGAATCAGATGTAAGGTATTGCACCATAATTACTGAACTTTCCAAAAAACTGTGCTACTTTTTACAATTTTATTTCGATAAACGCAAATGCTATACAGGTTCATGAAGAAATTGTGCTGCTTATGGGCAAGGTACCTTAACAAAAGCAACAGCCGAAAGATGGTTCAGTCGCTTTCGTTCTCGCTCTTTTCATGTTCAAGATACTACTCGCACTGGGCGACAATCACAGCAAAAGTCGACAACAACTGGCATGTAAACAGTCATGATATCGCCAATGACGTAAACTTTCATCACCAAATAGTGTTGAACCATTTGGACAAAGTTGGCTACAAAAGAAGCTTCATGTTTGAATGGCACATGATCTGATTCGGAAACATTTACTTGAGCCAGTTTTTATATGCGAATGTCGACTGAAGCGTAACGAACTCAAACCTTTCTGAAGCGGCTGATCTCACAATGATGAAAAGTGGATAACCTACGACAATGTGCAAAAGAAAAAAATCATGGTCGAACAGAACAGAAGCTCCATAGTCTGTGGAAAGCACATACTGACGCCCAGGAAGATTATGCATTGCATCTGGTAGGATTGGAAGGATATTGTGCACCATGAGTTGCTGGCGCGACGAGCAGAACGATAGACTCGGATCTATAGTGTCAACACCTAGCGCGAGTGCACCTATCAATTCAAAAGAACGGCTAAGGTCAACAGAACGGGTGTTGTATATCACGCTGATAACTTCAGATTACATACATCTTTAACGGACCGTCAGAAACTGAGGGAACTTGGCTGGAAAGTTTTATTCCATCTACCGTACCTGGTACTGTCAGACTATCATTTGTTTCTGTCTCTGCAGAACGCCACGAAAGGTGTTAAATTAGTTTGAACAGAGGCATATGAAATGCCTCGACTGAAAGCAGGGAATTCGTGTTACTATTCGGTTCAAAATCTCTTGTCGTCGCGAATTCTGTCGAGGAATTTGAAGCTTAAAATATACAAAACGATAATCATGCCTGTTGTTCTGTATGATTGCGAAACATGGTCGCTTACTGTGAGGGAAGAACATAGACTGAAACTATTTGAGAACAAGATCCTGAGACGAATATTCGGACCCAAGAGGAACGGGAATGGCAGAAACTTCATAACGAGGAACTACATAATTTATACGGTTTACCCAACATTGTTAGGGTCGTCAAGTCTAGGAGGCTTAGATGGGCAGGTCATGTAGCTAGAATGGAAGAAAGTAGAAACGCTTTCAAAGTCTTGACTGGAAGACCAATCGGAAAACGACCATTAGGAAGACCTAGGCGCAGATGGGAGGACAATATTAAAAGGGATCTCGCAGAGATTGGAATACAAAGTTGAAACTGGATGCAGCTAGCTAAGGATAGAACTCAGTGGAGAGCTTTTGTGAACGCGGCATTGAACCTCCGGGTTCCATAGGCCACAGAGTTAGTTAGTTAGAGGCATATGAAAACCACGTGTCAATTTTTTGACCAAAAATGAAAATTCTACAGCGACGGGATTATGATGATATTGGAAAAATGGCAGAAGGCCATCGTACAGAATGATGCATATGTTGTCTTCAAAATGTTAGTTTTAAATCACAAACCTACTTTCAATTTTGACCTCTGAAGGCAACCTTATACTATCACAATATTTAAATACTACATTATATCTTAAAAAAAAAAAAAAAAAAATCTAATTGAAGGCATTCCTTGTTAGCCTGAAAAAGACATGTTTTGATCTAATTTTATTTTTAACATCCATGCAAGATTTAAGCATTACCTTTTGATATTTTCGTCCGTCATAGCAGCTCACGACACTATTAACAACTCCCAAACGATGAAAATTTCCAACTACAGCTTTCAGCCGTTCTTTGTTTACGTCATTCGCAAACAGCACACCAGTGTTCTTCATCACAGCGGCTTAAAATAGAGGAATAAATAAAATCATTGCAACCCAAATACTGGGTATTTACATTGTCAAAACTATATTGGAGCTTTTTATAACTATATTTGTCAGAACTGCGTTCAATCTCTTTTACAATTAATAATATTATCAAAACAGCAATATTTGGCTGATCCACTTTACCAGAGCACATAGATTTTTACCTCTATTAACATAATCGACATGTTTAATTAATACCTTTGAACTTAGCGATTGATACATGGAGTAATTAAAGCAGATACCTTAAACGATCCGGAAATGAACGAAATTTTATATTTAACCGAATTTTATAACAGAATTATATATATATATATATATATATATATATATATATATATATATATATATATATAAAATTTCGTTCATATATATATATATAATTCTGTTATAAAATTCGGTTAAATATAAAATTTCGTTCATTTCCGGATCGTTTAAGGTATCTGCTTTAATTACTCCATGTATCAATCGCTAAGTTCAAAGGTATTAATTAAACATATCGATTATGTTAATAGAGGTAAAAATCTATGTGCTCTATATATAAGAAAAACTCGACCTAGAATCGTTTCTCCCAACTATTTCACTTTCGAAAACAATTTACAAGGTAGAAGAGTTAACTATGAGCATTCCCAATCCTTCTCCCGCCACTGGCAAATATTGTTGCCATTATTTTACCATTATTTTTATGATATACATTCAGAATGAGACTTAAATTTGGTATTGTATTTGTAATTAAGTTGATTTTTAATAGTCCACTAAATACTGCTGTTGACAGTTTTGTTTGTGCCTCTCAATAACTTAATTCCAAGATTTACCCGTGTCCGCGTTTAACGATGGTAATTACTCTTGTAAGAGTTTTTTTTCATAAGATACGGGGATCTGTTTAAAACTTTCACCTCTTAATTTTTTTCCTTGTCTTTGCTAAATGTTTTTAAAAGTCTGATACAAATGTTTCATTTTTAGGGTCTAATGTCTTCCTTTGACCTGACCTAGTCTTTATTTTTATTTTTGTCACACCTATGTATCTTGATTTACTGTAAAACTGCTGTATCAGGACTCAAAATATTTAGGGACTAGCAAACAATACAGTTGAAGAGGTAAAGTTTTGCACAAATCCAGATTTCAACAGAGTCCAGATCTGGATCTTACTACCAACATTAAACACACACACAAGCGTAAACTTAAATTTAGGGATGAAATACTAAGAGGTACAACCAAAAATATCAGTTACGGTATTCGATTAATTACTAAAAATCTTTATCATTACAAATGCCATACGAAGTAATAGCAAATAATCTTTATAAACGTTACGTTTGATTCTGACCATCTATCAACTATATAAAAATGTACGAAATATGTCAAATAATTATACAGCTAAAATATTTGGTCTCGGATATTTTGGTGCAAAACTATAGTGTTTCAACTCATGGATATGTGTTCTGAATATAGTTCTGAAATTACACAGGCTATTAATTTTAAATTTTGTTCTCTACTTGCGGCTCATTAAAAAGTGAAGAAAATAAAAACGTTGAAGCAGCACCATATCAGTTTAAAGCTTAATGCATTTACTGTAGCTTATAACATTCTTAATAACTAACACACATCTAAACCCTAACATTTCCGAAGGGATAGGTTCGGAGGAAGGTAAGAGCACTACGGTATGGAAGACTAAGCTTATCCGAAGACAATAAAGGGCATTGAAGGAGGAATAATTGTAAGGTAATTCAGGTTTTAAAAGTAAGAATATTAGTCTATATATACATAAAAAATAACAAATATGTTTAAAACTGTTTTATTTTTCACATACTACCAATGGGTACAAAACAGAAGTTTGCTCTCCGGGCTAACAGGGAAATGAACGCCGGTCTCAACTGGTGCTGCCACACAACATGCAGGGTCCGGTTCTTCAACAGTTTCGTGGTAATGTTTACCAGTATTTGCACACAATTACAAATCAAATTTTGGTAAATTACATATGAAAATCGTATCCCTACCTATGTGTGATGCTTTGCCTCCTGGTGCCGCACATAGATCCAAGATAGTTTCATTTTCTTGAGGCGCTAAAGCCATTACTGGCAGCAGACTGGATGCACCCTAAAATAATTATGCACGATACAATACACTTAGTTCATTGAAACCATACCCACTTAAGGCATGTTCAATCCAGTACCAACCAAACACAGCATTACCCAACAATAACATTCCTGCATTTGACGTTTTCCTGCCTTTTACAACATTTCTAAAAGTGCCTTCAGTTTTCCTATATATACACAATGTATTAACATCCTTGTTTTTACGCTTATGAAATTTAAATTCTAGTTATTTATGGCACATCATGTCGATCTCAAGCGTCAAAGCAAGTTGGCATCACAGAGATAATACAATCGGTCATGAGAACAAAATCAGCCCACTCTGCTTCTCATTAAGGTGTTTTCGTGATCTGTATGCTACGTATTGGATTTTACTGCATTCACTGTACGAAAATCTTGCTTTGTTTTCAGCTGCATTATTCTATGTAGGTCTATCCTCTGGTCAGTGACACGATACGTTTACAAATGATATCAGAACGGTAAGAGTTAATGCTGAACTACTGTCTGAAGATGAGAAGGTAAGTTTATAACAGTTACTTAGATTATAATACACAGATGAGACACTGTGTATTATCCTATTCAATATTTTCGCACGCATAAGTTATGGAACATATGCACGATATGATGGTACACCATTTTCAAGTTACTTCTCAATTTCCGAAATTCACACTTTCCCCTGATTTCAGATTTACATAATTTTCCTTCTGGTCTCCTGTGTGCCTTAAATTTGAATTGCTAAGATGTTGGAATGATCTTCTGAGTTAATATTAGTAAATGGACGTTCATTTTATATGTTCAGAGGTTTCTAAATATAAGCGGATATTAACAGTTTTTATTTGCTTAGCTGAAAACAAGAGCCTTAATTTCTGTACAAATCATTTCTTGTTTATTATTAAAACAAATCTATACTTAGAAAGTTCTCCATCAAACATTTCTCTTCCTTTTCTAATATTGGCTCTCACGAATCTTTTTAGCAGTCGAAACTTAAGCCTCAATATAATATTAAAGTGTCGAAGAAAAAAACATTATTGCAATAACCATGCATCATATACGTTATCACCAAATATTATAGTAACGTAATTTGAATATTCTTAAAATATGGAGGAAATCATCAGTATGTCAAAGGGCCAATAATTTTATAATCGACGATAATTTCGTGTTAATAGAAAATATACCATGACTAAAAATATCTCTTAAGTTTTACATACATTTACACACAAGATGGTAACATCTCATACATCCAGTAACAGTATACAAAGAACATTATGTTGTTCAGAATGGATATAAATAAACCTAATAGTGGCTACTTAAATATTGATAAGGGGGGGGGGGGGAAGGCGATGGCTCAGTGGTAGAGCGTTCTCCTCCGGTGCTGGGGATCCCTAGTTCGATCCCAACTCGCGCCGTGTGGAATTTTTGCTGGACAAACACCGTGCTCATGGGTTCTCCCGTTTCCTCCCACTTTCTTCATTCCACCATTTCATTCATTTCTTATCTTCACCGTCTCCTTTAGCCGGCAAAAACACGGGACGTAAAACTCAAAGATTTCATTTCATTTTATTTTAAATATTGATAGTTCTTATGTGGAAAGCTGTGATTTATTGAGGTACACCTAAAAATAATTTGTACATATCAACTAGCTAGTTGAACACACCAACTCTGCAAGTCTATTTTACAGATTTGTGTTAATTTCTTTCAAATTTATTAGTTCTTTTGTAAGTTTGACAGATTTAAAAATTTTTCAATAACTTAAAAAAAAAAACGAACATATAAAAGTCGCAAGTTTATTGCTACCAGAAGAATAAGAACAATTAGCTTTAAAATATAACACATGATTATTTACAAATATACCGTATCTCTCCTCGAGTATCATAGCGCGAAATGTTAAAAATATAAAATTAGTAGTGTTTATCGTATAGAATCATAAAGAGAATTATCTGTGCATTTTATAGTTTGTGTCATTATTAGCTTCAATGATTTGACTACACTGATACAAACTACACTATACTTACACAAGTGACACAAACTTGTCGCTATCTGTATTATACTATTATTATTTACTTACGCCCTATAGAATAAAGGAGGCAAATGATTATTTTCTCCTATACGCTTTGGTTTGAGTGATCCAGAAGGTGAACCTCATTGAACAGTTTAACTTAAACTGATAAGTAATAATACACGTTTCCTACCCAAGAATATCAGTCTTTAACCATTCTCACACCTTCATTCTTATCTGTCTATCCATTCTCAAGAATTGGTCCTAAAAGTTAGTCAAAACTTCACCACGACCCTACACGCGGAAGTATAGGGAGCCCAAGGGTTGCCAGCTTCCCTAGAAAAGTTATCTTCTCGAGTACCGTTGGAGTACAGGTTGAAACTGCATCTATTTAAAGTTTCTTTCAATCCTCTTAACTAAGGGGTCGTTCCTTTACCCATCAAATTATCCTAATTACCCCAAAGCACGTTCCCCCCATATCTTTGAATTTGTTAGTAACTTAATAAATAAATAGAAACCTTGGAAAAGTACATTATTTATTACTTGCCAACTATGACAGTGAACATATTTCACAGCTCGACAAATATGACTCTATTAACTGAATTTCAGGTTTTTAGGTTCTTTAAGAAAATTCTTGGAACTGTCCATTAGTTTGAATTTTAGTAGAACTTGCGACTAGGCCCGGTATCCCGCTGATTATATCGGTGCACTAACCATTATGTTATTCAATTCGACTACGTAGAATTTAGTGTTAAATCATATCGTGTTCTCTAATTTACAAACATAAAGCTGACAAAGCTCAACAGTTATGATTGTGGTACAGTCCATGTTATCTAAATGGCTGAAGACCTGAAAAGTGATACTGCGTCGTCTACGTTCTATATCTTCTATACTACTTATTGTATTCGTACTATTCACAAAAATCTAAAAATACGAGCCCTAAGGAGATATTGCAGGTGCTAAGCGACCCTAACAGAGATTAAAATATACTTTTAAATAAATTAAACTTCTTTTTTCTCCTTACCTGAATAATGTAATGGCCTGCCAAGTATTCTGGCGTTGCTCCTAATGGCACTTGTGACGAATACACAACAAGTCCAACTTTCGTCCATTTTCCCAGAGGGTCTAAGTTGACTCCACGGTTTATCAGCGCCTGTAATTAAGATCATATCAATTTACTGACAATAACAACACTTTATGAAGTATTAATTAAAATTTAAACTAGTACGCAGGGAATCGATTATACTATTAATTACCTACCCACGTATTCTTGCAAAGTAATTCTGAAAATTCAAGATATAAGAAACAACTGTTTCTTTGTAAGAACCAAATCTCTACATTGAAAAAGCCATAAAAGAAATCACATCCACCCACAGTGTAATAATAACTGTTCACGTATAAAAAATACACACTTAGGTTTGCGAACAATGAGAATAAATTAGCAGCAGCGTTTAAATGAAATCACGAGGAGCTAAACAGAGATTACAATTAGAATTAAGAATTACATTTCTGGGCTGTTGGAATCTAAGGCCATTTAGCCCGTCTCGGAAATGAGGGATGACGTTCCTCGACGAATACACTTTCGGATGAAAGGGAAGGAAGCGGCATAGGACCATTATTCGGTACCATCCCGGCATTTGCTTGGTGTGAATGAGGGAAACCCAGGAAAACCTCACTCAAGATAGCTGGCCTGAAAAAAACTGTTACACTTGTTCGACCGACGAATTAAACAGGGGAAACAAGAAAAATGGAGAAAAAAAGGAGAACTGAATAGGAGTTTGCCTGGTGGAAAAGGTGAATGAATTTTGTTATTCAGAGAGTTATATAACAAGTGATAATAGGTACAAATAAGATGTAAAATTGAGAAAATAGCTCAAGCGAAGAACGCATTTGAACGAAAACGAAAGCTTTTTACTGGAAATATCGAGATAGAACTGAAGAAAAAGCTAATAAAAGCATATTCATAGAGTGTATTGTTGAATGGATGTGAGGCAAGAATTACAGAAGAACGGAGAATAGAAAGCTTCTAAATGTGGCACTATAGAAGAATGCTAAAATTAAAGCCTGTAACAAACATCTTGGCATTTCAGCTAAACGAATAAAATGCAAGCTCTGACGCGATGTTGCCGAATGCTAAGGGGTGTGGTTATGGCTAAACAGACGGAACTACAGCGCGATCAGGTGGCAAAGGATAGACGTGGATGCGTACAAAATAAATGTGGCAATACCGCTGGCCTCTCATTTGCTAGCTGCATTTAAAGGGAACTTGGAGCGCCGCATTCAAATGCCAAGATATTTGTGATACAGTTTAGATGGGTGAGCAAGGATCAAATCAAAGTGTCTTGGAAACTTTAGGAAAATATTAATAATAATAATAATTTTCGGACAATGATTAAACACGTTATGAGACATAATAGTGGAATTAATGGAGAGAATGGTAGGAGGAAAAATACTGGAAAACAGACCACGATTGAAATATACAGTGTGTCCCACTTAAAACCGGTACTCCTCACTTCCATATCAGCACATAAGTTCTCTTCAGATATCCGAGTCATTCTATGCACAATAACCAGAAAGTGAAAAAGAATATGGCGCCTTTTAATAAGATAGTACCATCGCTCACACACGTCCAGAGTATGACCCGTAATAGTGAAATGTTTCCCGAAAACAGGTTAATCAGCAAAAATGTATGGCTTTCGCGATTGGCGAATTCAACATTTTGTGATTTTATTTTATTTATTTATTTTCTTTTTTATGGGGAGCTCTAAAAAAGCAAAGTATACGCTAATAATCCTCACACGATAGACCTACTGAAAAAGAGCATTACAAAGAGATAAATAGCATCTCTTCTGAAGAATTACAACGTACTTCTCAGAACATGCTATTACTAGCCCAGCAATACCTCGATGTTGTTGAATGGCAATTTCAGCATTTGTTATAAAATGGATTTATTATTATTATTATTTTACAAAGGTAGTTCGCATAAGACGTAGTAATATAGCGACACATGCTTGAGTTTATGTTATTTACATATGAAGTAGTGTAAAATATGTTTTACGTAAAAGGCAGACAATAAGTCGTACCGGTTTTAATGTGGGACACTCTGTATAAGGACAGAAAAATACAAGGAAACAAAAACTGGCTTAACAACCCTGAATTCAGTACAGTCTCTGTAATGTCTTCCTTCTTGCGTGAAAAAGAAAAAAAAAAAAAACTATTCGATTACTCACAAGCTAGTTTTAAGTTGAGAAACGTGTAACTTGTAGATTGATATTGGAAATTCTATACAATCTAAATATATAGTGTAAACAATATAATTCACCTGAGCTAAATCCCTCCTCCTCGTTTTCAAGCTGTTAGTCCTTATGGTAATTGGTCTTTGAACCTCACTGGCTTCCAGAAATTCATGAAGTTCTGACAGGGGGAATAACTGCATTAACTTTTCCATGAGGAATTCGTTATAACTGTAGTATACACACAAATCCTTCTTCAGGAGATCAGTGTATTCAGAACGGGATCTGCAAAAAGTAGACAGAAATGGTATCATTCAGGAAATATATGGAGTCTATAAACCGAAATATCATACCATTAATTTCCGATTCCAGCATCCTGTGAACTCTTGAGCATGTACAAGAACTCTCCTTCCATTCGCTCATTAACTACCCTTATTCTTTTCCTATCTTATGCCTTCATCCTATTATCTGTTCCTTGGCCTTCGTGTGGCAGTTCTCCTGGCACTTTTATGCGTAGGAACTTCTTAGGTAAACTTTACCCTTTCATTATATCTACATGTCCATATCAGCAAAGCTCTAAGTTTTCTACCGTTTTTCAGACATATTCCTTGGCTCTTATTTGATATTTTTTCTTGTTTTTTCGAGCACACTTCTTAGCAGTGTTCGAAAAAAGTTCTTCTAACCTAGGTGCCAGTTTCGAAAACCAAGCACCATAATACAAATCCAATTTGATACATAGGATTACATGTTTTGGCTTTAAATTAGCTAGGTGCCAGACTTGTATTCAGTCACCATGGCGACCTCGTGCCCGTGATATTTCGGGCCCTACTTCTTAGTAATCATCTTTGACGCCTGAATTTTTTTCCACTTTCTTTGCGTCATTATCCATGTTCCGGCTGGTTGCTTTCAGGAGCGAGGCATACGACATGTGGACTGGAGCTTAACGAAAGATTCGAACCAGGGTCTCTCACGGGTTAAACATATAACCATGAGAGAACTCACCCGTTTGTGTATGAAGCAAAAATATTTTTAATCTCTCAGATATATTCCAATGCAAGAATGATCTAGTCCCATTATAACTTCTCTCATTCTGCTACCTTAACTTGTTCCACTCATAATGTTACCTTTCTGCCCTGTTGAACTTAGATTCCTGGCAAGAGAAACAACGGGTCAGTGGTAGAGTGCTCATCTCTGGAACGTGTGTCCATAGGTCGATCAGAGCTCACGCCAAGTGGGCTTTATTGTGACAAACATCGTGTGCGTGGATTTTCTTAGGGTTCTCCGTTTCCTCCCACTTTTTTCATTCCACCAATTTTGTTCATCATTACAAATTCCCTTGACCTTGGAACATAACCGTGGAACTTAAAAGAAAAAGAAACAAACCGAAGATACCTGGGTTTAAAACCACAGGATACGACAGAATGCGAGAAATTACTACGATCTACAGCAAGAAGTTCGCCACCACCGGAAAACACATTTCCAATTACGGAAAGTATATGAACTTTCTTTTGTCTGTCATAGTATGAAACTGACTAAAAGTTGATATTTGGCAGAACTTACTATTATTATTTGCTTTTTTTAGAGGGGAGAATGTGATACGAATACCAGAAATTAGAAACAAGTAAAATAACCTTCACTGAGTAGAGTTTCGGCTTAATGTACTATGTTTATTCATTTAGACTACAAAAGACGGATGATAAACTTAAGTAAATGAAGAATAGGTGAAATTACAGTAATGAGAAAATCCATGAATCTGGATGCTGTCTACCACAAACTCTCCCCCTTCCTTGAAAAGTTTTCAAGACTCATAAGAAATGTTTTATTTTATAACGAACCAACATAAAAAAATACTAGCACTCAGACAATATTCTGGTATACAATAATTTCAAGCACAGTATACCACCAGCTCTTTAATGACAGATTCGGATTCGATTTGAGTGGAAGCACATGCGATTCGCATCGTCCTTCAAACAAATAGCAGAAATCAATACTTTTTCATTTTATGGATCTCACCTTCTGTATTGAGCAAGTGGTAAATATAACCTGCTTTAATATATATACAGTATATATTACTAAGTATTATTATTAGGAACCTACCTTCCCTCTTCTCTATACTTTTTGAAATCAGATAAAACGAAGGTGACATCTTTTATTCTCTGCTGAATTTCCGGTATCCCAAGAGGTTCGCCACTATCGCCTTCTGGAAAAGTGAACACATCCTGCTGAGCGATGTTCAACTGCAGCTCTTCTTCAGCTAGTTTCCTACAATTAGATAATAATTATAAGAATCTGAGGGTCACAGAGCTGATTTGTAACAGTATCTCTGTACAGGATGTCGAATTCAGGACAAGAAGAAATATACTACAGAATTTATTTTTCCCGTTTCATTTTAAAAATCTAAGACTTCATAACTAATGTTTGGAGGAAAGAAAGGGCATAATGTGGCACTTTAAATCTTGAAAATTGCACTTTCTTAAATAAATAAAAAAAAAAAAAAATGTACAGTACAATTACTTAGCTTCTAGTAAAAAAAATTTTTATAGCAATTTTTAGAGAAAATAAATAACAATACTAAAAAAACCTCCCTTGTCAGTTCAGACAAATATATGCATTAAAGACAGTTTCCTCACCAAAAATATTAAGATAAATTATATTCAACAATGAAAAAGAATATTATATATAAACTTCAATCGCTTTACGATTTTCCTTTGCACTTACGCCTTTATTACTTCGTAGTTTCTAAGACTGAATTTTAAAATATTGTACGAGGTGGCATTCTCTCATTGTTAACATCAAATTTATTATTAGAAATAAATCACACTACACACATTCTAAGTGATTAAGTAGTGGACTCATCTAAGTGCCTGGAGAATGTTACGTAACATCAATGTTTCAAGTCCTAGGCTAATCCCTGTTCACAACAGTTGAAGTTAAAAGAGGTGTTTCTTTTCTTTTTACTTATTCAAAACATATCGAATATCTTCCACTAAAGTGTACATGTTGGAGAGAAATGTACTGAAAATACCACTGCGATATTGATTTCAATCTATCTGCATCAATTATAAACTTCACTATTAATAAATAAATAAATAATACTTATCCTCAAGAACTTGAATGTACACTCATGTCCAAAATGATTATCGCATATCTACAACTGTCTTCTTCCAACAATATAATACGTTAATGATTTTGCAGGGTACTTTTAATACTGATACTATGTGTATAATCGGGAAGTGTATATTTGTGGTAAATCTCATAGCAAAAGAATTACAAATACGAAAATTAGAATGAGTAAAACAGAATGTTGCTAAATGGACGAGAAAGTTTTATTTTCGTTCCCATTGTTCTTATTTACTGCTCGTTTGACATGAAATTTGTCACGCACATGTCTTTGCCGATTATACACATTCTAACATTATAAGAAATACCGGGCGAAATCGTTATCAAATTATATTCCTACACGAACATATTTATAGACATGCGACAATAATTTTGGACATAAGTGTACATGAATGTACTTCTGAGCTCTAGAACTAAAACTCACAAAAATGAATTAGCATTTACCCAACGTATAACTACACAGGAACATACAATACGTCTAAACCATCATTATTACCAGATCTTAACAGTTATATATGTTCTTAATTTTCAGTTGCAGGTAGCAGACACAATACATTGATTAAACAATTCACCTAAGTTATAAAACTATTTAAGCATTGTTAAAATCATGTAACAAGATAAGTTATTATACTATTACATCTTATTCTTTGAAAATTCCGTATATATACTAGTAGCTGGCATATCCGCATTCGGTGTACGGGGTCTCGGGTTCGATTCCCGTCGGGAAACCTTGAAATCTGAACGAATTATGGTGGTTCGGATCTAAACTTAAACTTCAGGTTTACATTTCATATGAGGTTGATGCTGACAACCGACGCTAAGCTCCAATCAATAGACTTGGCATTTGGAGAAAATTTAATTTCGTAACAGAAAAATTAGGATATAGATACCTAATTCAAAGTTTAACAGTTTACTGGATAATAAGAAATTGTATCACAAAATGTTTAACAAGATTTAAGTAGCTTAAGTAGCCTTTGTTCAGCGGTTTGGTCAGTTTATTGTATATGTTACCTGCACTTTAAAAATAAGACCTGTGATTGCTTCGACTGGTACCAACGGACTTAAAATAGCATATGTTACAGTATAGTTATACGTTGTGTAAATATTTGTTCATTTCTGTGCATCTTAGTTTTAGAATTCAACTACTATACCTGTAAATAAACAGTCACATGTATCACTAAATGTGTAACATTAAAATTGCCCTACACAGTTTCGACACATACACATGTTTTCCTCGGTAGACTGGAGTTAAGTTTTGACAATATGTGTCACTTCTTTTGTTAAATCTGTTACTTTAATTGTGTATTCAAGTTTTTGAGGATTTGGTGTTTTATGTGACATTATTTCATAATTGACGCACTTAAGTGGTGATATACTGAAAAACCATAGTGCAATCATACGTAATTTCAGTGTATTTCTTTCCAATGTGTACACTCTGATGGAAGATGATGTGAATAGGTAAGGAGATACTTCTTCAACTTCGATCAACTTGAACATGGGATCAGCCCAATCTTGAAATAGTAATGTTTCATACGATTCTTCTGGCACGTACGTAAATTGGGCCGCCGTGGTTCAGTGGTAGAGCACTGATCTCTGGTGTGTGGAGTTCCTGGTTCTATCCCCGTTCGCGTTGTGGGTTTTGAGATATATAAACGCCGTATATGTGAGTTTTCTCGGGATTATTACGTTTCCTCTCACCTTCTACATTTCACCATTTTATTCAATATCACCATACTGTCTCCTTTAGCCTCGGAGCATAAGCGTAGGACGTAAAACTTTCGTGAATTAGTTATTCAAATTGTCAGTTAAGAAACACAGTATTTTCGGAAGAATATCAATTTTGTCTTAATCCCTTTCACTGGAAATCTAGACTTAGTGGTAATCAATAAATAAGTGTATGGATTATGTAATAAAATTCCAAAATGTCCAGATGCTACTTTAGATAATTCCGGAACAATCCCTAGCCTCAAACGGTATGCCTTACATGAAGCTGTGAAAAGACGCCAGTACAAACCACAAGCAAGCGAGAATTTAATTTACAGACAATAATGATGGACTGAAAACTAACCGTGACCTTTTTGATCGCTCTGAAAAACTTAACCCAAAGTCTTCTATGAAAACAAAGAAAGACCACTACAAATCAGTAAAATTAATATTCTTCACAAACACAAGGTTTTCTATACAAGTGAACATACTAGGCCTAGAATTTTAAGATGGTACCTCAAACCGTAACGGAAATAAAATGAAATTAAATATTTGTTTAATGTCGTACAATTATGCCCTTTGCGCTGAAAGAAACGGATTGATTGATTGATTGAGGATTAATGGGACGCCAGCATCGATGTCATTCGTCCCTGTTACGAAGGATGCTTAATGAAAGTGAACGGTTATGTAAAATTGGTAGAATGAGAATGTAGGAGAAAATGGAGAAAACGAGAAAGTTCATGTTGTTCAACACGAACTCACATGGCATGGGATCAAACCACAGGTGCACTTTGTGCCACTGCACCACCGTGCTCCCTTAAAAGAGGACATATAATGAAAAAAAAAAAAACTAATTATATTTTTAAAGCATGTATAAAACAAATTCGAAAAATTCAAGAAATTAAAACTTACTTATCTTCCGCTTCTTTCTTCCTAAGCTTTTTTGCAGCTTTTTCAACTGGTAAAAGATCATCGTCATCACCATCATCATCATTATCATTATCTGAATCTCCTGATTTCACTCCAAAATCATCGTCGTCTGGAAGGTCGGAGTCCTCATCTTCATCCGTGTCCAACTCACTGCTACTCAGCTCACTTAACTTCACTAAACCTTCGCCATCTTCTTTGTCCTCTTCGGCAGAAGAATTCACTTCATCACTCCCACCCTCACCAGTACTATCATCATCACTGACATCATCATCGGAGCCGAGGGAAAGTTTCCTTTTTTTCGTGGCGGGCTTAAGCCATAACTGGTTGTCATCAGTGAAACCAATTTCAGTTTCATCATCTGTTTTCTTTCCTCGCTTTTTACTCTCCTTCACAGGCTTCTGTGCTACAGGCAGCTTATTATTACTCAAATTGATTTTCTCCTTATTTACGAAACCATTTACAAGTTTGGGAGATTTTTCACTCGCTTCTGAAAAATGTAAAGATACATATACTTGGAAAATACACAAACAACTTATTTCCAATTAAATTAAACTCAATGAAGCACCCAGATGGTAACGGCAATTTCTTCTCGTTAAGTGAGATAAATATGTAAAGACAGTTACTCACAAAAATTTAACTTACTTGCATCTACGTAGAACACGACTTCAAAAATGGTGAAAATATAACTTACTTTAAATAACACCAATTTTCGACAAAGACTTCTTGTAATAGTCATTCAAAGAACATTAAAATTATCTCTGGAAACTGTCAAAATATGCAGTTCTACAAGATATAGACATTCTTAAGAAGAAGACAAGGGGACACTGAAAGATACCGTCATTTGCCGTCACCATTTGGGTGTTTCAATAATTTAAATATCTAATTATTAATATGCATCCACTGCGTCATTAAGTAAATTTATTTTTACTTACCGATTAATATTAAATTGCAGAACACATTATTGTATTGAACTTTATTTTTTTATTTTTTTAAGTTTCACGTCCCACGTCCCATATGTCTGCTCTTCAGGTTAAAGAAGACGATAAAAATAAATGTTAAAAAGGACATTATGTAGCATCCGTGCTCTGAGAGGGATTCAAACCTACTAGAGACAGGTTTTTCAATTACTAACCTAATGCTTTATACCGCTTAACCATCCCGTTCGGCAGGATTACATTACAATACAACTAATTAAACTAAACTAATTAATTTGGCCTACGAAACCCGGAGATTCAATGCTGCGTTCACAAGAGCTCTCCACTGACTTCTATCCTTAGACAACTGGATCCAGTTGCTACTCTGTATTCCCATTTCTGCGAGATCCATCTTAATATTGTCTTCCAATCTGCGCCTAGGTCTTTCTAATGGTCGCTTTCCGATTGGTCTTCCAGCTAAGACTTTGAAGGCGTTCCTACTTTCTCCCATCCTGACTACATGACCTGTCCACCTGACCTTCCTAGATTTGATGACCTAACAATGGTAAACCGTGTAAATTATGTAATTCCTCGTTATAAAGATTCCTCCATTCCCGTTCCTCTTGGGTCAGAATATTCTTCTTAGGATCTTGTTCTCAAATACTTTCAGTCTACGTTCTTCCCTCAGAGTAAGGGACCATGTTTCCCAACAATAAAAACAACAGGCATGATTATCGTTTTATATATTTTAAGCTTTAAATTCCTCGATAGAATTCGCGATGACAAGAGATTTTGAAATGAATAATACCACGAATTCCCTGCTTTTAGTCAACATTTAATTTCTTCTAACATTAATATGATTTTCGTCTGAACATATAATGAGTGGGTTAAAAATTCCGAGCCATAGGCCAACTTCGATAACACTAAAGATGCGAAAAAAACGTAAAATTGTTGGAAATATGTACTTCCCAATCTAAAATGCACAATTGCAATTTTTTTCAATTGCATAAGCCGTTTACGCTCCAAACTGGTACGGCACCCTATGTTAAAATGGAACGTAAGGCCACGCAAAACTGACGTGGCGAACGTGCGCATTATATTGTACGGGAACCTAGAATACCTCAAATTGTAAGGGAACACCTCGAATTCCTTTCTCAACAGTACGATTCGTACGGCGAGAGCCCGAGGAAAAGCCTACTGAGCTGGTTTTTCACTAAACAAGGGCGCCATACCAGTATGGGCCCCAAACTACTAGCGTTATTGGAAAACTTCTACAGTTCTAGACTGAAAACTGTATTCCCAACAACTTCCCTCTATTTCCGTTTTTCGTATCATTAATCGTAACTACCTCTCTTTACGAAATTTGGTTGATTCAGAATTTAACTTTGCGTTCCGCACTGATGCTATATAAGACATGCACGTGCACATACAGCTTAACATAGGATCTAAAGTACATGACTTTCCACTGAGAACAGAATCCGGATCTCCCACGACGAAGGCGCGTATGCTAATCATACAGCCATGACGGAATTCTGCAGAAAATATATGAACGCGGAACTGGCAGTCAAGACAAGACGTTCCTCACACTGCTTTACTCCGGTACATTCCATTCCTTTTATTTTCCTGACGTATTCGTTATTTTTACTCTCCGTGACCAAAGCTCTATGTGAGAGGCCAAAAAATGAAATACAAAGGATTTTCAGGAATCATAATTGCATATAATAAGACGGGAAAAAACATCTGGAGCGATTGGACATTCGCCCCCCATCTCACCTCGCGATTGGATAGGACTGAAAGTTACCGCCTATTTTTTCAGCACTGAGGCTATCATGAGACATGGATCTACAGCTTAACGTGGGATTCGAATCTAATGAGCTCGTGTCGGGAATCGAACTCAGATCTATGCAGAAGACGTATACGCTAACCATACAGCTACCACGGAGCTCTCCGTAAGCTTGATGGAATTCTGTGTATGCTACTGTAAGCCACGGTTACCTAGTCATTTCTGATCACAGTTGGATACTACTATATTCCCGAAACCAAGTATGTTTATTTGCTTCAAACATGGCTTCTCAACGCAAGTAGTCATATACTTCAGACATCTACAAAGACATTTTAACGAAGACGATTAAAGCAGAAAAGATACCTTTCTCAGTTCGATCGATTTCTTTAGCCTTTATATCACAGACGAGCACTGAAATTAAAATATAGAATATAGTATACTCTCTATAACCGCCCCCCTTCAAGTAAAAGTCATTTTCGTTGTCAGCTGCGCTTGGTGCTGCATAATTTACCGTACACCAATAAACAAATTGCTACGAGTCGCCCGTACATTAAGCAAAAAATAAATTCGATTGCAGTCGACACCATGGTCACTAATAAATGGCAACTACGCATTCAAGAAATAACTTGAAAATACATAAAAGAAAGTCACAGACTTTTAATAGTAGATTTTCACATTATTTTAAAGCCCAAATGTGTTCATAAAATACAGCACTGTATTTCATTATATATCATACGTTTAATCACAGTTCAGTTTTGTGCTTTTCTTTAATCAATACATAATACTGTGTAAATAAGTGTATTGAGTATTCATGATAATGTAGGGTTCTTTATTCTACATAATATTTCGTTTAACTGACCATCACTAGAGCAGCTTGTGGCCGGAAATTCCGACTTAGTAAGTTAAATTTATTGAATTAGAACACTTGTCTTTTTTTTAAACCATTATCAGGATGTCCACTAAAATTCCAAGTGAAATTTCGTGACCTTTTCCTTATCAAACCATAAAATTTTATAACATTCAAAAACTAATAACAGTACTTTTATTCTTTAGCACTTATCTTTATCTTATATCTACTTTCAAAGGCTGTTCCCTGGAGCGATAAAAACTTGGTGTTTTCTCACATCACTTTCAGTATATTCACTGTATATAGTCTGGTTTTGCGATTTGGTAGCGTCTGAAGCGTGCTTTGCTTGCGACTTGGTAGCATCTAAAGCCGACCACAGACATTTCTGGCGCTGAATTTTGACGTTTAAAAGGAAATTTAGTCTCTACTTACATTTGTACAGATTAAAAAAAAAAAAAAAAAAAGTTGTCACCCAAAAGCTAAACTTTTTCTTGACTTTCACGACCGATTTCTGATTTCGTGACATATTCTAGAGATGCTATACAACTTACGAGCCCTGAAACGGTGATTGCCGCTTTAACTGACTTCATTTGTTATCAAACCAGGGTCCGGATCCGTGGTGGTCGGTTAACAGACAGCCTACTGTAATTGCTAGACAGCAAACACTCTAACATGGAGTTACCGTCAGCCACAAAAGACAAACCAAAGATTTGAAAGAACGCTTGAAGAAAACTACCTCTCTGCTGCCGTTCCTCCTTCCTTCTCTCTCGCTGTTCCAGACGCTTTTTCAAACGTTTGAATTTCCGCTGCTTTTGTCGATGAGTAAGCTTCTTTCCATCTTCATCATCTTCTGTATAAAATAAAATAAATAATAAAGATATATATTTTAAAACAACACAGTGTTAGAACGATTAATTATATTGTCTGTATTTAGTCTTACTTCCCTTTTGCACCAAGCAACGTAAAAATCATGAATCTACAACGACAATAATAATATATAGCTTCCACGCACATAAACACTCACTGGGAAAAATGGGATTTTTTACTGCCAACCTATTATATAGATTCTAGGCATTGGAGAACCAAGAGAAAAAAAAAAATGAAATGAAATCTTTGAGTTTTACGTCCCACGGTTATGCCGGTTAGGCTAAAGGAGACGGTGATGATGAGTAATGAATGAAATGGTGGAATGAAGAAGGTGGGAGGAAACGGGAGAACCCCGAGAAAACCCACGCACACGGTGTTTGTCCACCACAAAGTTCACTTGGCGGGAGAACCAAGAGATCCTTTTGAATAGAAGAAATAGACCTTCTCTGAAAGCGTAGGGTTCCATTTCAGTTTATCCAGGACATTTAACCCAGCATCGTGGGCCGCGGTGGTTCAGTGGTAGAGCGCTCACTACTGGTGCATGTGGCCTTGGTTCGGTCCCTGCACGCGACAAGTGATTTTTGCGGTGGAAAAACACCGTGTGCGTGGGATTTCTCGGAGTTCTCCCGTTTCCTCCCACTTTATTCATTCATTTCTAATCCTCACCGTCTTCTTTAGCCTAGCCGGTATAAATGTGGGACGTAAGAATTTATTCTATTTCGTTTATAACCCATCATCTCAGATTTAGGTACATAAACGTTTCGAGAGTGGTTGGAGCGGGGTCCCCTATCAAATAAGTATATGTCCTGCGACATCAAAAGTTACAAAACGCATACAAGAATACTTCTTTCCTGTACAAGTTGCCATACAAAGGGGTACCTATATTTATGAAATATGAACTAATCTTAACAGAAAATGAGAAAATTACTGCCTTAGAAAAACTTTTTTATGAGACTAGTTCCATTAATGGGTGCAGATTGGCTTCAGAGGGTCCTAGTATATGCAGTTCATATAACGCGTATTACCGGTAACAGAAATAGAAACAAACTTGTGCTAGATGGTCATTAGAACCACGAATGCCATCTAACCGAGTCGAGGCAGAAGCGCAGCAAGGGTCCCAAGAGGTAGCAAGGAATAGATTCGTAGCGAGTAGGCGCGTTAGCTTCGGTGGGTATACGCATAAACAAACACAGTTGAAAGTGCCCGCTATCTCGCTGCCACTCGGGTCCTCTGCTGCACTCTTGCATTGACTCTGTTAGATAGCTCTCGTGCTTTTCCGCGAGTCACCTAGCACAGATCGCTTTGTATTTTTACACTTTACTTTAGTTTCTATAGCATATCTTGGACAGTATTTACACTCAAAACGGTCAAGTGCATGTGCACTGAGGAATTCATAAGAAACACTGTCTAAGCTAATGACAACAAATTTCCTCATACTTCAAAAAAAAGTTAACTTGCATACACGGCACTCAAGGCGAAACACCTTAATTATGTGCATGTCAGAGGAAGAGAAATTATATTTTCAAGCAATTTCTTGAGTAAACATTGTAGTTAATATCTGCAAAGTATACCCTGCAGACAGTTTACGCTCGTATTATCAACCTACACAATTATTTGGCCAGGAGCTAGGAAAATAACTTGTATCTGGTGGTGCCTCTAAACATTACCTACTAAAAAAGATACAGACATGCGCCAACGGGAGATTCTTTAAGGCATTTATGTTATTTCCAGAATGAAATGTTTTGCTATTAAACGAATTTGATTTTGGAATCTTGATCTGTACGATACTTTACATTTCTTTTAAACAGTACGAACGCGAAAAAACTACTGAAGATTGGTTCAAATATAGTTATCGTACTTACTGAGGTGTTTTGGGAAAATAGGATCTTTTTGCTTGCGAGCTTTTCTTCCAGGCCCTCGTTTTGGTTTCTCTGCAAAATTTGCCTTTCGACCCATTTCTTATATTACTAGAAATATGTAACTATTTACAGATTTGAAAACATGGTCCACATTTCACGCACTTCGAATGCACAATTCCATGCGTGTGTGTTTGTGTGCTACTGTTCACTGTCTCGTATCGTTTTCTTCTTCTTTTTTCTCTTCTTCAAGAAAATTTTAACTCCTGCCTCCAAGGCAATTAAAAAAGATGGACCTTTGGCCGCCCCACCATTGCTTCCGAATGCAATTGCGAATGCGAATGCGAATGCGAATTTCCCAGCACGTGCAAATAAATTGGAGTCCCTCGACTAGTTCCGACCTGCGAATAGCGAAAACCGACGAAAAGATGCGAATGCGAACGATCCCAACATGCTGGGATTGTTCGTCCGAATTCATGCGAATGGAGAGTTGTCTGCAGAGAAATTGAGCGCTACATGAGAGAAGAAAGTTTGTTTTGCGTGAAAGCGTACGACGTTGTGAGGTGCGGAGATGAAAATAAAAATAAAAACAAATAAATGTTGATGATTTAATAAATTGTGTTTTTGATAAAGTTCCATTGTGGATCCAGGCTCATCCAAATTACCACAAACCATAAGTCGTGAACAAATTACGGGGAGTTGTAAGTAAAGAACTTGGAGTGGAAGGTATGTATTCTTTTTGTTTTTTCTTTAAAATATGAATATTTAATTAATACCTCATTGTTCCTCAAATAATGAATTTACGAATACATGTAATTATTGACTAATATGTTTGAAATAGCAAAAATTGGTTTTTTACTCATGGAGAAAATTTTCTTAGAAATTGGTTGATTTTGCAATCTCTAATTTTATTTAGTTAATTTATTTTAAAGTGAAAATAGCGGTTACCATAGAAGCATAATAATAACAGGAGCGACATTCACTCTATTTTGCACACAAAGGAAATTAATAGATATTATTATTATTATTATTGTTATTATTATTATTATTATTAGTATTATTATTATTGCTCTGAAAACTTTGAGATATGAATTTTGAAGCAAAAATATTTCACATCGAAGGTTTGAAAGAGACATTGCAACTTGATTCGCATTCACAAAACTTCGGATGTAGTAGAGGCACATGAATTCGCAGATCGCATTCGCATTCGGATACAATGAAGCGCGACCTTATGCAGAGTCGTAATGACACGTGATTAGTGAATACTAAAGAGTTCGAGTATATTTCATGCAATAGGCAGGCGATTAGTATGGTTTTAATCATACGTCAAAACGACTCTGCATAAGGCCCAAAAGAGAAAGAGAAAGATGGACGCACAAGAGAATATGACCAGCAGTAATCAGGGGACACAACAAGAAGAGAAGCTATGCTGAGAGAAACAAGGGCGGATAGGACCACCGGGTTACCGGGCGTCGCCGGTGCTCCTCCCTCAATGAAGAGCCCCCAAGATGTAATATATAAAGGGAAATTTTGGACTGAATGAACCAAAGTTTAAATTGTGAAAATCGATGTGGCGTTGTGGAAAGAAAGCAAAGCTACTAGAAACAGATACTGATACCTGCAAAAGGCTCACATCCTAATTTCGTGCCTCCAAACCTGTAAAACTATCAACCACTGACTCACTGCCAACAAACTGAATACTATTGAACTTAGCGATCATACCTCATCTACTACGAATGTTTTGTCAGAGTGGAAAATGAACAGTAAAATTTTAGTTTCATGAATGCTGAAATTGGTGCTCCCACCACATCAACTACGAATGTCATTGACAGAGTGGAAAATGAACAAGAAGGATACACTTCCATGAATCTTAAAATTAGTGCGCTTCCAACATCAGCTATGAATGTTGCTGTCAAAGAAAAAAATTAACAGAAAAACTCCACTTCTAGTGATTCCACTCGGAAGTCAGTGAAAACATTGAAAGGCGTGATGCAAGAGAAAACAGAGCAATGAACTACTTCATACGTCCACAAGGGAATGATACAGGCCCGTATCCACAGGGGGCTAGGAGGGCCGGCCCCCCTAAACTTTGGCTGGCCCCCTAAAAGTTTCACGGTAGGCTTGCAAATGAACTATAATATGGTGATGAAGTATAATATGATTGGGTCGGTCCCCCTACCTTCTACCGCCCTCCCCCTGAATTTTTGAGCTGGCTACGGGCCTGGAATGATATCTTCAAGTTTTTGAGTTCCATCATCATCAACTGAAACAAAGCATACCTTTTAATCCTGAATTTGCTTATAAACGAGCAGATGGCACCAAGAAGGCTTGGCTGTCATATTGTCCAGCTCAAAATGCTTTTTTGCAGCGTGTACACAGCTTATTCTCCAGATCGAACAAACATGTATCTTTAAGGTTCTGTACGTGACAAACATAACAAGTTTAACAGCGAATAAGAGAACACGAGTCTTCCAAAATACATTAGACTAGTATGGATGTTTACATTTCTAACAAAATAAAATATGGTGTTAAGAAACTACTTCCTCATGAACAGGTAAAACAACGGCAGTATCAGGTTGAGAAGAACAGACAGGTAATGTATTGAGTTGTCAAAGTGCTGAACAGGGGCGTAATTTAAGGGAGGCATAGGTGCAATTTGCCTCTCCCCTGAGTTTGAGATTTATATAGATTTTATCAATAGAATAGTAGTAGATCAGTGAAAAACGCGAAATTTTATTTATATCAAGGAGTCTTGCCCCCTTCCCCAAGCAAAATCTGATATGACATTCCCGGTGCTGAAACTCATTGATAAAAGAGGACTCTAAAGAGCGAATACAAAACGTGTTACAAAATTGTCCAATTTGCTGCTTTTGAATTTTGCAGAATTGTAATTTGTACATTAATATTTGTCCAGGTTTGCTACTAGCATATACATTTTTGTTGACTTTGCTTATAACTCAAGTAGCATTGTGAAAGAAGTTTTTCAAAACTGAAATACATTAAAAATAGGTTAACGAGTAGCATGTCGCAGGAACATATGAAAAGATTTATGAGGACGTCTATTGAAAAAGATTTATTTTAAAAAAATATTTCGAATGAAAAGGCGATAGAAACAGTAGCATCGAAAACTAGTACACTAAAACATCTGCTAATTTTGTATTAAAGTATACGTACTTCTTGAACTTCATGTAATATAGGGTTTTAATTGTTAATTGTAAATACTATTTATTGACTTACTGTAGAAAGGAAACTGTGCAACTTGATTTGTGACATTTATATCTTAGTAGCCCTTGCGGGGAGAAAGCGCCCGCGCCCCTCTAATAATGCCTATCCGTTCCTGGAGAGAAATATTCTCAAGCCATGGAAGCAACCAAAATAGGTGTAGATTCTAAAAATTACTGCAGTGACCATCCAGAAAAAGTTAGTAGCATACTTGCCCAGAAGGACGTTATCACATTTACCGGAAGGAAGATTGACCAAGAAAATTCCATGTAGTATGGAAAGGAAATTACAACTACAGAATGTTCTTCATAACAGAGGCGTCAAGGGATATTTTCTTTATGACCTTCAAAGGTTCAGATTTTGGCTCGCGAGCAAGAATTCCGGGAAAGTACAATGACAACCAACGTAGAGTGTCCCATCACTAGAAGCTCAGCTTACCACACACGCAGAGAAACAGAACACACACAAGTGAAGAAACCACGATCCGACTCTTTTGAGGCCCACACAAAAATGCAGGTGAAAACCAAACACTCAGATCAAGAAACCACACACTAGAGAAATCGCCTCCCGAATCTGAATGGACATCCTAGTGCACCTGACATCACCAACATCAGTTCTGCTCTGTACGTAAACCACTGTTGGAGTGTACATGGATATATTGGTGGCATTGATCATTTTCCCATAGTAACTACACATGACGGAGTTGCTTTTCCGAGCACGCCCAATCTTCATTTCCAACCATCTTCCACTATCCGTCCTCATATTTCTCAATCATACCAGAGTGTAACAGACAAACTTCTCCAGCAACTTCGAGATCCCCACCCCGAACTCGATTTAAAATATCTAAGTCAAATTTTCCTTGGAGGAACAGACATTGCAAACAACTTCTTAATGATTGTAAGAAGCAAAATTATCACTAGCAACAATTTTGTGGTACATTCCACCCTCAGCAGTGGCGTAACAATCGCCTTCGGACTCCACAAAATCCCTAGTGGCGCTCCTTCACCCATCGAATAGGCCCCATGCATGACCATCTATAAGTTATGCGTACGCGCAGAAACAGCCATAAACCGAAAATGATCAGTTGGAGGGTATCTGCCTTTTTTTCTTTTTGTATCGTTGTGGTATATTGCTTATTAAAAATATACTTATGTAAAATTCGGACTTTTTTTTTTTTTTGCAGTAGTAGTGTTAATAAGCAATAGTAATGCTAATAATTTGATATGCATATGTAATAAACTGCAAGCGAAATGAGCAGGAATTTTTATTCTTGTCATGTTCGGAAATGAAGAACGCGAGAAATTGGGGCTCCATTTACATAGTTTGCATTTTTATATTAAAAGCTTGGGGCATCCCCTAATATACGGAAATGCCCTGCGCCCGTAGGTAATGCCTATCCTGTCTACCCCACTGACCCTCAGGCTGCTTGTTCTTCTTACTGGAGTTTCTTTTTTACGAAATCAAATTACAAGATCTCCTCCACGAGTTTTACCCGCGGCTGGAACTCGCCATGGATTGACGATTTTCATCGTCTTGTCATGCTGCCTACTAACATCTTGCTTGGGGAAGGGGGCAAGACTCCTTGATATAAATAAAATTTCGCGTTTTTCACTGATTTACTACTATTCTATTGATAAAATCTAAATGACAGATAAACCATCCAACCACTTGCAGTTTCAACAACCTAAAGAACATTACTATCCAAGAACTGAACCTATTCTTACACTCTCGACGATCCACAGCTCCCAGCAGATATCAACAACTGCATAATCTTTCTCCATATGGTTGATATGTACTGCTTTAAATCTACTCTCTAATTTGGAGTAAACGACACGTTCCACCTTCATGGAAAGAACTACACCCTCCATTCCAAAAGAAACCGAACTTTTGAAAACAAATAGTACCACTAGTGCCATCTGTTGTAATATTTTACCGGTAGATGGCGTAGTCCCTCATTGACAACTGGTATAAATGTCATGACATTTGGTATAAATGTCATGATTTGGATGCACGGCAACAAAGTTATTGCGTTTCAACTGTCAGTGTGTTGTGTACATCGGTCGGAAAATGAGTTTCAAACAACGAGCTGCAATTGAGTTTTGTGTTAAACTGGGTAAAACTTTTAGTGAAACGCACCGAATGCTACAAAATGCATATGGTGATGAGTGTCTATCCCGTACGCAAGTTTACGAGTGGTTCAGGGGATTCAAATCGGGTAGAGAGACGCTGGATGATGACGAAAGATCAGGCCGTCCCAGAACCGGATTATCGGAAGAAAACATCGAAAAAGTGCGTGAATTCATCAAACATAACAAAAAATCGTCGGTGAAAGTTATTGAAATGGAATTAGGCATTCCTCAAACAACCGCATACCGCATTTTGACCGAAGTTTTGGACCTTAAGAAGGTTAATTCGCGGTTTGTACCACACAAACTCACCGAAGACCAAAAAGTTGATCGAATTGCGCATTGCAAAGACATCGTTAAAAGTGCTCGGCAGGATCGAAACTTCTTGAAATCGATTGTAACTGGTGACGAGACGTGGTGTTTTGAATATGAGCCCGAAACAAAGCGGCAAAGTGCTGAATGGAGAGCGCCGGATGAAGGAACACCCAAAAAAAGTCGCTTGGTGAAGTCAAAAGTTAAGGTGATGCTGATTTGTTTTTACGATTCAAAAGGAATTATCCACAAAGAATTTGTTCAGCCCGGCCAGACAGTCACTGGAGAGTTTTACTTGGGCGTCATGAAGCGTTTGCTGGCAAGAATTCGTCGTATTCGGCCCGAATATCGCGAAATCGGCAGTTGGACTCTTTTGGACGATAATGTACCATCACATCGTTTGCGACTTGTAACTGAATTTTTGGTCAAAAATCACATTATTCGGTTGCATCATCCGCCCTATTCACCAGATCTCGCTCCGTGCGATTTCTATCTGTTCCCGAAACTGCATTTGGCGATGAAAGGAAAGTGGCACGCATCGATTGATGCCATTGAGAAGGCGACGACCGCCGTAGTAAAGACCATTCCAATAAAGGACATGGAGAAGTCGTTTGACAACTTGTTGGAGCGTGCAAATATGTGTATCGATGCAGAAGGGGAATACATTGATTAATAAAAATGATTTGTTCCAAAATGTACATTGCTTTTTTGTTTTTTTAAAACGTTCGGTTTCTTTTGGAATGGAGGGTGTAGGAGTAGTCCCTCTACTAAAACCACATACACCAATCTGGCTGGCTCAGAATCATCGTCCGACTACTTTTATCTTCGTTGGTTAGTGAAAGTTTTTGAGATTGAACTGACACTTGGAATATAACTTTATTTCCACCTGCATTAACTAGTTACCGAAAAGGTATGTCATCCATTGCCCTTCTTCTACGTAGATATCTAGAACGCCTTTCAAAATCGACAATATTTACTTGATGTTAAGCTGGATCTAGAACATATATATGATTCCATCATTCTCGATCGAATCATCACTCATATGGCACACCTCCATATTCCTACACCTTTTCTCCGCTTACTCATAACTGGTTGGTACAGCGTCGCATCTGCATTAAATACATTAATAGTTATTCTCCATACCATTCAACTCTCTGGGAATTTCTCAAGGTTCTGTTCTCTGTCTAACACTATTTAATATATTCACACTCTCTCCACCAACGACTTAAAAGAATGATTCGTATTTAACAATACTGTGATGACTTATTACTATACATCAAAACTAATAACGTAGGAGAAAGGCAACGTATCCTGCATGTCGCTTTCCTAAAACTTCATTCCTGGACCTCTGAAAATGGCATGTCAGTCAATTGGGCGAAATCATCTTGCCCATTCTTCACCCGAAAACATATTTAATATCCGACCCATCTCCTGGTTAATATCACCCAGTTACAAGTTACACCCACCTTGCATTATCTTGGACTTCATCTCGACTCCGAGCTTAATTGGAAATATCATATTCAAACCCTAACAGTACTTCAAGTGGATGTCCTGAATTAGCCACAAAGGTTGGGAAACGGACTCCTCCCTCCAACATGTCTGTACTCAAGGTGTGGACGCAAAATTCCACTATGGCGAAATTTTGCTCTCCCCGCTACCTAAACGAATCAGTGAACATCACATTCGTCTTCACATTCGTGAACATCACATCAATTATATTTCGACCACAAAAAACTGCACCTTCAGTACTTATGGAAGAAGCTGGAAACATTTCATTCCCAGTGAAAACAAATTTTCCAACAAAAAATCTCATTCAACGCATACGTTGCAAATCCTCATTATCATTATTACCAAAACTATATCTCTTATACGATAGAAATCTCCACACTTGCGTAAATATTATCCTCTTCAGTTCATAGGTGCACACATGTGCACCTCTGGTTTTTACGTTTTTGCTTCTATTCTGAAGCTTGCATCGTAGTAGAAACTGCTTTGTAACCATCCACATTTGCTTATTACTAATCTTGTTCATTAGATGGCACCAACAATAATCATATTTCAAGCAATAGATACAAGAAAAGAAAAAAAAAGGGGGACCGCTTGGTGCCAGGACTCTAGAGGTTAAATACAGTTACCTTCGATTTATCTATCATCTGCTTTATTCATAGTTGGCTAAACCAACTATATCGAGGACCAATACTACCATGTTATAACGCGCAATATGCAAATCTTATATATATATTTCGAAATTTGAGCAACCGGTAGTCCCATTCAAATGTCTTCGCTCCAGGCCGGTAGCAAGCCCAAAAATGTAGGTTCGGCCTGGTAGAAGTTAGGGGGCCCGATCCAGCCATACTATAGTTCATCACCATATTATAATTCATTTATAAGCCTACCCTGAAAATTTTGAGCGCAGTAAAAATTTAACGGGGCCAGCCCCCTAGACCCCCTGGATACGGACCTGCTTCGCTCCATTCAGCCTCAAATAGTGCGCCATCTCTGGAAACACCACATTCAATTTCATCACCCAAATACTATTTTTATCTGAACGGATGTTTTCAAACAGCTTACTAAGCATGAATTTGTGGTTGGAGCAGGAATATAAATATACTGCGCTTAACTATTCAGAGAGTCACCGAGTTACCCCAAATACAGAAATTTATCTGGCAGAAACCTGGGCAAGTGGCACGAGATTGAAAGTCGTCCTTCAACGGAATCTACCTATAGCTGGCATTTGCAGTAACAGCCTAAGTACTCTAGAAGGAATACGTAGAAACCCATGGATGTCTGCAAATACATGACTACACATTAATATTTATCAACAACTTCGAATATTAAGCAACAATGATCAAGTTGTCTCCATCCTACCATCAAATCCATCCTAGTGCGACATCCTAGGAAAAGCAGTCAGTGATATCCTTAGTAGATATGCAATCAAACATGGCACGCTAGTAATCGTCTACCAGCATCTGCCTGCCATCTCCCAACTGTTGCTACAGAAACCACAAACCGAATGGCCAACATATCAACAACTACAATGATCAGGATCTGGTATTTATTAGTTGGAAATAGAACCTTTCTTCCACCACAAAAAAATGAGGGGCTCCTCATAGTTGGACACGAAAACATCATTGTTCATATTCTCACTCCGTCTCAATACGGTTCAGACTACCATCCTCCAATATAAACATGAGCAGCGCCTCTCCTGTTTGTGTTACTATGGAGGTTCTATCGACCACCTGATCTCAGAGTTCTTTAACGCCTGTTTACCATCCGATACTCAACATACTAATTCACTCTGTACTCGCTAACTTAAACAACCTCGTTCTTTATCAACTGTTAATATATTACATAATGAACAACTAGGATTTATAATGTGATCAAAGTGTACAACAGTGAAGTGCTCTCCAAAAATGAAATCTTTCAGTTTTACGTCCGATGGTTATGACGGGTAGACTAAAGGAGACGATGATGATGAGAAATGAATGCAATAGTGGAATGATTAAAGCGTGAGGACAAAAGAAAACTCACGCACACTGGGTTTATCCATTACAAAGTCCACTTTGCTCAAGCTGGAACCGATCAGGGACTACACGCACATGGTGCTTTTCCACCACAATTCAACTTAGCGCAAGCTGGGATCGAACCTGAGATCCCACGTACCAGAAGTGGACGCTCTACCACTGGAGTGGTCTGCAGTGGAGTGTAGCATGTGGTATATAACCTAGTGTGTCTGTTATAGTTAGTGTTCCGTCTAAAGTGATTAGTTCTATTGTGCTTTTGACTTAGTTCTCAGTTTCATCCTGGACGATACTTCCTTATATATGTAAATGTTCAATTCCCATTTTTATCGATTGAATTGCTCAATAGACACCCACCTGGAGCATTAAAACATTGACAGAGAGAAAAAAGAGAAGCGCGTCCCGGCTGTTGTTAATGGTGGGAGCGTTGATATACATTAATAGTTCTCCAGGATTCTCTTTCATTGATTATAATTCATTTTTTTTAGAGAAACAACGGATGAAGAATGCCTACATGGAATCAAATCCAATCACAACTGCGAAACCCAAACAATCCAGTTGTTTTCTTTGACATAACTGTTGGTACAACCGTAAGTAAATATTGTTAGTAATAATATTTGGTGCTATCCCAGTTTATGGGGACATGTTTGTAAAATTTCCGGAAGAAACGTAAGTTGTGATTTCGAAAGAGGAACATATAAAAAAATCAACACATACACGTTGATTTTACCCGCAGCATGCGTAAAACGCGAGAAAATTTAAAACAAATTTCGTACTCCTACACATATAAAAACGTACTGTTATGACATGGAACCACCAGGGTATAGATTTATTGTACGGTTCCACATATAAATTCAATTATTTGCTTGGGGCCGCGGTGGCTCAGCGGTAGAGCGTTCACCGCTTGTGCATGTGGTCCCTGGTTCGATCCCAGCTCGCGCCAAGTGAATTTTGTAGTGGACAAACACCGTGTGCGTGTGTTTTCTCAGGGTTTTCATTCCACCATTTACATAATTTCTCATCACCGTCTCCGGATGGCATTTAGTATTTCTCCCAACTCGTTTCATGGTTCCAGAACCGAGCACCTTGTTTTTGTCTAAATTGTGATAAAGGGAGTAGTACAAGAGCCCTGGGGGCTTCTAACTTCCTTCGCTAGCTCTTCCTAACTCAGCTATATTTTATAAAGTAAGTAACACAATGTAAATCTTATATGTGCAAGATTGGAGGAGATACTAAATATCAGCCACCGTCTCCTTTAGCCTAGCCAGCATATCTGTGGGACGTAAAACTCAAAGATTTCATTTCATTTCATTTATCTGCTTTAACGCCGGACAAATATTAGAAAATTTACCACATGAATTGGAGAATTTATTTTGGTTTGTGAGGAGGAGTGAGTGGAAGTCAGGTGGGGGAATAGGTAAGTTGGCATATGTCGGACAGATGGGGGCGGGCCAGCAATTATGACCAAAACTTGTTACTTCCTGATAAATTTTCAATACTTTTTTGTTAGATTACATTAGGATACATCAGGTTAGGTTAGTTGTGGTTCAGAATTGAAATATCGCAGCCGATACAGGATCCCTCCATACCTGAAAACGGTCAAACTTCAATTTGTGTATTCGTACACACTAACGTATTATTCGCGAAGAGCAAATATCACACATTTCCCACCCCATGATTGCAAAGACTAATTTTCGATATTATTACGATCTCACATTGCTCATACTTCAATTACCTTTTCGTAACATGGGATGATTTCTACTGTACATATTCTTTTTTCTTCTTTTTTTTTATCTAATTTGGGCCCCCGTCTGTCCGACATAACCCGGTAAGTTAAGAAAATACTAGTTTGTGGTTTTTGATGTTACTGGCGGTACTGCATGTGGAGGCGAAAGTGACTATTTGGCGGAGAGGTAGACTTATCATTTTTTAAGGATGTTATGAAAGGTAGTGTGGAAATGGTGCGAAAGTGACAAGGTTGTGGCATATCTTGTTTGAGTTTTATTGAGTTATTTAAAAATGATTGTCAGTTGATGAAATTGTGTGAGAGGCATGGTATACTAAACGGGCGTATAGTTTGTTGTTAGTGTAGAAACGAATTGAAACTGCAGAAAAAAAGAGTAATATCTAAACAAACTTAATCTAATCTAACCTAATTTAGTACATTATTAGATAGCATTTAGTATATCCCCCCAAAGCTGTGCAATACATAAGCAATGTATATTGTGACATATAAAGTGATTATCCACCATCCACTATGCGTATACTCACCGCCATTGACGCGCCTACTCAGTAAGGGCGCACCTGCTTGCTAATGCTGCGCTCCTTCCCTGATCCGATTAAATAATATTCGTGCTTTTTAGTACAGGCACTTTTTTTTTTTTTTTCATACGTCCACACTGTATTTCGAACGATAATCACTGCCAAGTGAATCAGTGTCACAACCTAGTTTTTTCGGGGAGAATCTAAATAATATTCCCTCTTTTCGTCGATTTTCGTGTGGTCCGGTAATACAGACGTAATGCTCATAAATTAATTGGCTACATAATTTTTCGTTTAGTAAGTCAACTATGTATCTTAATTATTTTTGGGATGTGGACTAGCATTCCGGTGCAGATTAACTTTAGAAGGTCTTCAGTGTACGTACACAATAAGCACATTGTGCAAAAGATACTAACAACTTATGTTAGGTGGCCATTACAAACAACGAACAGTATCTAACCGATTTAGGGCAGAAACCGAGCAGGTGTACCATCGCTGGATGTATCCGTATGGAGCAGGCTTGTCAGCGACGATGGGTATACGCCAGCGAGGATAATACAAAACATACACTTACCTTACTTCTTGGATTATGTATTTGTACATTACTAAGGGCGTTATAGGTAATATCCCGATATGTTATCATTGCTTGATTATTTGTGCTCAAAATAATATAACACATTACTTACGGAAATTTTACAAATAAGTGGGTCCCTTAACTCACGTGTAAGACTTCTGTGTTTGCGCATCATAAGTAAGCACTGACTTCACTTCTTCTTTTTCTATAGTCTGGTTAATGGCTACAGGGGCGAATCCGTGCTTAACATTACTGTATTTCTGCAAAGATACGTCTCACAGTTAAGAACGCAACAAGTTTCGATTATATAAAGAATCTTCTATTTTATATTATAATTGTTAGAAATTTGTTCCGTAAATTTTAGAATAGATTAGTACAGTATATCTTCACCTGGAACCTATAAGAGGCAGTGTTGTAAGTCATAATCCGTAATGATAAAAGTATCCGAAAGGTGTCCAACTCGTTCCGGCGAGCTTCTGAATTAACGTCCTGGCTGTGATTATAGTATCGAAGAAAAATGTTAAGATATGGGAGAACTGTGTGATGTCGTGTTCAACTATTAAAGAAAATTAAAACAGCAACTTGAATTACCTGACGTCTGAAAGGATAAAACGTTAGGGTCCCAGTAGGAAAAGTAGAGAATTAAATGTTCACAAGACTGTGAATTACTTAGCCGTGACGTAGTGTGTTAGAAATGCGAGAAACATATGACATTAAGTAACAGAAATAAATCAGTTGTACGCTTAACATGATACTCCGGTAAAGTGAGACGTGAAATAAAAGAAATTGTTACTGAAAAGGTGCAGAGGAAAGAAAAAAGGATTTGTGAACATGTTAGTGGAATGTAAGTTAGTTGTGTTATATGTACTTTACGCACATACTCGCCGTGCCTGCTCCTCATGGACGCGTCCCTTTGATGCCGCTTAGCTACCTAGCACAAGTTGGTTTGTGTTTTATACTGAGCTTTTTTAAGTGAATCTGCACTTAGTTCAACTCCTCCCTTAAGGAACACTATCTAAGGCAATAAGAGTGCATTTCCTGCTAAGGTAGTTCACATTTCATGAATATAAATATCCCTCCATAAAATGGAATAGCACAGAATATTTTACGTGAAATATATAGCTATGGTTCAATTTATTAATATTTTAAAATTCTATGGTTACATTATAAATGGCCTTCTTTTCTGCAAACGTAGTGGTGTATCGCCGTACTGTCCCAGTTTACGGAAATAAGCATGCACTCCTTTTATCAAGAAATGCACTCCTGGTATCTTACTACTTATTTCTTGTAGAATGGAATCGCATTTCTGGTTGCACATTCACTTTACGATGGCTTAACCTTATGGATATAAATACAGCGTCCTGATATATGCCATAAAAACGACGGTGCGAATTGCGGCCCACAGCATCATGTTTCACTGTGCGGATATGACAGTTGGAACATATATTTATTTGGGCATCTGCCATGGATAAACAATGCCTAGGACGTATCGGATCATGTTAGAATTTTCTATCATCGGCGGTTCACTTTGTATTCTCTTTACCATTTAAAGCGTTTGGAAATTGTTTGGAATGTTTGGAAATTACAACCTAAATTACATATATTCAGGCTGTGCACTTCCGTTGAAATGTAATTGTCGTAATAGGATATCCCAGCTAGTAATTCAGTTCCACCGTCTCTTTTGGCACTCTCGCTCTACGGTACTTGGTAACAAACTTTTTCTTCTGCGATTCCTTCCACCCACATGTTCTGCGATTCCTTCCACCCACAATTACTCTTCGCCGGTTTTCTTTCTTTCTTTATCTTTTCATGATTTTTGAAAGTTTCAGCACTGTTTGTTGAGTCACACCTAACACATTAGCCACCTTAGATAACTTACTTCAATACAATTTGGCCACTTTGAAACTCAGAGAAGTCTATCATTTTGTTTGACCTCTGCTTGCTTCATCATGTTGACACTGCTCACGCATTCTCATTGTTAGCACCTCATATGCGTATGTCCTACGTATTGCAAAGTACAGGTTTTTCCATTATTTTGATATACGTGACCCATTTTTAAAGAAAGTATCGTTTGAAAGCTTTTCCTTCTCAGCGCTGCGTTTATGATTCAGAACATACATTATAACTCCTTCGTTCGTTTTGCACAATATTCACGGCCAGTCAATTCAAAATTGTGATAGAACACTTAGGACATCGGATGTTGTGCGTACGATGGATCCAGGAAATCTTTCTACTGAATGCAAGAACAAACGATCCAGCATTGCCCTGACTTTTTGACACTATATGTTGAGGAAGGTAATGAATTTTTAACGCACATCGTTACAGGTGACGAGACATGAGTGTGACAAATCACTCCTATATGAAAAAAGCATCAATTCATGGAATGGAGGCACTCAGCAACCCTAGGGAAATAAAAAAGGCAAGCAGATAATGTCCACCCGCAAAATCATATGCATGGTTTTCTAGGATAGGAAAGGTGTTCGCTCGGTGAAGAGTGAAGCAATCAAGAAGGAAACTCAAATTGTGCAAATGGTGTTGGGTAGTTGCCTTGATACATAATGATACGAGGCCACACCCAGACAAATCCAGTACCTCATCACATCATTTGGTTGGGAAAAATTTGACTATCCTGTCTACAGCGCTGACTGGCAACACACAATTTTCACCTGTTTCCTCACCTGAAGTTTTTTTTTGTGACAAACGTTCGCAGCATCCTTCTATGACGCAGATATACCGTACAAAAAATTGTTTCCTTTTATGACAAGTGTCTTAATAATAATAATAATAATAAGCAATGTGGAGAAGTAGTTTGAATTTGATGTGTAGCATCCTGTAGAAATAAAATGTACAAATAGTGCTCTGTTTATTTTTAAATTTAATATCGGTACTTACTTTAAAAACGCAATAAAACTCTTTCTTTCAGGAGATAGGACGTATGATACTCGAATTATTTGCTGACGTTGTACCGAAGACATGTGAAAATTTTCGTCAGTTCTGCACCGGAGAGTATCGCAAGGATGGAGTTCCCCTGGGCTACAAAGGTGCAACTTTTCATCGAGTCATTAAGGATTTTATGATACAAGGTGGCGATTTTGTAAATGTAAGTCAGATTTTATACCTGCAAGGAAATTACTTTACTCTTAGCTAGTACTTCTATTAAGTCTCTCATCAGCACCGTGAATCTAGAATTAAATATGGAATCTGAACCGCATGCACTCTGACTGGGGACCTAACATGGATTTGTCCTGTATTAAGCTGGGTGGGAGAGGAAAAGATTATTTTAATTGAGAGACCTTTGTTCTATTTTGAGAAAGGTCTCAGTCCTACCGCACATGTTGTGGAGATAATGTTACAGAGAAAAGTAATATATTTTATTAAAGAAAAAGGAGGACACAGTTTTATTAAAATATATAAAATATATGAAGGTTTCAATACGAAAGGCTAAGATTTGAAATATGGTTATTGGCAGGGCTTGAAAAATCTTGCTTGCAAGTATTAGCCCCCCCCCCCCCCCCCAAAAAAAAAAAAACTAGCCACACCATTTTGCAGTCTCAGTGTTTATACAAATAAGCAAAAATCACTGTGTGACACAATAAACATAGCAATACACCTTTTTTTATTTTGTTTATTGTTGGTGGTGATGCATTAAAATATAGCATCTTTTTTATTTGTTGTGTGGAATAAAACACGTTTTTGATAATGAAAAAAAAGTACTCGGCACTGGCGAGCAGGGGAGTGGATTTTTCAAGCCATAGTTACTGGAAATTATTTCTTTTATCTTATATATATATATATATATATATACATATAATATTACTTTAGACAAGAAAAATGCCTAATACTTCAAAATAAATTTCTTATGCTTTTTCTGAAGCTTAGTAAATACCTTCTGATGTAAATTGCCTTTAGTGGAACATAAATTATCTGTAGTTAATAATCTCGGAATGAATGGTCAACTTTAATAGCAGTTTTCATTATACTAAACTACATCCGCTCTACGTGTATTCGATTCAGTTGCCAACCTTACCTATTCATACATACATTTTTCGCTATGCTTTTTTTGTATATGTGTGTGCGTGTAGGTGTAGGTATACAAGTAATGGGAAGGAATAACACATAATATTTTCAAACATCTACTGTGTTCTTCGAATTTCAAAGGATCTGGGTTACGATAATATTGATAGTTATACAGAAAAATAAGTTTCGACCTGTACTTGAAGCAGTCATTTGTAATAAACGATACAATCTATAGAGCACACATTTCAGATTCTTCTGTGTTTTATGGAGCTGTTGTCTGGTGTTCCTTGTTATCTTGTATAAAAATGACCATTGGTTTGTTCGTATGTTTGTCCGTTTTACAAATACACACACCATTGGCTTGACGTACTTGTAAGCACCAATATCTGGAAAACCGTGGGCCATTTAGCAATAACCTGAGTGAGAGAGAATGATCTGAAGGTGAAGAAGTGGTTTAAAATTTATGCCAAAAGTAGATTATCTCGCAATCTACTCATGTTAGGAAAATTAAACTCGGTCTAAAAACTCATTTCTAAAATCAAGTTCAGACACTCATATTAGTTACAATCTGGAAAAAATACTATGGGAGTAAGACAACCTTAAAGAGTGGAAAGGGGGTGACATGTAAAAATAAATCGAAAACGACTGGTATTAGTGTCGGATCCATAGTTCTCGGGGTCCCTAAGATAAATAGTAATACTTCAGTTGTCGTCTAAGTCCAACGTCAGCCCCATCGGCATAAGCTGGGTGTAGGGAGTAAAAAGTGCTGAAAAATAAAATGTTGAAAATGACCGAGATTAGTGTCGAATCCGTAGTTTTCAGGACCGCTAACCCGACTGATGAAAGTCCCGATGATGCATAAACATTAGTCTTCCCGTGCGAAGCCAAACACTTCTTCTAATCACTTATAAAGTGATAATATATTTAGTAAATGTTATGGGTTGAAAGAAAGTTTATATTTTTATGAAAAACAGTAAAAGAGAGTGACGTTTCGTCGCCTTGGCCACACTACTTAAGGCTGAATTATGAAAATTGAATTTGTCATGAAAGAGCGGGGTAAAATATGAGTTTCTAAAACACGTATTGTAAGGGAGGTTTAAGTTATCTCCCAAGAACTTGGTATCTCATGAATTCCTGATTAAAGAAATAAAACTCAACATATAATTTCTTCGATAAAAATAAGGAAAAACGTGTTTCGAAAATTTGTGAGGAGAGACATTCTGTAATACTCAAATTTTTCTTTGTTTATTCAGAAATTGACGAATGAAAGGGTTCGCTTAAGTTGGAGATGTGAAATGCGGTATTTAGAGTTTTAATTAGAAACACGAAGACCCCTATTCCAGCGTTTCAGATAATTCCACTCCAGTGTGTGTATGGGGGGGGGGGGGGGGAGAAGTAATATCTATAATATCCAAAAATAATTTTCTTTATTCAAAAGGTAACGAATGTGGGAATTCGATGAAGTTAAAGATGTGAAATTCGGTGTTTAAACTCTTTATCTGTCAAACTTTTATGAATCAAATTGTTTCTTTAGTTATCTTTTATTTCTTTATTTAATACAGGGAGATGGTACTGGAGTCATGAGTGTCTACGGCGGTGGTACATTTTCCGATGAAAATTTTATTTTGAAGCATGATGCTCCTGGATTGTTATCCATGGTGAGTGAATATGCCTTTTTCGTTATAATATAAACTAACTGCTGTACAATCGTATGTCTGTAAGGTACGAAAAAAAAAAAGTACTATATCATATGTTGTTGTAGGAGCACTTTGTAGTTAAGGGGATCTGAAAATATATCCTGGAATTGAACATATTCTGATGAGCAGAAGGAAGTAGCTAAGGAAGAACTACATGGTGTACAACTGGACCGAGATCTATTCCAGGTCCCCGATTTACCGTGCAAATGCGTTAATCACTACGCCACCGACTGCTCCCTAAACAGACATACATTTTTCTACCTGAATGACGCTTCTGGAGAGGTTGGTATGATATAAAATCGGTTATTTCTTCAGTTTATCAGTTATAATTGGAAAGAACTATTTGTTGATTATGTATTTTATGATTCAGTGGATGTTCAGGGTGTTAGGGCTTAGGTTTCTGGACTTTCGACATCTATGGCCATGTTAGCTTGTCACGTATGACGGATGACGTCCCTCGGCGATCACGCTACCGGGGAATTGAAGAGGAAGAAAGCGGTCTAGGATCATTATATATTTAGGTACCATCCCGACAGGTGTGAATGACGAAAACCTCACTCAGAATGATTGCCCTGAAAAATCTTTCTACGGTTTTCGACCGAGTGTTTCCACCGGGAATCGAAGCCGGGGACTGCTCGCACAAAAGGCGGAAGTGTTAGCAACGACGCTACACGGGGATGCTTAAGGCATATATTGTTTAATGGATGGTTAATACTGTTTGAAGAACATTGGTTCCCAAAATGAAATGAAATTTGTAGTTTTAAGTCCCATGCTCATGCCCTTTAGGCTAATGGAGAATGTGATTCATGAATGTTAATGATTATAAAAGAATTGGTGGAATGAGCATATGGGAGAAAACGGTATAAGCACTAGAAAACTATCGGGAGATGATGTCCACCACAAACTATGAGACCCTAGCATCAGAGTTGAGTTATCATGCACCCAATATTTGTTTTCAAGTACTTGAATTTGGAGCTAAGATATAGCTAGGGAATTAAGACGAGATACAATAAAAAGTCGATGTAGAGAAAATGAGATATAAGAAGCATGAAAGCATTGTTGACTGGGGTAATCGGAGTGTAAAATTCTGAGAGCAGAAACATTTGAAGAATTCATCTCTCGTATATGTACGGTTGGGCTTATTTGTCGAATGAAGGTAAGATTCTTAGTTCATATTTGATTTATGATATATCTAGCAAACAAGTAATGTATCCTTACATCTAGCAAACAAGTAGTGTATCCCTACTCTATTTTAAGATTTCGTATGCTAATATGATGCAGAACGTAAGTACGTGGTTAATCTAATCAATATTTTCAATGAATTGATTTGTGAATAACAATCAGTCAATTAACTACTGAATTTACCTGTAATAGAATTATTACAACTAGTGATGTGAGTGGTAATTGTCCATAGAAGAAGGAAAAAGTAAACAACAAAATTACGTAAGCCTGGATAGAATTCATATTCCCACTTCAAATGTATCCGGAGTTATAAAATCTACTTTTCTTCTGTAAATATTGTAATGTTATTTTTATATTGCGATTGTATAATTCTTCGACCGGAAAGAGCATTGACCAAATTGAAAAGCAGAAATTCTAAGTGTGATACGACAGAGTGATTTGGTAAGCATAATGCTGGGATTGGACTGTTGCGTACGATCTCTGGAGTCATCCGATCTTAGTTTTATTGCTCCACTCGAATGAGCTAGTAGGGCGAGTCAGATTCCTTCTTTAGATTTATCCGAAGTTAAAACGATTTTCACCTCAGCTTTTAAACACTGTAATGCCATTTCTATATAATGACCTGATAGATCTTCGGCAGTAGCTGAAAATATTAAAAACAAAAATTATTCGTGGTGTGCGTGTGCCTTCATCAATATTATATCATGAGCAAACTTCTGTTTTGCAAGAAAATGGAACAAAATCCATATGGCTACTGTGCAGGGTTTGCGAAGGTCGCTCTTATGACATGCTGATTCTGTATTCTCTTTGAAAGCAGGTCCAATATCTCAAGCTTTCTTTCACCAATGTATAAAGTTTCATTCAGGAGATAGTACGAGGTAGCACAGTTTAATTTGTGTGATCAGTTTTAAAATTAAATGCTTTCTTAGTATTATGTTTTCGTTTCTGCTTCAAAATAGCGACTTAGTTTGCTGGACAACTATGGCGCTGCAGGAAACACTCCTTGGACTCGTTTCTGGAACGCTTATTTGTTCTGCATGGTGAATGTCCGATTGTCATTAATTCCGTGTCGTTTAGGAACAGGCTTAAAATCGGATGGCTCTAACTTAGGGCAATAAAGTGATTAGCTAAGTTTCGAAATCACTTTGTGGACCAGAAACTGGTGAATACTTCTGTCTACTATCACTTCGGGAAAGATTCGAGGTATCATCTGTGTAGAAGTCTATCCCATTTCCAAATCCTCTAGAATCAACCACATTGCCTCTTCCTTTCTGTTGTATCATTCGATACTTATTCGTTGATCTGATCATATTAAAGTTCCGATTCTGTCCTACAATGCATTTGTTCTTCGCATTTTTTGGAACACACTTCTTGGATCATCGTGAACAGTTCCTCGGCCATCCTTAAACAGCCATCCATTTGATTTTCTCATGACATGTTTACCCTAAACTTGTTGTAATAGAACACTCGCACTTTGCTAATTTTCAGGAAGAAAAAAAAATTAATGTTAATCCTCTGTCCCGGATTCCTGTCGCGTCTTATCCGCCAACAGTGCAACTCATAGATGTGCTATTTCCACTGCTACTCTATGAAAACAGTCAGATGGGTGCGAGTCAGTTGAGCGCATGTTCAAACGTGTCAAAACATGTTTTAATGCGAATAGCTATGACTCGCCACCAGTGTGTTCCGCCGTACCTGTTTCATGAAGTCAGTTGTCACACCTTGTATATCGTTATATCGGTGTTACTTTCTGTTTCAGATTATTGATACATTCTAAGTAGAAAGCATTTTTTTCTGGGTACATACTGATATAATGTTGGATATATATTCGGGACAGAATTTTTCGATCCCGACAGAATCTTATATCTTGCTGACAGAGCTTATAAGCCTGATAACGGCTTCAAAAATTTAATCCTAGATTTCCCGAGCTGTCATTCCCTTCGGTGGTTCGCATTAGTAACTGCAAATTCTCTAAAGAATCCAATCCTTCAGTCAATGGGAAACTACAAATTCTGCAGGTCAAATATTTACGAAGTTCTTACTTAGTTATACATCTGTAATTACTGTACTGTGTACAGTCTTGTTCAAAACACGGCCACCCACCTGCTTTTAAAAGCTCTGCACGCTTACCTACAATTGGAATTAAACAAATATGAGTTTTCTTTGCTCAATGGAGTTCTTTATTTAGAGCTAAAGTATTAGAATTTCTTATTTACGGTTGCCAGGGTATCGCTTTCTATGGCAACATGGGTAATAATAATAATAAGACAGTACATGATTATCCATTGCTAAGATAGGGAATGGTAACAATTCAGATCTCAACTGTGGTCGCCAGAATAAAACGGCAACTGTAACTCCGGACTTTTCACATTTACTACTGACAGTAGCTACACAGCTGTAAAGCTTTTTTGCTTGAATGGAGGTCGATTATGACATCCCTACTGCTTAACCAATTATAAGTATAGATAATTGTACCAATGTAGTCAATTTTTGTCTATTACCATATGTAATGTATTTATTATAATTTTGCTATTTCTCGTTGACAGGCGAACAGTGGGAAGGATACAAACGGGTGCCAATTTTTCGTCACCTGTGCAAAATGTAATTTTTTGGATGGAAAGCACGTAGTATTTGGACGAGTCGTTGATGGACTTCTTGTAATGAGAAAGATAGAAAATGTGCCGACGGGACCAAATAATAAGCCTAAAATTCCAGTGATCATTTCACAGTGTGGACAAATGTAGCGATGAGTGACAATTAAGGAATTCAATGTGCAAGTGTGTTACCTGTGTATTACGTTGTACTGAAAAGGTTTTGTAAAACTGCATTTACCAAATAATAAGGAAGAAAGAAAAAAAAAAACTAAATGTTAAATTTTCGATGATGTGTTAGCAATTTTGAAATATATTCTAGAACATAAAGTTCTTCTTGGTTAACAACAGCGAAGTTTTAACTATTGTAGTAGAACAGTTCAAATTTAACAGATTACAAATCTATGAAAATAGCTTACTTTATTTTCTTTCGTTTGTATTCCTGAATCGGCAACTTTCTTTAATGTACCTCGTTACAGAGGTATAGATTTATAATCTCAGGTTCTTATCTTGTAGCTTTCTTTAAAATGAAACGGCCTGATCATGCAGCAATAACAGAATTCTTCCCTGCACCTTGTGTACCCTATTCATAATTTCACCTTTTATAACAGTTTTGATTGTTATACAGAAGTAACTTGAAGCCATCAAATCGATTTTTTTTTTTAAACAGTAAACAACTTATGTCCTTGATTGTGGAGAAGTTATCATAATGCATACACTGTGGTTACTTCGAATAAAAACGTTCACAAATGAAATCTTACGATGGACTTTTATGGAATGCTATACTGTAAATTTAAGTATTTTTTAAAAATATATTCATAAAGAAAATGTGCTGTTTCATTGTTTAAAATCGAGACCTCTCTTATACAGGTCGGCTTTCTGATGCTATTCAAAATGCTAACGAAAACTATACTTACGAAAGTCGCCGAGATGATAAATCTCACGATGAATGTTTCGGCGAAGGTTTATTGCTTTCCTCAGCATAGTTTTTAAAAAAGTAACGTTGCTGGACGAACTACATCACTGTAGGTTAATCTTCACTGTATACAGTAACTTACACGAAGGAAATGCATAAGTTATTGTGAATTATTGTGCACAGTAAACATAGATGAAATAGGTGAGACTTCAAGTTAATGTTTCGTCAGTTATTAATCGCCTGCTTTGCAAGATATTGAATCAGGATATTGATGTAGGAGCTACAGAAGAACAAGGACGAACGTTACTAGTGGAAGTCTATAAGTTCTTATATACAGTAAAGGTCAATCTACAGTAATGACTTGATCAATGCAAGTGTGTATACCTACCTTTGGGCCACCCATTTATATTTATATTAATGTTTTATCCCAGAATATTTCTAAATTAGTATTAATTAGAGATGATTAGAACCGGATCCTACAATATTTGGGTGATAATGAATTCGGATACCTGATTTTAGGTTCAGGATTCGGATCGGCGGGTCAGGGAACACATACCTAGGTAGAATAATTGAATATTATTCAGATTCAGAATTTCGTATGTGACTATAACCAGCACCGCTTAGCTGACTATCGTACATTTTTCCTGTTCAGTAGCTTGATTTACACGTTTCAATAATTTAACCACCAACCAACGGAAGTGGATAATCAAACAATACTGGAAGAGAGAGGATGCTGAAAAGATTTGACGGAAATGGGCTACAGAATTTGATAAACCTTCATCAAGTAGATTAACAATTTATATATTACGCAATAAATTTGATGTAACTGGTTCCGTTTGTAATGGGCCAAAAAGTGGTCGACCGGTTAGTGTTGCTAACCAGGACAATGGAATGTTAGTTGCGCAGGTATTTATCCAAAGACCCAATGAGAAGCGAGTGCTTCTCGTGAGTTAGACATTTCCCATAGATCCTTGGAGCGTCTGATGCAATGTTTGGGCTGGAAAATATATCGGCCAAGATTACTTCATGGATCATTAGAAGATAATCCAAATCGTCGATTACAATTCTGCGAGGTAATGTTGAATGCAAAAAGACAAGGTGTCCTTCGAAAAGTGTGTCGATCAGATGAAGCCAATTTTAAACTTTCAGGTGCCGCTATTAATAAGCATAACTATGTTTATTACGCAACAGAAAACCTCCATATAACTTGAAAAAACAATTGAATCAACTGGGAGTTACAGCTTGGGTGGGCCTTTCATGTAAGGAGTCATTGGGCCAACCTTTTTTTTTAATAGAATTGTGACCTGCATCTATTCTACGGGATTCACAATCACGGCAACATCATGACGACGACGACTTCTATTTACAGCAATAAATGGAGCTCCTACTCACTATGCTGTTAAGTGCGCGAAATTCTTATCAACGGATTACCCAATCGTTGGATAGGTCGACAAGGGCCAGTTGAGTGGCCGCCACAATCATCAGACCTCACCCCCAGTGGACATTTGAGACATTGTCAAAGATAAAGTAGTTTCGTGGAAACCACAAACTATTTTAACATGATGACTAATTTCATAAGAGAACCGTTCCAAGAAATTAATAACAATAAAAACCTCTGCTCCAAAGTGTGCTTGAGCGTAGAAACTAGACTGCGGGAATGTGTAAATGCTGAAGGCCAGCACTTCGAGAACCTCAGAGATTGTACTTAATTGTAATTCCTATATCATCCTGATTGTTACCTCATAATGTAATTTTTTCATAATCAAGAAATCACTATATAATATATAAAAACTAATATAAAGAAAACAAGAATTGTGTATCTACTTTTGCTATTCCCTAAATATAATTAGCTCCCAATATTCTTATCGACATGATTTTGCTCTGTATGGTTTGCTTTTCAATGTCAATTTTAGCGAAAGAAAATTACTGTCAGTTAAACAAGTGCATTTTCAAGTTTCTGCATCTTTGGAGGTTGAACATCTTCCGCGATATCCAGCCCTCGGACATTACGAAATTTCAGTGATCTAGCGGAACTTTAATCAAATTTCTGAATGTCGGAGAAAATACTACAAATGCGCGATTTCGGTAGGGAAATGTACAGTCGTAATGATCCTGCGATTACTTTTTGCATATTTGTGCCCCAATTAGTGGCCAACTGGTCTTAAAAGTGACAAGTTCCACGTTTCATAATAAAGTATCACCGGCGCTCGTCTAATTACCGAAAGTTTATTTGATTGGTACACAGAGAACGCGATATCCACTAATAATTCCATAATTGCACTGAAACGTCTATATACTGGGGTAACACATTGTGTATATCAATTGCAATTTGTTGTGTTGTAATTACGATTTGGCATGCTTTGAGATTAGTGTCTTGGAAAACAATGTTTATAACATACGTACTTTTCAATGAAGGTTTTAGTTTATTGTTTAACGTTGTTTAAAGTTACCACATGATTCACAGTCGAGCTAGATATCTTACTTGTTTGAATCAGCAAAAAAAGTCTGCGCAAATTTGCGCACCTGCAATTCAGTGGCGGATTTAGAAAAATAGTGTTGGAGGAGCTTTTCGTAGGAATGAGTAATTTTTTGTAGAAAACATGGAAATTTGGAAAAACCTGAAGTTTAAGACAAAGGAATCACTAACATTCACTGTGTTTTCTAGAAATCTCTGAAGTTTGGTGAGCGTAGTCAGAAAGTCTTCTCCGACTCCGTAAATCCGCCACCTATGTTTGTGATTTAGGCCGAGATCGTGAAATATAGTAATTATGAATGCCCCATGAATGAGACTTTAATTCAACCTATGTGGACTGTGAGGTGTTAGAAGGTAGTGAATTTTGTAATATGCAAACTTATCCTATTGTTGTCATATGGTGCCGTGCTCCAGTATGTTAAAAGGGCAGACCATCAAGAACATTTTACGTATTGTGGCTCTAAGGTATAAACAAGAAAAAGTGAAACCTCTTGTAGATTCTTCCAGTCAGGAAGAGTTGTGTAAAGCTACAGAAATAAAACTGTACAAGGCAGGGAAACCTGATCCAGCTGCGATTACTAAAAAGCTTAGTGTTGCCTCCCAACAAGAGGTACTAATTTCAAGAAGGCCCGAAAAACCCATGTGGCGGAACCCGCAACATTAATTCCCGATCAAGCGTTGGCTTTAATAGCGGACTGTGATCTCTCCTCAAATCAATACAATATTATGCGCATGCAAGCTGAACAAGTTAAGTGTAAATTATATCCTCCTTAATATAAAATTAGAGAAGCTAAATCGTTGTGCTATCCTTCTGGTATAATAATAACAGAAACGTCAGTGGAAGTATCAGTGCAATCACGTATAGATCACGCTGTGACGCGACTAAGCCAAGTGCAAGAAAATGTTTTCCAGACCTTGTGCGATAGTGATAGTGGAGATGATTATAAAGTGGGGATGTGATGGGGCACAACAGAATAGGTATAAACAGAAGTTTACCGAAAGCCAAACTGCTGAAGAAAGCCTTTTCAGCATAGCTCTGGTAAGAATTCAAAATGTACTCGGTAAATAGCAACATAAAGACCATAATATGGCAAAATATGGCTCCATCTTTTGCGCGATATTTTCGTTCCATAAAATTTGCCTTTCAGAAAGAGTCTGTTGATTTCACAACTGCAGAAGTAGACAAAATTAAACAACACATTAGTGAACTCTCTCCAACAGTTTTAACTGTGGACGATAAAACGTTTGCTGATAGTACCATAATGATCTTGTGCATGATTGATGGCAAAGTTTCCAATTCTGAGTCATCTTGTGCTTCCTCTCAGACATGTTATTTGTGCCGCGCAACGCCCAGTGAAATGAATTCCTTACATATTCTTTCCAGAAAATGCGTGGATAACAAGTTACTATCTTTTGGATTATCACCTCTTCACTCCTGGATACGCTTTATGGAATGTATTTTGCACATTTCATACAACAACGGGCGAGGAGCAAGCTGGGACTATTATTAGGTATGCCAAAACAAGACACTGGAAATACTAATGACAGCAACACCACAGGAAAGTTTTTTACAAACACAAAAAAAGCTGCTGAGATAACAGGTATTCATGTTGATTTGATAAAGCGTTTTCATGTCATTTTGGAATGCCTGAACTGCAGGTTTCCTGTAGATGCAGATATATATTTGGTGATTACGCTAAGAACACTTTAAATTCGTATCTACTACATTACTCTTGGTATTTAATGCCCGTGAGTGTGCATAAAGTGCTTTACATGGTAAAGATATAATATCAGCTAGTATATTACCAATAGGACAATATTCGGGAGAAGCTCTAGAGGTAAGGAACAAAGATCGTCGGAAATATCGTGAATTTTCCTCGAGGAAAACATCTAGACTTGACACTAATTCCGACTTAATGCATCGACTACTATTTACTTCAAATCCACTTTTCAACAGTCTCCGGATATCTTTAAAGATTAAAAGGAGTAAACTCATCTCTGACGTTCTGTGTTACAACCTCTCTGACGATGATAATGGTGAAAATTTCCAGCCCTTAGATCACTCAGGTACTACTGATATGTGCCACGTTGTACAAGAACTTTACATAATACTATATTTCATTATTTTCCTCACATTTAAAGGTAATACGTTTTTGTTTCAAATGTACACCTTGTCTCAAAAAGGTTGAGCGCATTCTTTACTGGTGTTTTGAGGCAATAATTTTCTAAGTCCAGCTTCGGGTATCTTCGGGAAAAAGTAAGCCAGGTTCGAACCTCCAAGCCAGCCTTTGCAATCGGGAAAAAGTTTGCAGATGTGTTTTTCTTCTTTTAAATATAATAAGACTTGTTACCAAGTGTTTAAAAACGCAACATTGATTGAAATACTTAATGATACAATATTTCGAAACCTTTTTTTTTTTTTTTTTTTTTTTTTTAATGTTAGCAAATGCTTGTTTGTCATTTAGATCTCCATACGTAATGGAACATTAAAATACGTTAAAGAATCTTTCCATATGTAAAAGAATGCTCAAAGTTAAGAAATAGAACATAATTATCGCCTGAGTACTAAAATAAAAGTCAAAGTAGAACAGAAACGGCGTTTGTAATGGATATGAATGTCATAATTATCTTGAGATCCGTTATACATCGCTAGAAGGTAGCTCATTGGTAAGCTGTCGGATTTCAAATCATAAGGTTGAGGGTTCGAAGCCCGTCTAGGCTAATCCTTTTTTTAAAATTATATTTTCCGCAATGCATGAAAAATTATATAAAATAATTACATTAGAATACATAAGTTGTGTATATATAACATAATCATTGCAGAACATAGTAATTATTATGTTTAAAATATAACATCTGAGATAATTTTCACAGTAGGTCGGTATTATATATGAGGATGTAAATACAAGTTAAGAAACTCGTTCAATAGCAATAAATAAATCATGTAGTGTATTTATTTGCAGCTATTTGTCATATAGAGGGTAATTCTCAACATTCATAATACAGAATGTCATTTATGTTCTTGAAAAGTTATTCGATGCATAAACAGAAGGTATAAACAGAGAATCCAAAGTCGGAACGCTCGCAAAAAAAATTCATGAACCCCAAAGGTCACGTGAGCAGACTGGAATTGTCCTTATGAAGCATGCCACAGCAGAAAGTCTTTACATAGATTTTCAATTCAATTCCTGATATATGCTTTTGCAATGTGGAGGTGGTGATGCCTTGAGTCGCCCTCTCTCGCTCGCTCGCTCGCTCGCTCACTCTTTTTATACAGAATATAAAAGTGGATTTATTTGTGTATTTCAACATAATTCTGATATATCTAGAGCAATTTTAACTATATTTCTTACAGTCTGGAAAAAGAGTACTGTCGGGATACATATCAAAAATGCTAGAAACGGGTCGATATTAGTATCGAATCTATAGTTTCGTGGTCGCTTAGGTGAATAGTTCTACTTTCAATTCAAGTCCAATTAAGCTTCCATTAGCACCCAGGGTGGTTACGTAGCGACATAAAGATATCGAAATCATTCGATATTAGAATCGAATCGTAAGTTTTCAGCGCCGCTAACAGTGCAGCATTTCCCATTAGTTCACATTAGTCCACATTTCACATTAGTCCCATTGCCTAGAGGGCAACATATTTGCAGAGTGCAAAGTTTAAAACTTGAATAATATTTTAAATTTTTCCGTATGAAAAAGTTATAAATCAAGAGCAAATATACTATTTCACGAACAATCCTCTTTTACTATTCTAATATGTTTAATAATAGCGTAAGAAATCTAATAGTAATTCAGAACATTTTTCACAGTTGTTATTTTTTGTTACATAGTTGTAGCTGTAGCATGTAGTGAGTGGAATTTAACTGTAATAAATTCACTAATTAACCATATTCGAATTAAGTTTTATTTTTAAGTTCGGGATGAAGGGGTGGAGAAATATGTAGTTATTGGGGGCACCGAGCTTTTCTACATTTTACTTTCAAGATCTCCATTTTTCTTTTGTTATTTGTTCCTAATAAAAAAAGTTCAGTCACTTTTGGATTGTCATAGGATAGTAGGAGTTGGATTTTGGGATGCAGCCTGTGAGATTCTAGAGGAGCTAACTGCTTGAAAAAATATTTTTGAATCATCTGTAACATATGAAATAAGGATATGTATCATAAAAAATTGAAAGTAACTATGTCTGCGTAATCATCACGGTTAAACTGCAAAGTCAAATGAATTGACGTTTGGTATATAATCAGGCTCCATTCCCAACTGGGAAGTTACCATACGCGTGTCACTTTCATTATAATACATATCCTTAGGGAGAGTAGAAGTCCGAATTTTTGCGAAAAATTTAGTACCTTACAAGCCGTTCAATTGAGAGCTAAAATTCAACATATAACTTTATTAAAAATAAAGAAAATATGTCCTGGCATTTTTTAAAATTATATTTTATGAGCGGGGGGACGGGGGTGCATTTTCTATATATTGGAAATTGGTAGTGGGTTGATTTGTAAAATTAATCGAAAACGATTGATATTAGTTGAGAAACAAATTGAGTAATGCAAACTAAAGTTCTTTTTGAATTTTATACCCACTGCTTTCTATTTATAATTGCTGAAGCTGGTGTTTAATGTATGGAGCGTTCCGAGCATAAGGCAATCAAGCCATAAAGTTAGAGAAAAATGGCCATAAAATTTGTATTCTAAACTTAATTACATGGGCATTTTCAATTAGTACGGCATGCTTAATTATATAGAAAATTAGTTTCTCTCTCTCTCTCTCTCTCTCTCTCTCTACTTTTCCTTGATTTGAAACTTTCAAATTTCACCCTATTTTCTACTGAAATGTGTCTGTAAGGCAACAAATAAATAAATATATATGATAAATTTAAATTCATTTTAATTTGGAAGATGAGAAACACTTTGCCATTATATATCGTAAAGGTCAGACCCACCAGTATTGTAACAGAGAGGTGCTTGAGCCATTGACGGTAGAAATTCAAACTCCGATAAGTGAAATTTCACAGTCTTGTTTTATTACAAGTGTAACCTCTTTAGTCAATGGAGAGGAGAACGTGGGCCATCGGTCAGAGTTGATGTCGATGGGTTTTGGTGGGTCGGAGTTGGTCGCAATGGTTCAGAGTGGTTCATAGTTGGTGGTGGGTCAGAGTGGATCACGATGGTTGATGGGTCAGAGTGGGCCAATGGGGCATTTGAGTGGTGGGTGATAGTGGGTCATGGTGGGTCGTGGATCAAATTTTCATTGACCCACACCATCTCTGGTTAAAATTGTACTAAAGATAAGAGGCACCGAAGATGCATGTCGGCTATTATGCTCAAATTTTGCTCATGGATAGTACTCCACCAGGAAGCAATAAATCTGAAACGGTTCACGGTATCACCTTCTAGAACTCGAGATGTAGGGGTTTGTCTGATTGGCTAAATTAAGACGTCAATGATTTATCCTTCAACAACCAAGCTTTTTATGATCGTTTCCGTGGGGAAGTCAGGAGAACACGTGCCTAGTAATCGTAATATTGATAAATTGCGTCCACCCCGGGTATTTTTTTTGTGTTTTTTTGATTCACCTAAATATAAACAAATCACACATATAGGCATTTTGACATATTTTGGGAGAGTAATTTTGTGGTTCGTTGGCGTTTCATCGCGTCTCTGCTGCTGGTGGTAAAGTTTTCAAAATGGAACTTGGGCCACCACGGATCGTCGCTGCGGGGCCACCAATTTCTGGCGAGAGGTCAATAGTTGACCATCTGTAGTTCACCGACGCTTACAGCTTAGAGTAATAAACGATGTCTTTGCCTTGTAGAGTTCATGACTACCGACGTCGGCAGTCAACTAGCTTTTAGTATTCCTTTACTAACCATCTATTGTTCATGTTTGTACACGGTGTTGTAATAATAATAATAATAATAATAATAATAATTATTATTATTATTATTATTATTATTATTTGTAGTAATAGTAGTATAATTGATGATAGAATAATTATTGTCTATGTATTGTCTAGGTAGGACTACACACAGGATTTGGCTCGTTTTGGTTCGACTTGACTCTAATCCGAGTCGAGTTGGAAGATATTTTTCGCGCCGAGTCCAAGAGTAGACCTCAAAGATGTCTGTTTCGAGTCGAGTCGAGTTTCAAAGAAAAGTCGTTCGTGCCCATCCCTACTAATGAGAGCTTAATCGGAGTTAAGCGAAATTGAAAGTCTCACTATTTATCTAAGCGACCCCGAAAATTATGAATCTAATATCGATCATTTTCTAGCAATCTTTTATATGTATCCCCCTCCCATTCACCATAGGTAACCCGACAGCAATCTTTTTGAAACTATAAGAAATGTGGTTAAAATTACTCTAGACCAGTGGTTCTCAATCTAATTCCTATCACGATCCCCTTTTATCACACGCTCTTGCCAGCGACCCTTTTATAATTTGTTTTATAATAAGCTTGTGTGAGATTTTTAACATACCTATTTCTATAATAGTAGAATCCATTTTTTTGTTTATAGTGAACAGTGCCATGGAAAATCAGTGCCCGGGGCGAGAGTATAGTACGATGTCACCGTATATATGAGTGACGTCGACAGACTAGCTACGAAGCGCCACCATGGTTGCCACGAAGCTCAATAACATTTTCAAAATAAACCCTACCTTTCCTTAATTTTGAGCACATTTTATTACGTTTTTCCTTCTATTTTACACATGTGCACATGTACTTTCCTAACATGAGTAACACACTTCCTCCGAAATGTGTGGCCCCTATTTTCGGCGCCCGGCACTGACAGTGGATAAAGTAACTGTAATATCTATATTCCCAACGACGAAGGTGCTGGTTCAAGATGGATGTTAAACTCCTTCATTGAAGAGGCCATTAACGTATTCGATCTAAGCCCACAACTTCTTGACCAAATAATAGAATGATCATGCGACAAGTCTTTGCAACTGTTTTTTTGTAACGAAGACTTGGACAAGTTCTGCCTGATGAGGAGAGAAGAATATCCTGGTCTGGGGATTGCTGCTTTAAAAGTAATAATTCCATTTGCTATATCGTACTTGTGCGAAAGTGTGTTTTTTTTATGGTAAACATTAAAACAAAGATAAGAAATCGCTTATCAGTTGAAAATGGTTTGATAATGTTCGTCATGAAGTGTGAATACATAGTCTCGAAATATTGTATCATTAAGTATTTCAATGTTACTTTTTTCTACACTTAATACCATTTCAACATGTCTTATTATATTTAACAGAAGGAAAAACATATCTGTACATCGTTTCCCGATTACTAAGGTTGGCTTTGGAGGTTCGAACCAGCAGCTTTAGTTTACTGTTTTCCGAAGATACCCGAAGTTAGAGTTCGAAAGTGTTTGTCTCAAAACAGCTATCATCATATCGCTCAATCTGGTATATGGTATATGTTTTTATACGTGTAAAGTCAGTATAACAATTCATTCTTTAAACAGCTTTTCGTATGTATTAATATTCCTTTATAAAAACTGTTTTTAATATTATTATTACGGCGCACCATTTTCAGATTTCTTTCGCGAGTCGTTGACCAAGTCGTTCCCCACCAGCGTTGCTAGACTCACAGTTTGGAATTATTCCAAAACCTGATCGAACTTATGCTAGATTCGGTCAAATTATGCTAGATCCTCATAATTACTAATTCAGGAGTTTAAAAAAACGAAGTTGAGATACGATAACGTAACTTAAAATACACAGAGAGCAAGAATGCATGGATAGAACTCAATACTTCACGCACCAAAATTTTAACTCAACTAAATTAATGCAGTCGTTGCCAGATTCAATGGCGTATATGTCGTATAAATGAATGCAAAGCTTTTGTTTAAATATTTTGAAAGAAAATTACTTCGCAGCATAAGCGGAGTTGGGAATCGTCTGCTGGGGGGGGGGGGGCAGATTTTTGGTCGGTCTCGGAGCTGTCATTTCAGGAATAAATATGATCATGAAGTCAGAAATAAAGATGGTGAAGTTGTCAAAAAGTTGGGGGGAGAATGGCCCCCATAGCTCCGCCCATGCGTCGGAGTTAAATGATTAGAAAACCCTGGGTGGAGCCACAAAAAAGCCCAAAGACGTTTCGAACTTACTTCGAAAAATAAGACTGCCTGTATGGTTTACCGACTGTATGAATCAATGGAAGAGGATACATTTCTGCCGTTCTTTTTCTTCCCACGACCAACTTCTTTCTCATCTCCAGGTTTTACGGCTTTTTGATAAACTTGCTGAAATTGTGCTAGATTTGGGCAGGATGCTAAAAGCAAGATGCTAGATGCTAGAGACATGCAAATTATGCTAGATCTAGCATCATTATGCTAGATCTGGCAACGCTGTTCCCCACAATAGGCGTGTCGTGCAAGTAACCAATCACACGTCAGGTACTAGCTTTTACCTATTGCTTCCTTCTCACAGCTCAGAACATTGGTAACTATGGATAGACGTTGAGTTGAGTTGATTTTAGTTTAGCGTCCCTTTCAGCAGCGAGGCTATATGAGACGTGGACCTACTGATTAACGTGGAATCCCAACCACATGAGCTCCCGCCGGGGATCAAACCCGGACCTCCCACGTCAAAGGCGCGGACGCTAACCACTTAGCCACGAAGGAGCTCATGGATAGACGTACAGCAGTAATTACTTTATGGGAGTTGGAAGGTTATTCTGCAACTGCAGCTAGCAGGCGAGTAGGTGTCCCGGCCTCTACAGGAAGGCGATGGATTCGGAAATATGGTGCTACAGGTCAGACTGATAATTTACGATCTCCTGGTCGTCCGCATGTGTCAACCGAAGCCCAAGATGCGAGATTAGTAAACGAAGCCCGGTTAGACCCACTAAGGACGTCTAGACAGCTAAGGGAAGTTTCTCTCTTTCCTGGTAGTAAGCATACAGCTCTGCGAAGGCTTCGTCATGCTGGGTTACGTGGCCGTGTTGCTGCCGTGAAGGAAAAACTCTCAGGCGACCACAAAATTTACCGTCTCGCTTTTGCACAGGCGAATGTGGGTCTCAATTGGGAAAACGTAGTTTTCTCAGATGAATCCATATTCACAACATCAAAGGAGGGACGCCGTTTCGTGTATCGTCCGAGAGGCACCCGATATGACCATGGATGTGTGGCTGCTTGCAATCGCAGTGGCCATGTATCTATTTTATGTTGGGGTTGGATTTCCAGTCGCGGAGCAGGACAGCTTCATAGAATTGAAGGACATCTGGACAATGCTCAGTACTTAGACATTATCAGTAATATCATGGTGCTATCTGTACGAGTATTTCAGCCTGATGGTGTAATTCAGTTCCAGCAATACCAGTAGCCAATACATACTTCCCGTGTGATTCAGGAATGGTTCGCAGGGCACCCTGAGATTGATTTAATCGACTGGTCGCTCGTGGAGCAGACCTCAATCTCATGGAAAATATGTGGGCAGAAGTGAAGCGTACTCTAAGGGAAAGTTGGCCTGAGGCAGATCCACCAAGAACTCAGGATGACCTGTGGCATCTTGTTTCCGAAGCATGGCTGGAGGTAGGGGAAGGAGATAGATTTGTAACCCATGTAATAGATTCCATGCCCAGAAGAATGGAGCGTGTAATAAATTCAGAAGGGTCTTGGACACAATTTTAATGTCCCCGCCTTAACTCCCGAAAACAGCCCTTTTCAGGGCTACCTAAACGCTTCTGAAAATATTTCTAGAAGTAAACCACTCCTTGTATCCGATTTCTGTGCAATCCTACCAACAAAAGAATGATAATTAGCTGTAGGCTTTGAACTCAAGACCTCTTTATTGGCAAGTCCGTACTCTACCAGTGAGCTAACATGAACACGCAAACCCAATCTGAAGAAACACGATTCTCAATTTCTGGTATTCGATGACAATGATGCTCATATACTTGGCAAATGTTGTATTCAACTTGGGATATTCCGCAACACACACACACACACACACACACACACACACACATAAACAAAGCGAAAGAGAGAGAGAGAGAGAGAGAGAGATGAATATACAAAAGCATATTCAACGTATTCGAATGAGACTCTAAGCAACGACATTCCGTTCTAAAGAGAATTTGTGTTTCTTCCCGTGACGTTAAGGGGATCGGGAAAAGTTATGTGTCTTGAAGCAGGATACGACTTTGGATACTCTGTTTATACACTTTCTATATCCGTAGGAATATATTGTATTTCACGAATGTAAATGACATGCTGTAATGAGAATATTGAGAAGTTACATCTGTATGACAAATAGATGCAAATAAATACACTACATGATTTATTTATTGCTATTAAATGATTTTCCTAACTTGTATTTACATCCTCATATATAATACCGACCTACTGTGAAAATTCTCAGATGTTATATTTTAAACATAATAATTACTATGTTCTGCAATGATTATGTTATATATACACAACTTATGTATTCTAATGTAATTATTTTATATAATTTTTCATGCATTGCGGAAAATATAATTTTAAAAAAAGGATTAGCCTAGACGGGATTCGAACCCTCAACCAAATGACTTGAAATCCGACAGCTTACCAATGAGCTAACACAACCTTCTACCGATGTATAACCGATCTCAAGATAATTATGACATTCATATCCATTACAAACGCTGTTTCTGTTCTACTTTGACTTTTATTTTAGTACTCAGGCGATAATTATGTTCTATTTCTTAACTTTGAGCATTCTTTTACATATGGAAAGATTCCTTAACGTATTTAAATGTTCCATTACGTATGGAAAGCTAAATGACTAACAAGCATTTGCTAACATTAAAAAAAAAAAAAGGTTTCGAAATATTGTATCATTAAGTATTTCAATCAATGTTGCTTTTTTAAACACTTGGTAACAAGTCTTATTATATTTAAAAGAAGAAAAACACATCTGCAAACTTTTTCCCGATTGCAAAGGCTGGCTTGGAGGTTCGAACCTGGCTTACTTTTTCCCGAAGATGCCCGAAGCTGGACTTAGAAAATTTTTGCCTCAAAACACCAATAAAGAATGCGCTCAACCTTTTTGAGACAAGGTGTACATCAATAACTTTTATCCTACTCTTCTATCCAGGACATTTACAAAAAATATGTAATGGTCCCTATTCATACTTCATTTTCTTTCATATTGTTTATAACATAGTCATCACGTGTCTGCAGGTTTTTTTTTTTTTTTTTTTTTTTTTTTTTTTAAATAACTTAACACAAACTCTTGGTTCCTGACCACATGATGCATGGTTATTGCAGAGAAGATAATCACTACATGTATGTATCTGCACATATCAAGCATGGAAGCATGAAAATATAGCCCAAATTACTTTAATGTTTTTGAACCACACAAAAGACTACGTGTAAATAACACGCAACATTTAAGTTCCGCTAGATTGCTGAAATTTCGCAATGTGCCTTGATTTCGGGTACTCGTGTCTCGGTTCTGGAGCGGGGCACCCAAATGTCGGTTATGGATCCGGTAATTTCTTGCCATCCCTATTATTAATTGAAGTTCTTTTAATTTCAGCTTAAAGAGTACACACGGAAGTTCTTGTGTTGATTTCCCTGAATTTTCATGACTTTAGTAAGTAAATTTTCCCTGACTTTCGGTATATAATCAACTTCCAGCATCCCCAGTGTTGTCAAACACTCTCCTTTCATATTTTAAATAACAATAAAATACTAGTATCAAACAATAATTATAAACTATTGAATCAACACACCGAGATCTTTAGTATCTCGGCATTCTAAATACGCTTATAAATATCTCGTAGTTTGCCCCTATCTCTGTGATTGTTTACAATCAACAAATCTAATTTATATTTTTCCCTTCTGTACCATTTGAATTTTTAATTTGGTCTTTTTTTTTTTTTTTCAAGGCTCGAAACTTTTAACACCTTTCGGCGCTCCTCAAACTTCTGTATTTTTATAAAGATAATTTTTCTTTTTAGATTTTTCCTTATTATCATCGTTTCGAATGTCTTGATTCTTTGAGATGTTCTTCACATCTTTTTTATGTGCAAGTTGCTTCTTTTATATCATATTGTATTGATTAGCTGCTCCTCAAAACAAAAACTGAAAGTAACATCCTATAGAATTTATTTTTCGTTTAATGATATGTTGTGAGATCTTTCACAAGGTATATTTGGTTTGGAACATCAGTACGAAAGTATCGCTGAAATATGCATTTATGAGTCACATACTTCTGAAAACCTGCTCCACAAGTTTTTAGATAGATATAAAGCAGTGGATGAAACTGTATTTGACCTGTTTCAGATGGTAGTAGTCATGTACCTTTTTAATCATATAGTGCATGACATGCTGCAGCATGGTTGTGTAAATATATATTTTCTTTGGTACTTTCGCTACTAATTTAATCATTTTCTCTTCATTACACTGATTTTGTGAATTACACTGTACGAGAAGACTGGATAAAATAGGGATCGTTTCTCTAGTTTTGATAAGAAACCTTATAGAAGAAACATCCATGAAGTAAAACAACCTTTCAAAGGTACTCGGATTTCACACAACAGAAAACTATTTCCTCATGCAAGTCAACTCACTAAATTAACCAAGGTATCATTTTTAGTGTATGGCCTAAAAGAAAAATATAACTATTTCGTAATTCAACCTCACCACCCGCTTTATATACACACATGTAACATTCAATTGACCAGAGTTTTCGGAAATAATTTCGTTTATCAGCCTCAATATCTTCAAGACGTCATAACTGATTTCAAGATATTATCTTAATGGATGTTATTTCGGAAAAACATTAACAATTTTAGTTGTTAGTACTTTGCACTTAAAGACCTTAATTTTTTGCAATTTTAAGTTATAAAATAGTACGAGAAAACTACTGAAGATTCCTAAAACATTAAGGTAACATTTCTACACATATTAATTTATGTAATTTGGCAAGGTACTCACCTTTATTGAAGATAGGTATTCTTCAATTCAGATAATGTTGCGGTTCTTGATTCCTATACTAATTCCATTAAGTATCCTTGCTCTGGTTTAGGTATCATCTTTGTGTAAGTCCATCATTTGTAACATTTTGCTCTTAAATGATTGTCCTTATTGAATTTGTTTCCGATATTGATATTCAAATCTTATACTACTAACGAATCTGTTGGTGTACTCAATAAAGCGAGTATCATTTGTTTAACTTTACTCATTTCTTGTATATCTGGATTGCGTGCAATAATTAATGTACCAATATCCAGTATTAGCATTTTGTATCAAAGACTTTTATCATTATCCGTCTTGCAAGAAACATGTTCACTGTTATCCAGTCAGTACTTCGACATCTGATAGTAAAGTAACTGCAAGTTATTCCTCCAGAATTTTTTCAAAATATCTGAAAAATTTAAACACCTCACTAAGCATACATTGGAACTATTTTATCTTAAGACTAGCTGAAATGCCCGTCATTCGCACGGGGAGAATAGGTTTCTGGAAATCATTTTAACCTCCTTCTCCCCTTGGGATACGCATTTCAATGAAAGTATAATCATAAAAATCCTTAATACTACTCCTTTCTAACCCCATGTGGATGGGAGTTGAACCGACATTGGGAGTGTTACTATTCATCTCAGTAACTGTGGATTGGACATTAATATTGGTCGTTTTCGATTTTTTTTAACATGTAAACCACTTTCTTTCCCTACCCCTCACTCTCCACCCCATTAGAGATGAGTTCAGATTTAAACGGTATGGGGCGTGTCACTTTTCATCTTAGCGACCCCAAAAACTATGGATTCGGTGCAACTGTGGTGGCAATTTAATTAATGGTATAAGACAGAGTGATCGTGGTTGGTAACACTAGTATCAAAGTAGGGGCTGCAATGTCCCACCGCATGTAGTAAGAAACGTCAGAGACCATCTGTTGTTGGCCGTGCTATAGGAGTGTCTTACCCACATAGAATTTGTTTCCAGATTTTAAGTTATACCTAAGTATATGTACCACGTTTGGGAAATTGCTTCAAGCGTTTCATAGTTATGTTGGAACATACACATACACAGATCCATCCATTGGTATGTAAAATGCTTCCCTCCTCTTAAAACAAAGATTTTCAAAAATTCTGGAAGACGTGTCCATTTATTTTTAAGCTTATATACCAAATTTCATGTTCCTCGCTTGAGCGGTTCATGAAATATTCCATTTTTCGTGTGAATTATTATCCCCAGCGTTCCCTTAGGATATGTATGCAAAGTAACATGATAAAAACCTACTTTGAGATAGGTTATAACTATATACAGGGTGTTCATAAAGTCCTTTGACACCCCTAAAACTCGGAAACTGTGAAATATATGTCAAAACGAGAAAAAACGTATTTCATCATTTCAAAAGTACCACGTATCGAGGGAAACAAAGTTGCCCCAGGGTCCCTCGGAGGGTCCCAGACGGGGATCAACGCAAAAGTTGTAAATGGCTGTTTGAAAGCAGTTGTTAAAAGAAGGAAGGTGGAATAAGTCTTGTGAGTATACTAACCCTTTGTGAAATAGCGGGGGACTGAAAATGTTAACACAGCATTGTAAAGCAAACTGTAGTAATACTAATAATAGTACTACTACTTGTAATAGGAATATTAGTAATAATGTCAGAAATAGTAGGCACATTTCTACCTGAAATAGTATTGTCTCAATTAGTAATCCAGACATGGCATCCAGTTAATTAAGCCTTTGAATAAATGTGACTGTTTACATATCTCTCAATTTACCCAATCTCTGTTCTTTTGGACACGGTTTATATAGCCGTTCCAAACTTGTATCATTTTCATTCTTTTACCGATAACTTACAAACAATATGGTACTTGACCCATTTCCTATTCGCAAATTTTAAGTTGGACCCCACTTGGAAACCTGCAAGGACTCTGGGACAAATATTTGTACATCGAAAAGCTGTACTTTACAAATAAGGAAACACTCCTTTTAGCGTTTTGACATATCATATTTTACCATTTCGGATCATTGGAAGTGACATGGACTTTTCTATGAAGGCCGTTAACATTTTAATCCCCCCGCCATTGCAAGCAGGGTTGGTATTGAAACATAAGACCTGTTCCGTCTTCCGTCTTTTAACAGTAGCTTTCAAACGATACTTGCCCCCCCTTGTCATTTGAAAATTTTGAGTTGGACCCCGTCTGGGACTCTCGGAGGAACCCTGGGACAACTTTGTTTCCATCAGTACATGGTACTTTTGAAGTGATGAGATACGAGTTTTTCAGTTTTGATCTCTCTTGAGCCATTTCAGGTTTCTAGGGGTGGCCAAAGACTTTTCAGTGCAAACTGTATCAACATTTTGACCTGCCGCCATTTTGTACAGGTTTACCATAGAACATCGAAACTTATTCCATTGTCTTTCTTTTGTAAATAGCTTTCAAAGGATGATCAATTTGAAAATTTTGAGTTGACCCCTTCTGGGACCCTTGGATAATTTTGTTTCACTCAATATGTGATACTTTTGAAATGATGAAATACGTGTTTTTTCGTTTTGACATACATTTCACCGTTTCCGAGTTTTAAGGGTGACAAAGGACTTTATGGACACCCTGTATATATATATATAGTGATTTTTCTGCCGGCAAGCAATGGTACGACGTACCAGCACCTTTTTAAGGAGAACGGAATATTTCCTCTTCTAAACTGGGCTGAACTGAATTAAACTGAAAGCCAGTATGAAAATTCTGTTGGGATTGCACCTTTGTACTTTCTCTGCAGAAAAGCCTTTACTTATTTCCTATTTTAACGTATCCAATTAATTGTTTTTATTCATTATTAGAAGAAGCATTAAGTAAAATATCCCATAGATTTTTTCGTAAAGTTTATCCATTAATTTAGTAGAGGTTTGTAGAACATTTTGGTAGCATGACTAGTACTCTGAAGAACATTATGCGAACAATGTACTGTTTGTGTGTTGTTATTGAAATTCAGTATTTTGTGAAACTCTTGATGACTTTTGAAGACAAACAGTAGCAGCTTACTTTCGCCCGTTTACAGAAAGAGAGAGAAAAAAAAAAAAGAAAAAAGAAACAAATCACTAAGAAATATTGATTATCATTACATTTATTTTACTATTAAATTAAGATGTAAGAATCAGACATTTTAAAAGCATCTTTATATATATATATATGTATATATATGTACGTACGAGTTTTTAGTCATAAGAGTGCAGTGATATGCTACTGGACAGTATTAATAATATAATAATAATACCCTGAAAGGTATGTAACTTTTTAACCATTTTGAACCTGAAGTGCAGCGTACTGGCACTTTATTTTTAGAAATAAAACGCTGCACAATTGGTTCAGTGGTTTTCCCATGGTTTGATGACAAACAAGATCCTTCCATTTTCATATAATATTTATAGATTATAGAAAATACATCCCTTTCTTCCCTTAAAAGGGAAATTTTAAAAACGCTGGGACATGGTCTCCTTACTTTCAATGATGAGTTTATATTTCGAGTTTCCTCTTCCTAACTTGACTGGCTTGTGAGATACTCGAATTTTCGCACAAATATTGAACCCCCAGCCTCCATCATCATATATCAAAAATCATCAACACCGGTGCAGTGGCTTGGAAGGAGTTTAAGAACAAACATCATCATTACATTTGTTTTTATGAATATAGATTGTATGTTCTAGTCCTCTTCGAAATCATTTTTTTTACCTCTCCTATATTTCATCAGAAGAGGATACAATAAAGAATAGAATTATATCATACATCTATAAAGTAACAGCATCTCGGAATTTCTAAAATATATATATAAGGTGGCCCAAAAGTAGGTATACAGTCCCGTACTGGTCAACTCATTGCTTTTTATATAATTTCTTAGTGTTATCCATCAGGTAGATTTAGTTTCTTTATTATTTGTTCTTAGTGTCTTTTTATTTATATCTTAAACTCGGAACAGCCGAAGCAAATAAACCTATAAGCTAGAATGTTATACTTGATCAGTGCAGGGGTGTATACATTCTTTTGGGCCATCCTGTATATATATATCATGTCTAACAACTTAATTTTCGTCATAGAATGATTAAAATACGGAAATTAAGGAACAGTACATTTGAAGATACTGGGTGCAGTGTAAGTTATAAGTTTACAACCGATGTTGTCTCAGAGTTCTGGAAATATCAGTGTGTATAAATATACATGTTGGTGATTTGTTCTCGAGAATTCTAAACATCAGCAAGAAAATCATATCTGGAACAGTGAAATTACATTAAACTTCAAACGACAAGCACAGTTTAGTATTGCAGTTTTGAACAAATGACCTTAGTTTTTCACAGTTTTAGTATGCATTTGAGATATTTTAAAAATAACTAGAGAATTAAACAACATGTAGGAAGTTTCGCATGCGCCTGCTATCTGAAATTGCATTTGCCGAGAAGTAATTCGCAGAAGTTTCAGCGAATGAAATATAGGAGGGGAAAATTAATTCCAAAAACAACACGCAACCATAAGGTAAAACAGCTTCATTTTATATTTGTACATGTTTCGTATAGTATAATGAAATCATTAACGTTTCACAGTTCACACTAAACAGTTGTGATACCGTAATTATGCTGACGAATTGTTCTCTTTACTACTATAAAAGTTGAGATAAAATTATCACGAAATGCCTTAATGTAGTGAGAAAAATATTATTACTTCATTTGCTTTTGACAAATTTTAATTTTTGCATATATATATACAAGATCTAATTCCCAATATTCCGTTTGGAAATTGATTCTACTCGTGAAAATAGGAGAAACTTTAGATGAAAAGAAAATAGTATCTGGGTAACGAGTAACATAATTGTAGAGTAATAAATTGTGATATTACATAGGTAAACACTAATAGTTTTATAGGAAATGACGTAGAAAATTTCAGAAAAAATTACAAATCAACTAAAATGGACAATTTAATATGTATGACACTAACGTAACTTGTAGGCCAGTAAGAAATATTTAACAGACTATAATTTTACAATAGCATCACCATTAAAGGGACAAAATGTCCAAAGATGAGACTTATACCAATATCTAGATCTCATTAAGTTGAAGAAAATTGTGTGAGAGGGCAAATTCTAATGCGCAGTTTTTGAGAAAACTGAAAAATTGTTTTCTTATAAACCTAAAAACTGATGTGCAACAACCGCGCCATCTATTAAGATGAAACAGATATTGAAGTATATCCTCATCACGAATTGCATTATGACACTAGCAACAAAGCAGTACAACGGGGTGGCTAATACAATATGGCCTAAAATTATGACTAAACTTTAATAACGTTTATTTAGCTAACATTGTGCAAAGATGAGACACATCAATCGATAGACTATATCAAGTAGAACAAATGACATGCTTAACGGTAAATTCTCAGGCATAGTTTTTGAGAAAATTATTTTGTATGGAGCAAAAAAGTGTCATTTGTCTTCTGTAATAACTGATAATTTTTATTCTACTGAAACAGATCCGTTCTTTACTCATGTACTATATATATATATATATATATATATCAAGCAATTCGGTAAAAAAAAAATATTTGCGCATGTGCGAGAAATGACCGGGAAGAGCGATGTCATTGTGCTGTTGTTCACTAGACGGTGAGCCCTGGAAGAAGGTTGCGTTGCATTTCAATCGTCCGCTACAACAATTGAAAGTGAACGTTCCAATAGAAAAATGCCAAACGTGAAGTGCCTGCAGTAATACGATTTTTGAATACGAAAAAAAAAAAAACTTTCGGCATTTGCGATTCATCGTCGCGAACTGTGTGGTGTTTACGGACCAAACGTGGAGTGAAGGCGTCGTGCGTGAATAGTGCCGCATGTTTAAAGATGGATGAACTGACGTGGACGATGCAGCAAGATGTGGGCCCCCATCTGTAGTCAGCAATGAATTCGTGCAGGAAATTGACAAAACTGTCCTCACTTTCCCAAACTTTCACGAACTGTTCGCTTCGACAGTGACAATGAGCTTCACAATGTTGTTAGCGGAACCGGGTTTAAACAAAAAACTTTTTTTTTCTATAAAAACCATGGTTTTTGCCAACCCTGCTGAAAAGTAATGTAATGTTGTACTTTTCTAATGTGTATAATAAACGTTCTGTATCTGCGTGTCTATATCCTTGATAACCAAACGGTGTTTTTGAAGTCTTGAAGTTCACCTCCAAAGAGGTGTTTTATACTGGCGCAGATGTTAAATCCGTCTCGCCAACAACACTAGATAGTTGCTTCCACTAAGTTGATCAAATTTCCACACTTGTTAAGTATCCGGTGAAATAATTACATTATATTGTTATACCTAATTATAGGATTGTCACCATAGATTTGTGGTTAAGGTATTATATTTTATACATATATGTATATATTGCAAAATGATTACTTTTATTTATTTTTTTTTCACCGGATTGAAATTTACACCAAATACAATGTACATAAAGATTAAATTTACATGTTTTTATTGTTGTTTTCAATCTTTTCAATCATTTTTTTAAATATTGACATTATTAGTTTGTAAGAAAGATATTATAGCTTTATTGATTTTTGCATTATTTGATGACAAAAGATTTTGAATCTTATGTGGGCCGATTCCTTGATATTTCGTGATTACATCAATTAAAATGTTTCTATGTTTATTGGTGGAAGAGCAGTTAAAGATAATATGATCTATATCGCCCTTTTCATTCCCACACCAACATCCAGGAGTGTCTTTTTTATTGATTTTATATAATTGAGCTGGGGTTAGTTCCGTATGTAGCCGAAGCTTCCGAATTGCCCTTATTTATAGTTAACTAGCAAATTGTATCTATTGTTGTTTTCTTCTAATATGACACACATACCCGAACAATGACACACATATTTCTAATTGTTGCGCAATACTAACTGTAAAATATTATATGGATACTACACAGCATAATGGAGTATATGAAGTTATACCTGCAGAAAAAAAAAAAAAAACCTCAGAAGTGAAGCAAAATGTTTCATTTAAGTTGAAATAACATTATGGATGAGATCTGATGTTATCTTAAGGCTTGCATTTTGGTCATTCAAAATTATACCCAGAACTGTCCTGCCCCGACCTAGATGGCGCTTGTCATCTTCTATAGACTTTATGCAACCAATTAAACATGTCATTCAAAAACACAGCAAGGAGAAGGACAAAGGTCTCCGTAGACTTTTTTTTCAACCTCTCAATTGTTTCTGTTGCAATTTTCTCTAAACGCGCACAAAACTTGATATTCACTCTTTGTTCCATAGCTGAAACCATAACGAGGTATCACAATGCCACTCTATACTTAGCCGCGTCACGCGACACAGTGGAGACCGGCTGAACCGATACTTTCTGCATATGTTTCCATGGTCACACGAAAGACTCGCCACTATGAAAAACTTTCGTTCCAAAAACCTACGTACGTTTAGTTTCCTAATTACCGAACTGTGTATTAGGAGATTGAAAACTCAGTGAAGATGATCCCATGAAGGATTCCAATCCACTATAGATCAATAATCGCTATCGTTCAGGAAACAATATTAGCCACTTTGCTACGCAGAATACGAATCCTGTATCTTTATTTCAAGTTAAATTAGCTAATTTTTAAATTTTGGGTAAAATGAGAGAAAAAAAATACAGTTTATCTTTTAAAATAATATTTATTGTAATTATAACTATCCAACGCATTGTCGCTCTACAACAATGGCAGATGTATATATACATAAATCACAGTAAGATTCTCATAAATATATTGATTTGAACACGATCATCTCTTCCACTTGAAATGACTTGTAAAAGGTTCCAAATAACAATTGATTATTAAATCAATTTTAACAGGTTCTACACATTCTCATGTAAAAATAAATAGAAGAAACTCTTTAAAAGAAAACGATAAATTAATCTGTGCTTCCTCAGCGAAAATATTAACAAAAATAAAGTTCCTTTACTAGTTCCTGGCTGGTATAGGTAAGTTCCACACTTATAGGGTCTTTTAATGTGTTTTGAAATGAGCTTTGTAGCCACATTACGTCTATTTCCTTAAGCTAAGCTAACAAGATACCATGTCACAACTTCAGCCAAACTGGGTACAGTATTCATGATGGATTATTTTCTCGCGTAAGGACAACTTACAAACCATTAGCAAGTATGAACACATGAACATTAATAGCTTTGCAATTATTCTCTAGGATACAGTAAATCCTTTGGTCATAAATAAGGAATAGGTAAAACCCACGAAATTGGATGGATAGCTTTTTGTGTTGGGCACCATGTATCTTGCATACCCTTTTCTGAAACTTCCGAAACTCTTGTGTGCAGATTGTTATGTAATTCCAACATCTGTAGCCTAGGGAACTCTGTGAACTGAATAGTTTTACAAGGAACCCTAAGTGTCCAATGTGAAGAGTTTTATTGTATTCTGTTTGAATATATCATGCTTTAAGCTCTGTTAATTTCCCACTGTTTTTCTATTAGCTCATTAAAATTTTGTTACGAATCGCAATTTAAGAGGCAACCAATCTATCGTCGCTTATTCATACAATTCACAACCACTAGGAACACATTTTGATTAAATTGAGGTGTTTAACATTACATTCAGCAGCGTCGACGAGTTGCAATATTCTTAGTTTCTTCTTCTAGCTAACAATTAATGTAATGCAAAGAGAATATTTTCTATGGATATTAGCACAGTGGTATATTAAGGTTATTTTATTGTTTGAATTTCAGTGCAGGCAAACATTTGTAAATGGTAACTTCAATTTCATAGATATTCCGCTTTGATGAACAGAAAAACTATCCTACTGTAGATGATACTTTGGTGCAAAAGTAAGAAAATATTTTATTTTACGAGAAATTCGAATGAATTATGCCCCATCCGACTATAAATGTTCTAATTCTTTCCACGTTTCTGCATGGACGGAGCTTTTAGTGAATGTGGACATAGAAACTGTCAGTAACTTTTCTGAAAATTTCCAAATATTATATATTACATAACCTCCGGAATTTTCTGTGTTAAAGCACGTTCTACTTAAAACATTTCCTTCAACTTAAGTGTTAACGTCATTAGGTCTGGCTGATTATTTGGAGTATATGTGAAAGGATGATAAAAAGAACGAAACGCTACTGCAACCATCAATCATCATAAAGTTGATTTACAACCTTACATCTTAAAAGTACTTCTGCATTTATAAACGCACTTCTATGTCAATTTTTGACAACTTTCATTTTCGTGTTTTACAAGAATTCTTTAATACCTGAAATGACCATTTTTGTGTATGGGTATCTAACTTGAATTCAAATTTTGCCTAAGTTGCCTAAATCGCAATTTAATACAGATTTCGTAGTTTCAATGGGAAATATGTCAAACATTCTTCTTTTCGTCAGTGGAAATCTCTTGTTCATTTCACATCCGTCTGCAAATTTTATTGAAAAGTTATTTTATTGGTAAGATCATAATATATACTCATCGATTTCAATTGATTTAACCACTGTGCCAAGCAAATAAATTAACGAATTATTAGAGGTTTCAACAGTATTTTTTACTTTTTTCGTTTCAACGAAAATTTTACAAACTGATGGGCTTGTTATGAGTAATTTCCTATTATGTTTTCTGTCCAATGATGTAATGAACGGTTTTGAATAATCAAATCAGATATTTTACAAAGAATGTAGTTCTCTCTTTCATTTTAGCTACGCTGATGACAGTCTTTTCATAAATAAACAAGATTCTCAATTGGGTAATTTGATTGATATACTTCATTTTATACATCCTAGCATTAAAATTATTGAAGAAATTAAAACCGACAGTGATCCTTAATCTATCAGAAAGAAGTATGCCATATGCGTGTCTACTGGGAACACAATGCTGTAATTTAATTTATATACTCTGCTTCTCCACATTCTAACAAAACAAAGGCCAATCTCAGAAAATATGTATTTAGATAAGCTTTTAAATCTAGAATTTCTAGTAGAAATTAGCACAATGCCCGTTCTTCGCAAAGGAAAAATAAGGTTTATAGAAAAGTGTTTGAAATGTGTATACGAATTCTTTTTCTAGTTTCCGAGATTCTTGTTGATACAAGATGGGATTTCACTCCCACAAGTTGGAACTGCCTCCTCCTTTTCAACGCTTTACAAGCAGACTGTTCAAAAACGCTAAATGGCAAAAAAATTGGACCTTTCTCATCTTCCTCTTAAGATACATATTTCTATCAAAGATAAAAACCTAGCTTTCTGTGAAATGATAAAAACCTAGCCTGACCTAAGTGCTACCTAAGTTGAAAAATTCATTTTAAACGGTTCAACCGGATAACTTCTTTGCTAGTACATTGGATGAGGTAGTTCATATTAGGCCTCTGCGGTCCTGCTGTTCAGCTTTATAAATATATAACTAAACGAAATACCCATAGCAGTACAAGAGAAAATGAAATGAAATGAAATCTTTGAGTTTTACGTCCCACGGTTATGCCGGTTAGGCTAAAGGAGACGGTGATGATGAGTAATGAATGAAATGGTGGAATGAAGAAAGTGGGAGGAAACGGGAGAACCTCGAGAAAACCCACACACACGGTGTTTGTCCACCACAAAGTTCACTTGGCGGGGGCTGGGATCGAACCCGGGACCCCAAGCACCAGTGGTGAACGCTCTACCACTGAGCCACCGCGGCCCCAGCAGTACAAGATAGTACGAAAGGAATACTATACAACAATCCACCGATTTTGGGTTTTATCTAATCACCGGATTGATAGCGAACATCATCTGCAGTCCATGAAAATACTGAAAAATTATTTTCATTAACGGAAAGACTGGTGTTTCGAAACGTTCCTCAAAAAACTACAAAATCTCCATAGTGTTCTAGGCAACTTGGGCAAAATTTGGATTCTAAGTTATTAATTAATGTATACATAAAGATTTGCACCTTTAACAATGACAGTTATAGTTTTTGCGAAGCAAGAAAATAAAAACATTCAAAATAAAATTTGAAAAGTGTATTTTAAACATGAAATATATATATATACAGATGGTGATCAGAAAAATAGAAACACCTGTAGTTGGCAAGACGTCAGATGTATGGGTTGGCAGTGGTGTCGTGGCGCCAGCAGCGCCGGACCGCTGGTGGTGGTGTGTTAGGTCGGTCTCCATACTACGTCAGGCGCAGTGGAACAGCAGTGTCCAGTGGCTGCAGTAGACGGAGGTAGTGTAAAATGGGAGACCTCTCAGATTTTCAAAGAGGGCAAATTGTTGGTGCGCGGTTATGTGGAGTGAGTGTGACGGCAGTGGCTACTGTGTTAGGTGGCGTGTGGAACAGTGTCGAAGGTGATGATGGCCTACACAACACACGGGAAAACCACATCGGGGAAGCGAAACAGTGGGCGGAAGAAAATCATGAGTGACAGGTCACGCCGGGTATTAAAGCGCATTGTCACGCAGAACCGTCGTGCCACTGCGGAGCAAGTGACGGAGGAACTCAATCAGCACCTCCCCCACCCTGTTTCGACAATCACAGTCCGCCGCGAATTACATGACATGAACTTACGGGGTCGTGTTGCACGGGCCAAACCGGTCCCCGTGTTGCACGGGCCAAATCGCTCATCAGGGACCATAACGCTTTCGCACGCCGCGACCATGCAACTTGGACCGTTGAGGACTGGAAACGTGTGATATGGTCATCCTTCACCCTATTCCCAACCATGGGCCGTGTTTATGTGTGGAGAACGCCCAAAGAAGCTTATGATCTGTAGTGTCTCCGCCCAACTATGAAACATGGCAGCGGCTCGGTGATGCTGTGGGCCGCAATATCATGGTTTTCATTGGGTTCTGTGGTCACACTTAGTGGACGAATCACTGCCAACGATTATGTCGCAAGTTTAGGAGACCACTTGCATCCTATGGTCCGGATGTTGTTCCTGGACAATGACACCATCTTCCAGGATGATAATGCACCCATTCACACAGCTGGCGTTGTTTAAGGAACATCTGGATGAAGTTCAACACCTCCCCTGGCCCTCCCAATCCCCAGATCTCAACATAATTGAACATCTGTGGTCCGTCTTGGAAACACGACTCCGGCGACGATTTCCACCTCCATCCTCTCTCACAGAACTGGCCGATGTCCTGCACAATGAATGGTGTAAAATCCCACTTGCTACCATTCACGACCTCTATGCCTGCATCCCGCGTCGCATCAAGGCTGTTCTGAAGGCGAAAGGTGGCCCGACACAATTTTAATCTAGTAAGTTGCAATTTCGTTCAGGTGTTTCCATTTTTCTGATCACCATCTGTATATATATATATATATATATATATATATATATATATATATATATATATATATATATATATGTGTGTGTGTGTGTGTGTGTGTGTAAATAGTTGTAAAAAAGATTTATAAAATTCTCATTTTTCTGCTTCCGAGAAAAGATAAGTATTAAAATCTCTTTGTATGTAAATATTGTACATAAAAAGTATACAATGTAATTTGCGCGCCAAATTCTTTATAAAGTTCATATGGTTAAATGATGTTAGTGTCCTACTTTGTTATGTATATCCTTAAGTTTTTCACCCTTCTTTCTACTTACTTTACATCATCATATAACTTCCGATGATATTAGCAGTTAAGCTGAAGAAAATGTTTTTGACTAAAACGATTATCAACATACAAAGAATTACTGGAGATACATAATTATTTATTACATTAATTCTCAGTTTTTCTCATCAAAATAGACTTTAAAGATATTTGAATCCTGGAGTCTTGAATTTTTAGGTGTCCAATAAATTTTGATGCAACTCCTCTACACTATACGCAGAATCCAGAAAGAAAAAAAGAAAAGTAACATCGATAGAACCTGACATACAGTTCAACTGTTTGAACCACTTAGATTTTTAGTAATCTTTACAAATTGCAAAAATCGTTGAAGTTTCACAGATATTTCCATAAATATTTTAGAAGATCGGGCGTTAATGACTTTTTCTATTCAAAGTTTATTTTTTCTAAATTTCATTTATGGCCCTTCAGGTCTTTCCTAGACTCTTCACATATTAAAATACACGAAAAGAATGAATTTTTATATTGACACTTTAGAACAGTGCAGCAGTATTAATACTACTGACTCTACAACTTAGCTTTTATTTAAAATTTTAAACTCACCTTATTTTCAAAGCTTGATAGTTGATCTATACCCTCTAGCATATCCAATACACATTTCTTTATACATACGAGATGTGTTAGAAGCATAATGAGACTGGCAACACTGTTACGAACCGACAACGTTGTTGCCTCCATCTCCACACGGCAGTTAAGTCAACCTTTGCTGTTGACTCAGTGCAAGTTTGAATTTGCTCCAGTTGCTACACGATTGTTAATAGCGTCTGAAATTGAGTTGAGTTTCTGAGATGCGTTCTAAAAATGGACCGGCAAAAAGTTTGAGCAACGTTGTGCCTGAAATTTTGTGTAAAGCTTGGTGAATCTGCTACTGTGACTTATGAAAAGTTACGAAGAGCTTATGGGAAATATTCCTATCCACGGCACAAGTGTTTAGATGGCACAAGTCCGTTTTAGAAGGTCGAGAACAAGTGGAAGACCTTTAACCTGAAAAAAAAGTAGAAAGTGGCAATGTGGAAAGAGTGAAGTCTCTTCTGAGGTCAGATCATCGATTGGCGATGAGAATAACCAATAATGTGTTAAATTTGAACGTGTTTACCGTTAATCCAATTTTAACACAGGCTAGATATGAAAAAAAGTGTGCGCCAAGATGGTTCCAAAGAACCTCACGACTGAAAATGAAATGAAATCTTTGAGTTTTACGTCCCACGGTTATGCCGGTTAGGCTAAAGGAGACGGTGATGATGAGTAATGAATGAAATGGTGGAATGAAGAAAGTGGGAGGAAACGGGAGAACCCCGAGAAAACCCACGCACACGGTGTTTGTCCACCACAAAGTTCACTTGGCGGGAGCAGGGTTTGAACCCGAGACCCCTAGCACCAGAGGTGAACGCTCTACCACTGAGCCACCGCGGCCCCAACCTCACGACTGAGTAGAAGAACAATCGGGAGGATGTGTGTCTTGATCTTCTGGACCTCTTTGAGAGGAAGCCAAAATTCTTCAGTTGCATTATCAAGGGTGATCTCAATCTCTTTGACTTCTTTTTTCCCCGTGGCTCAAAAGTCACTTGAAAGAACGCCATTTTGGTACTTTGAATAATACCTAGAAGAGCGTAACCGACGAGCTGAAAAGTATTTCAGCAGATCCCTACCAGCACTGCTATGAAGAATGAAAATAACGCCTCTATCGCTTTTATAATGCTCAAGGAAAATATTTTGAAGGGAACCTTGATTTGTAAATGTAATAAAATTCACCGTTAACAGAAAATTAGTCTCATTACTTTTCTAATACACCTTGTATGTGCCATCTGCTGTAAATTTTGTGCGCACTTCAAAACCAGCCTCAGCGGTAATTCTACCGGATCTTGTTATTTTACGCAACGTAAATCGGATATTGATTTGACAGTCTATGATTAATTATCTTGATTCTGAGTTACCTTTCAAACATGATTTTCGAAATGGGATTGAACTTCTGTACTTGTACAATTATTACAATTTTAAGAGTTTAAAACGACTAGAAAACATGGAAAAGAAGAGTCGAAACGAACATACTCTTCAAAATTCATTTATTACATAGATAAACCCGAATTCAATGAATTGATGTGAACTGTAGTTTTATAGTAACTAAAAGACACTTAATACTGTAATTAAATAATTCAGAAACTGCTACAAAGCGCAAAAGAGTAAAGAAAGTATCTATCTTTTAGAATAGGCCAAATATTCATGGCATAAAACTCCAAACAGCTCAGTTAGGAGAACAAAACAGAAAAGTCAATAGGAACTTAAATGAGTATTATTTCATATTACGACAAAAGTCCTACAAAAGTTGATTCTCATGGAAGCAATCAAGAAATACTATTAATCGAGTCACATTTACAAAGAAAAAAATATCTCATTAAATATTACCTTACGATTTTCCGACAACACGATCACATAATTAAAATTAATACAATTACTACATATACTACTGTCGTTAAGAATTCACAGGCACTATACTCAACCTTTTACTCTGTACAGAAGCCTTTCCATATCGGTTTCGAGCTTCACGTATAAAAGCACCTTCCATCGCCTTCACTACTTCGTTAAAGAAAATATTGGCAATCTGCGAGTGCAACATAGATCGAAATTCGAACGACACATGGAAATCTATAATACACGTTTTCGGATTCCTTTTTATTCCTGGGCTGAACTCCCATAGGGTCAATAAATGGTTGAATAGCCTTCCATCTTTACATACTGCTTTCACAAGTCGAGGCTTTTCTAATGTTACATACGACGTATACCTTTCATGAATAGGAGGAAATCCGATTGCAAGATCTGCTTTTAACTTATGTGGAGTTCTTATTGTAACGATTGACTTTGTACACCACGGAAGGAAATCATGATAATGTTCTACATCGGAAACAACTTCAAACATTTGCTCCATTGAATATCTGAAATGAGAAATGATAAATGAATTAGAAATTCAATGTAATAACATAATATGCAGACAAGAAATTTAATGACAGCAATTGTGCCAACATGTAACATACTGTAACACCATTGTAGATAGGATTGTCAAAATGAATTGAAGGAGAGCAGCACCATTTGTGTAACTGGGGACACAAATTATGAAACTGAAGACTTCTGCATGTCATTTCTACTGTTATTCTAACACTAATAGGCACTATTACGTAACTACTAACACTACTATTACTACTAACCAAGCGTATACTGTAACAAATTGAATCAAAATAACGAAACATTAGTGATTACACACGCCTACGTGTCATGGTTGACAAAATCTATGGATTTTTCAAAAAAAAAAAAAAAAAAAAAAAAAAAGAAAGAAAAGTTTGTTTGGCTTTAACGTCCTTGTGCAACAACGGGGTTATGAAGAACGGCGCCCACATATTAAATACGGCTCTCGGATGTTACGTTTTCCCCATATGTTTTAGGTTTTTCTGGCAAATTTTTACGTTTTATTTTCCCCGTAAAACAATTTCTTCCTTTTTATTGATAAATAAAAAAAAATAGTCCTGGACATTTAAAAAAATGTTTTTATAAAATGTCAGTGCGACTTGATTTGCTTTCCTTTTTTTCAATTTTTAATTAAAAAAAATAATTAGAGGAACTGATTTCTTACACGCAGTGTTAACAACGCAACCCAACGATGTGACATAATATTGTGAGAGAAAATACATCAGACTGAGTTTTATCTCCTATCTAGCCGGGGCTCATCGATCGATCGTGATATACTTTCGTGAAGAACAGAAGCTACTGTGAATTACTAAAAGTACAACTCTAAAGTGCTTGTGAATTTTGTAAATATGTCCTGCAAATATTTTTGAATGTGTAAAAGAAGTATGTGGGACTGCTAATAGATGCAATCTTAATTAAAATAAAGTTCGAAGACGAACACAAGTTTTTGTAATATATTTGGTTGGTTGGATTTAAGTGAATGTCTCTTTTAGCACCGCGGTTATACGGTATGACATGCAACTTAACGTGGAATCCGAGCCATATTATATCCCATTCGGAATTGTAGTACAGTTATTTTGTCTTTTGTAACATTTTTTTTTAATGAAAATAAAATCTTTAAGTTTTACGTCCCACGGATATGCCGGCGAGGCTGAAGGAGACGGTGATGATAAGAAATGAATGAAATGGCGGAATGAAGAAGTGGCAGGAAACAGTACCTCCAGAAAACCCACGCAGATGGTGTTTGCCTACCACGAAGCTCACTTGGCGCGAGCTGAGATCGAACCAAGGACCCGATGAACCAGAGGTGAACGCTCTACCACTCAGATACCGCGGCCCCTGGTTTTTAATGAAACTGTCTGAGTTTTCAATAAAAAATGAAATGTTTCAGGTTAACGTCCCACGTCATGCCCTTTAGGCTAAGGGAGACGGACGATTAAAGCAACTGAATAATGATGGATATAATGTATGAGGAAATGGGAGTACTTCGAGAAAACCCACGGACAAGATGTTGTCCACCACAAACTTACTTCGCCGGGAATCGAACCAGGGACCTCACATACCCAGAGGAAAGCACTCACTACTGACGCACCATGCCCCCCAGTTTTCAATCAAAATTATTCTGCGTTACTATCAAACTGTTTGTTATATGTTAATTCTCAATATTACATATCTTCTGTTTCTTTCCTTAAAAATCTTGAGATTTTCCTTTTTTTCTCTCTGAAAAGTCTGGCAACCCTAAGTTTAGTGGGATCCGAACCATTATTCAGTTTGCAGCCGAGAGAAATATAATCTTGTTAAGAATTCCTCTCTGGATTTTGATGTTAGTTTACACTGAAATATTATGTGAATAAATTGATCCTTCAGCCACCACACACCAGCCTATCTAGGTATATCGACATTGTATTTTATATAATATGGGGTGATTTCTGTACATAGTCTTAATCTCATTAGTTGTATTATATCAAATCACTAAATAAAAACGGAATTAGTGCCGCGCGATAATACTGGTGCAATAATGAAAATAATTTAAACCTGGTGTTTTATTAAAATAAAAATATTTCTTGATGCATAGCTCTAGTAACTCTACTTGTAGACGTTGCTCTATTATATCCCTGAAAAGCAGGAGCATATAAACAGTAAATCACGCATCTATGCAAACGGATACAAAGATTATGTTGCTGTGAGTCATTGACTGCTGTTCTCGCATTTATTAAAACAAAGTTTTTAGGAAAATTTGACCAAGTGCATTTTCTTTTCGCAATTACAACACCACAAAAAAATATCAGTATATTCATAGTTATTACACTATAACATTTCTGTGGAAAGTTATTTGACCATCTTCCAAGTGCTGTAACGCAGACAAGAAATGCACACAAGGCAATTTTACTCCCTTTTGATGAAACTGGAAAGAGCACTTAAGTGATTCATAGCAATATTAGCACTCTTTTGTGTATCCGCTTGGATGAACCTACGATCCGCTTATGGGAGGGTTCTACTCAACACATACATGTCAAGAATGCTGAACATGTTGTATAACATTCTGGGGACACAATTTTTCCCTTGTTGGCTTAAATGCTGGCACTAAAGTTCCTTTCTACGTCTCATCTGAAGATATTTCTTAAATCAAGTAGAAAAAACGAACTATTAATCTTTCCACACGATAAAGGTTTATCTTTAATTTTGCTGAAGGAAGTTTCTTTACGAAATTACAGATTTCAGAAACTTATACAAGATATCCAGCAGCTACAGAAGAAGAAAACACAATTTCAGAGGCAAATATTATATCGATACAAAATCGCTGTATGTGATTTTGGTTAATTGAACGCTAGGCCACTGTTCCGCTCTTTGCTCCAGACATACTATCTCATCTATGGTTTTTGAGGCTCATCTATGGTTTTTAATCAAAATAGGAAAGACAGTGCCAACTCTGAACTTATTAAACAAACCTCGTATATAAAAGAATTGCTTCTCTCACAAGTTTAATATGTTTGTCTCTGTGTTTGTGCGTTTAGCTCCGATCTCAAGACCTTATATGGCCAGGGAACAGGGAAGTCGCCTACGCAGTGTCTGCATTCTTTGTGACTGTTTCTCTGGACTTGGTCCCTAAACTGCGACTTTTCAGGACATTTTCCTTCCGCCCATGCCTTGTTATATGCAAGAGATGGCTGGAAAAACGATTCATTCGCGCGCTTGCTTGTTTGGACGCAGGACTCTTGTCCTCGTGTCGAGACACCCATAAGTAGAGTTCGGGTGTGCTCTCCAAGTTAATTCGCACCATTGTATTGAAGTGAGCTCCCCTTGCCTAGGTTGAGCATTAAGTTGAGAAATTATCTATATATGTCATATTTATATTTGAGTGTTGAAGATTTAATGTGTGAAGCGGACTTCCCCGCCTATTATTAGTGTTGTAATTCATTGAGCATCACGGACAGTGGACTGTTCAGTATTCGTAGATACTTTGGTATTCCCCATACTTTTATATTTTGTGCAACAGTGTGCCAACTAAGACATCCACAAGTAAGATACAGAGCATCAAATGTGAGTGTGTAAATGCATTGGCGTGGAATGTGAATCATCGCTTACAGAACCTGCTGTGAACCCTTGTGATTATTCAAGCCACGGTGCTGGGACCACAACGACCTCAAAGTGAAGTGATCGGTCGAAGAATATAGTGAGTATATTAAACATATTTCAACAGACAAATTACGCCACCTAGTACACAAAAGGTTAAATTTACTAAATGGCCGTAGAAATTGAAAATAGGAATTTTGCATGTAGTCTAATTCGCATTGAGTCTTGTTATATGTGTTATACATTATAAACAGAATTTTATTTGTTTACAAAATCAATTTTTAACTTACTGTTCACGTCCGATTAAGTTATATACTTATTTGTGTATTTTACAGTACTTATATTCTTATCCGCCGTCTCCCAGCTTCGGTTCTCGTTGCGGCATAGCTGGGAAAACGAGAGAGGGAGAGAAAGAGAAAACGAAAGATATAGAGAAAAAAAGAGCAGTATATCTGTGTTTACAGGAAATTACGACCACAACGAAAAGCCACGATTCCACTACTTTCCCAAGCGAAGCTGCGAAGACAAAATTGTATTAATTATAAGGAGTTTCTGTGATCCCTCGGAGTTAATTTTAGCAGTTACTTCAAGTATGAACCATGTTATTTTTAAAATATATGTGCTCTTTGCTATTTAAATGAGGAATATTTCGTCAAACAATTGAAATATGTCTGTTGTACTCGAATTAAATGATAATTGAGTTGATTTTGAGTTTAACGTCCGTTTCAGCAGCGAGGCTATAAGATGGGACCTACTGATTAACGTGGAATCCGAACCACATGAGCTCCCGCCGGGAAAAGAATCCGAATCTCTGACGCCAAAGGCGCGTACACTAACCGCTTAGCCATGAAGTGGCTCTAAATTAAATGATAGTTTATAAGTACTTGTTTGTATTTATCATCCTATGTGATTTTGTGTATTATGCTTAGAAATTAAGTATTTTCACGGTTTATGTTTTCATCGTATTATTTGTGGTACGCAGGCACCAGATGACCACATAATATTAGATAGTAAGATAATTGCATATTTAATTTACTGAACATCTATTTAAGATATTTGTGACTTATTATTTGTGTTTTGAGATATTTTATTCTGTGATTTACGTCAAGTATAAATGAAATAACGAATTATTTGCATATTACTATATATAAATGTTATACTAATTTTTGTGCCAAATATCAATATCCAAAAGTGTACGATATTAACGAAATTAAGAAAAAAAGACAGAACTGAAAATTTATGAAGTGAAAATAAAAGATATACACATTTTTACATGCTCCGCGCGAGATGCTGCCGCTATCGCGATTAACGGTTCCGCGATATAACAATCTATTTGTGCCAATCGGCTTAGGGGAGCAACTGCACTTAGTGAAGTGGAATTTTTGGAACGACTGTTTCCAGAGTTTTTGTTTGCTATTCGAACCTCCTCAGCGAACAGCTTGTTCGACCACCATATATAATGATACAGAATCGATATATGTGATTTTGATTAATAATTGAACGCTTTCTCACAGTTCCGTCCTTCGTTCCATACATGACTTAGAATAGCTCATTAAGCTGCAAAGACAAACCTGTATTCATTATAGGGAGTTTCTGTGGAGTTATTTTTAGCAGTTACTTGAACCACGTATAGCTTCTTGGTTTCAAGCGTCTAAGCTCGTCGGGTTCTCCCAAAAGTTCACCATCAATTTTCCCGAGAAAAAAGTATGAATTTCCTATACAAAAAATGTTTTGTTGGAAAATAAAGAGGTGTACTTACCAAAATTTAATGAAATATAGTGATGTGCATGTAACTCCATTTATACCCCCAGCCCCCAAAAAAGAAGAAAAGAAAAAGTTATTTTATATTTTTCTGGGGAAAACTAACTGAACTTTCGGGAGTGCTCTTTCCTTCTCGCCCACGCTCAGCTGATCACCTAAGATATCAATACACGAATTTGGCGGTGATGTGCCCGGAGCGAAGAGAGAGCAGGCAGCGCGAGAACAACTTTCCAGCATAAGGCATATGCAGTTTTAAAATTATTACGTATATATTATTTTTCATAGGTGAAAGAAGGCTTCTATATATTCATCCATGAGAAATTCTATATGTGATGTTAGTTCTTTCACTTCAAGTCATCCCACTGCGTTTTATTCGCGTCTCAAAATTAGTCGTCTACGCGTCTTGCTCGCATGTTCAATATAGGGGCAACGAATAGGAATCTAGTAAAGAAAAAATAAATGATTTGAATACGAACTAAAGATTAATTTGTAAAGTAAATAATTTTGTCATTTTGTAATTTCTTTCTTTTTTTTTCTAATTTTCATATGCTAGAAAGTTTATAATGTTATATATTCAGTAATAAAAAGAAGTTATTGAAAAATGTCTTATAGCAAAAGTTAAATAAACTTTTAAAGTATTAAAAAGTGCCGTACCAGAGTCAGTTAAAATTAGAGAGTATTCTGAGCGTATCAGTATTCGGATACGCTGTATTTTGTTGATGTCCTTATGGTTTTACTCCTACTTTTACCCTCCGTGAACAAAATTGAAGGGGAAACACGAAATTTTGAAAGTACAAGGAATTTGCAGATATTAGAATTAAGTGAAATAAGTGATAGTTAAAATTCCTAAGCATATCAGCATATTATTTAATGTTCATGGTGAAGCGAGAAAATTTTTAAGAAATGTAAATAAGCAATGCGATGAGGAAGCAGAAAACGGAAGGTTACAGCATTTTTTAAAATTACTTTTATAACAGTTGAAATTCTCGTAAGTGTGTTTGGGCTTCCTGCAAGCAAATTTCAAGTCACTGAAAAATGCAAGACGTTACTGAGGAAGGGGACAGATACAAAACAATTGGGTAGACTCGCGTTCTTAGTTCCCTATAGTACAGGTCCAAGTTTTGTATTATTATTATTAGTCAATTTATTTTTGTAGTAGGTTATAATTCAATCGATCTCTTCTAGTTTCCTTCAAGTACATACCCTACTAACTTCTTGGCAGTGTATTCTTTTTTCTTCGATCCCCCGGGGAAAGTAATAAAACTGCGACATTGCGTAGTCACAATAGCAGCTGTAGCTGAACAGATACAATTTGCTGCAGTAAACGACTGGTCAGCTGCTACTTTACAAAGTGCCAGAGCCATTCTGAAAAAGAAGAATTCGCACAAGGTGCATTACAAACAATTAAAACCACTCATTTTTTGAAATTAAGTAGATATCAAAAGTATAATTAAATTGTATATATTCATTACACTAATATTCACACTTTAAGTCGGGCACTATTTATATGTCCCGCAATATGCCTGGGTATAATTATGGTTTTAGAGAGAAAGAATAGCACATTTCATATTTTTGTAGCAGCTAATTCATATATAATTACAAATTCTGCAAATTCTGTTGAATGCACATACAACTACTGAATACTCAGGTATTTCAAAAATACCACATTTGCCGGCATGCGCGCCGACTACGTGGAAAAATAATCCAAGATTTTTAGTTTGGACCCAGGTTGGAACCCGTTTCTTTCACGTTTAAGTCAGCCGTGTTACCGACTAGCTAGGGCAGCCCCAACTTATCCTTATAGTACAGGTATATTTTACTATCACAGCACAACCCTTTATGACAGTGTTCATAAAGCTCTTAACTAAAAATAAATAAATCAATCAAATATTGAGACTTTCCTGGAAACATATAACACTCCGCCATTGATATGCACCCACATAAATTTTGAAAAGTGAGACATGGATCTAAAGTATTTTAAGATCACTCTTCGTTGTAAATAGAACAATGCCCCTTTACTTTAACACCAATATACTAATAACCATATATACACATTCGCTAACATTATTAATTAGCAGTTTATTACACCTTTTTAAGCTTCCTGGTAAACCAATAGTTGGATATATTTTTAAACAATAAAATTGGAACTAAACAATTTAACTTTTTTTTACTACAACTATTTGCACATATAATTTTTACAAAGTACTTTTTGACCAACACTTCTCCCTATCTTAAAAAAAACATATATTAATAACACAATCCGTCGAGTGATTTTTTTCAATCTATTGGACCTCCTTAGATTTCGGCTTAATCCGTCATCGTTTTATATAGCTCTTCTCGTTGTGGTGTCGTTTTCAATAAGCTGCGTTTCTTGTTAATACGCCGATCTGGCTGTAAAGAGTCACTGTACTGTCCGTTGTAAATCTGCACCGCTTTCTTACTTAATACAATTTTTACAAAGCCAACATAGTATAAGATCGAATCTGAACCACCGTAATGCTTCCAATGATCTTCCACCGAGAATCAAACCCGAAATTCCATACACTAAAGGCATGCGCGCACCAGCTACTAGACCAGCGGAGAGAGCCGGGTTTAACGTGTAGAATTGTCTTATTATCAGTAGCAGTTTAATGTGTTCTTATATACAACAGCAAGAACACTAATCACGCAGCTATAGCTGAGCTGTTAGCTTTCTCGTTTTTCTGCAATCAAAAGCACTAGGACTTCAATCCTACAGCCAACCATTCTAAGGTTCTTCCAGAATGTTTTCTCAGTCTCACCAAAACAATATTAGGATTATCCTATGGTTGCCACATCTTATGTTTTCCCGTCAGTTTTACGTTCTTCTGGCACATTTTATTACATGAAACCGTACAGAATATCATATATAATAATAATAATAATAATAATAATAATAATAATAATAATAATAATAAAATCTCAAGAAAAAAAATCTGGCAAATCTAGATTATGGCTTTGAATATATATATCCTGACTAAAATTCAACTCCTGTGTAAAGCGCGTTGATCCGGATTCAATCCTAGGTGGGAAAAGTGCCTCGGATAAAAGCCGAACAATGGTTCGAATTTCACCTTATGGTGCCTTCCATTTCAACTCAGGCAAAAAAAAAAAAAAAAAAAATACATAAATAAATAAATAAAATTGTACCATCACCATCTCAGATATTGTTGAAACTTTTTTTATAGCAACTAGACATGTTTTTAAGAGACCCATATTTTTTTGTTTTGTCGAAAAAAATTTTCCCGCCAAGTAACGGGCCATCAAAGACGGGGAGTACAATTTATGAATTGTAAAAAACATGGAAAATGGTCAACTTCGGAGCCCCACCATTCAGCTATGGAGACAGGTAGAGTTATAATTCTTGTTGTGGTATGTGCATAGGGATATAAATAAACTATATTTTATTGTAGTTCGGTTTGCGCATGCGTACCTTTTTGTACATAAATTAAGAAATGAACGTCAATTTATCTGAAAAGTCGAAGTTTGCGAATTTTTTTCGAGCACTTCCGGTTCGAATTTTAAAATTCTGTTTTCACGGTTGGTAAGACCTAGTTACCCGCTTTCCGAAAAAAAAATTATATCGCTTCTGTGTGCAATTGTTGTGTTGCAAAAAATTCGAGAAATTGTAAAATTCTCAAAAATCGCCATTTTTGGGCGCCATTTTCTCAAAAACACCATATTTTAAAATTCTGAAATTTTGTCAGATGGTTTAGCTTTACATGAATAATAAACACACCAAATACCATTCTCGACCAATGCTTCATGAATTAACTACAGTCTTTTGAAGTTAGCGAAGTTTCGTTAACTTTGATATCACAGTTAGCAACACTGGAAACAATAAAAATGCAATGATTTGATGATGTTTGTGGTTCACATTAATTAAATGAAGAATAAAAGGTTTTCCTGACTGGTTTTTTATTATTTTGATCAAAAAAGCTCTCTGAAATAGCAGTGGCGGCTGGTACTATATGTTGCATGGTTGTGCAACCGGATATTTTTTTTTAATACTAAAAATATTTTTAAGTGTTAAAGTAGTGTATCAGTAAAAAATAAACCTTTGCTCTTGAGCGCAAAACAGTATTGATGCATTTCTGAAAAAAGTCAATTAAAAAAACGGAAAGAAAGAGAGAGATTTACCTTTCCGGTGGCAGCGAACGTTGCCACTGGAAGCAGTAATATTGAGCATATGGCAGCGAGCTCCTATCTCTTAACATGGGGAAGTGGATTTATTCTTGCAACGCTCCTATCTTCCCATATTGGTCCCTTGCGGTTGCAATTTCTGCCACAACTGGTCAGCTTCAGTAATAGTTACGAATTCCTCCGCTTAGCAGCGCTTGACTCAATTGATAGGGTGAGGAAGATACAGATGTGTGGAAGAAAGAAGTTATTCACAAAATATAAACTCGCAAAGAACAAATATAAGTCTGGTGGTAGCAGGGACGGATCCAGGCTGAAAGTTTGGGGGGGGGGCGGTCGTTCGAAGTCAATAGATTTTATTTAACATTTATAATACATAGGTGAAAATTCTTGGGATAAGATTTATTTTTTAAAAAATCCTATTCTGGGGGGGGGCGTCAATCGAGTCTTCAAGAAGAAAATGTCTTACTACTGGTCTAACTCCTAGCTCTGTGTCTTTCGTGCACATGATTCCGTGTTCGACTTCCGGCGGAGAGCATAAATTAATATCAAATCATTCACTTCCAATACTCATCTGTCTTCTTTAGCCTAATTTGCTGGAATATTAAACTATTTTTTTTTTTTTTTCATTTTCAAAGGAAAACATCTTAGATTTCATGCTTCTTTACAGACAAAAAATACGTGGTTCCTGAAAATGGACTTTTTGTTCCGTATATTTATACAAAGAAATGTTAACAAAATGCATATTGTCGGAGGAGAGAGGTGTTTCTGGACCCTAAAGAAAATAAAGCGGAAAATATTTGCGGTAGCGATGCTTTCTATTCAGAGAAACTTGGCGAGCAGCATTTCAGATTTCAATAAGGTAATAGAAAAATTTGAAGCTCGAAAGATCGAAGAAAGACCTTCCATTCTAAAATAATGCATAGTTTATATAATTAAATAATTTTGTTTAACTGCGTGCATGCAATTTTCTTGCTTTTTTGTTCTTCTTTTCACCATCATTCATGGCTCAGCACATACTATGTATTCGATTTATCTCGTGTTCAATAACATGAGTGTAGAGGTTTTGTATATAAATAGTGTATAAACATGCATTGATAGTGGTTGTTTGAAAAAAAGGAAATAGCTTATATATTAAATTAATATTAGAGAAATAATTTAATCAATAATATACAAATAGAGCTTAAAAGACTTTCCTCTTCATATTTCCTGAATATTTCTTGGATAAGACTGGGGGATGCGAACACTTGCGCGTACCTACATACCTTTGATATTACAACATTGCAACCGGTGCTTGTACACACTACGATCCGCTACTGTGAAATAGTAAAATGAGCCTCCCCCTTCTTCGGTTTTTTTTTTTTTTTTTTTTTTTTTTTAACGAAATAATCTGAGATGGGAATTACTATTACGAAACACACAAATTTTAAGTTCACTTACTTAAAATGGTCTTCGGAAGCAAAATTTCACAGATTTTTGTTTTCACATGGACCAATCATTTGGTTGCTTGGTGTCTTCTTCACTAATAGCAGTAGTACACTCACAACTCATCCAGAGGTGGATCCAAGGAGT